>NC_136471.1:77018051-77087884 GCF_902686455.1 Sciurus vulgaris | reverse complement strand
TTGAAATTGATCTATTTAAATTGTGTATATCCTCCTGATTCAATTTGGTTGGATCATAAGTCTCTAGAAACCTGTTTATGTCTTTGAGATTTTCTATTTTTGGGAGTATAGATTTTCAAAATTGCTTCTAATTATGTTTTGTATTTCAAAAGTGTCTGTCGTGATATTCCTTTTTCATCCTGAATTTTGGTAGTTTGAGTTTTCTCTCTCCTTCTCTTTGTTAGTGTGGCTAAGGGTTTATCAATTTTGTTTTTTTTTTTGAAGAACCAACTTTTATTTTTTCTATTTTTTCAATTGTATCTTTTGTTTCAATTCATTGATTTCAGCTCTGATTTTACAGTTTCCTCTCTTTACTACTTTTGGTGTTGATCTGTTCTTATTTTTCTAGGGCTTTGAGCAGTAGTGTTAGGTCATTTATTTGTTGACTTTTTCTTTTACTGAATGTGCTCCATGAAATGAATTTTCCTTTTAGTACTGCTTTCATAGTGTCCCAGAGATTTTGATATGTTGTATCTTTCATCACATTTACCTCTAAGAATATTTTTATTTCCCCCTTGATGTCTTCTGTTATGTATGCAACATTCAATAGCGTATTACTTAATCTTCAAGTGTTGTTGTAGTTTCTGGGTTTTTTTGTCATTGATTTCCAATTTCATTCCACTATTATCTCATAGAATACAAGGTAGAATCTCTATCTTTTTGTATTTGCTAAGAGTACGTTTGTGGCATCACATATGGTCTATTTTAGAGAAGGATCCATGTGCTGCTGAGAAGAAAGTGTATTCACTCATTGATAGATGGAATATTCTATATATGTCTGTTAAGTCTAAATTATCGATTGTGTTATTGAGATCTATGGTCTCTTTGTTCAATTTTGTTTGGAAGATCTGTCCAGTGGTGAGAGAGGTGTGTTAAAGTCACTTAATTTATAGTGCTCTGGTCTAATTGGTTCCTGGACTTGAGAAGGATTTGTTTGATGTACATGAATTAGCCAAAGTTTGGGGCATAGATATTCATGATTGGTATGTCTTGCTGATTAGGCTTCCCTTAAGCAGTATGAAATGTTCTTCTTTATCGCTTCTGACTAACTTTGGTTTGAAGTCCACTTTATCTGACATGTGGATGGATACCCCTACTTTTTTGCTGAGTCCATGTGCATGGTATGATTCTTTCCCATCCTTTCACCTTTAGTCTGTGGAATATCTTTTTGATGAGATGAGTCTCTTGAAGGCAGCATATTGTTGGGTCTTTCTTTTTAATCCAATCTGCCAGTCCTGTGTCTTTTGATTGATGAGTTAAGATAATTAACATTCAGGGTTATTATTGACATATGATTTGTATTCCTGGTCGTTTTAGCTTATTTTTGGTTTTTGACTTCACTTGGTTTCTACTTTTTTGGCTATTCCTTTAGGGTAGTTCCTCCCTTTGCTGACTTACATTGTTGTTTTTCATTTCTTCGTCTTCGTGTTTCTATGGAGTTTTTAATTTAGTTTTTTTTCCTTCATTTCAAGAATTTGGTTTTTTTTAAGAATCCTCTGTTTCTTTATTGAAATGATCCTTTGCTTTCTGCATTTGCTCTTTTAACTGTCTATTAGTGCAATCATTCAATGCCTGCATTTGCTCTCTTATCTCACCATTTGCTTTCTGATCATTTTAATTATGTACATTCTGAACTCCCTTTCAGACATTCTTCTGCCATGCTGTCATTGGATTTTATTGATGCAGCATGTAGGTTTGTTTGGGACACTTTCTTCCCTTGTTTTCCTCATATTACTTACTCATGTATCCCGCTAGGAGTGCAAATTTGAGGTATTGCAGTTCCCCCCTATAGACTTATAGTGCCCTTCAGGTTTCCATAACTCACCTCCTAGTCTTCAGTAGCCTGAAGTCTTGGAGGAAATTGATAATGTAGTGACCCAAAAAGGATGCTGCCCCTCTAGGGATGGTGGCCTCCAGGTGGGGTATATTCCCTGCTAGTGGGCAGAGGTTGCCTTGACATGTTGACAGAAGGTCAACCACAGAGGCGCTAGACTGCAGCTTGGGTCCAGGCTGATCTGGTCTGGGTCTCTGGGCCTACCTCCCACACAGTGTGTTATTGTTAACTACACTCACCCTACTGCATAATAGCACATCAGAACTTCTTGGGCCCATCTAACTGTAACTTAGTACCCACTGGTCATCCTTTCTCTACCCCCTCCCCACCTCTTGTCGTCCCAATTCTATGCTCAACTTCTTTAAATTTCACAAAGACTACATGGCACTTTTTTTTTCTGGGTGTGCCTTATTTCACTTAGCACAATGATCTCCAGTTCCCATCTGTGTTTTGCAAATGACAGGATTCATCCTTTTCCTGACTGAATAGTCCCTCCATTTTGGATGTGTACCACATCTTCCTTATCCATTTTTCTCCTTGTTAAGTTTCTTCTGTTAGGGTACTGTATTATTTCTCTGTGTTTCCTTCAATCTGATTTAACTTCCTTAAAATTACTGTTGTAGATTCTCTTCTGAGTTATCTCCTGTACTAATACTCTCTGACAATTCCTTGTTAATTCTAATTGGTATGCAACATTGTCTGGGCATGGAGAAATTTGATATATCTACAAGTAGTGCTATTCTAGTTTTGTGCCTTTCTTTGCAGAAGTTCTAAGCAGGCTGTGCCTATTTTCTCTGAACCTGTTTCAGGGCTGGATGGCATGTGGGTCCTGTTTTGGTGGGAACTTGCCACTGGTGCTTTATCACTGTTTCCACAGTAGAGGGAGATCCAATACCAGGTTGTCCCCCTGACCAGAGTTGTGTCGTTCAGAAAGAACCAGCATCACATAGAAGAGTAGTGCATGGATCACCTCTTGCTCTCTGTGGTGTGGGGGCCAGGGTACACCCAGATACCACATCCATGTTGGGTCAGGCACTCCATGATTCTGCCTGCACTGGGCACAGTCACACTGGATGAACCAGTCCCTGGCACACAAGCCATGCCTGTGACTGTCAGATTGGCATCAAACCATAAGCCCAGAGCCCATCAAGACCAACACAGCCCTGGGGAAGAACCAAGGCCCACATTGCTATGGTCTGCCTATTGCTAAGGTGGGCTAGCAGCCTAAGACAGCTGCAGCCAGACACAGGTGATGCTAGATGGAATGGAAGTTCAGGATATTAGAACTGCCTGTTACTGGAGCTGTTCCAGAATCTCAAGCAGACCTAGGATGTAGACATGAGGATCTGCTCAGTGCTAGTTTCCAGCAGGCCAGCACTGAGGGAATTCCAGGGCAAGGTGCCAGTTTACGTCCCTCTCTTTACTAGAGTGAATTAGCTCTTGCTCTATGCTATGTTACCTGAGATTGGGGTAGTAACTAATGAAAACAGATCCATGGTCACAAAGAGTGATGCTAGGCCCATGCCCAAATTTCACAGCTGCAAGGATCTGTACATTTTGAAGTGCACACTGAGTCCCCATGCCACAGGTTGCCCTGATAGCACAGCTGCAAGGATCTTCACATTTTGAAGTGCATACTGTGCCCCATGCCACAGGTTGCCCTGATACAGGCCAAAACGCAGCTCTGTGCAAGCACAGTGCAGGTCTCTTTCTTGTGCCAGGGTAGTTCTAGAGCTCCATCTGGGAGCCCTGACATGATGATACATGTGGAGTTGGTGGTTGGGGCAATGAGTAGTAGATATAGGACCGTGGCACACCAAGGTGGATGCTTAGCTGGATTCCACCTGAGTCTCACAATTGAAGGGACCAGTACAGTACTGGGGAGGTTCGTGTGGGCCCCAGGTCCCCCTCAAGGCTGGCAATGATGTAGCTGAAGCAGAGTCTATTCAAACGGGCATGCAGGACTCTGCCTGACATAGGGTCATGTCCATAGGCTCCATCTGTGAGCCCTGGCCTACGTAGGGGGCCTCTGGTTTCTACCCAGTGCTGGGTCTCACCATATAAGACTTGGCACTGAGCTCCAAGACAAAGATCTATGCTAACTTTCATGCCCTATTCCCCAACAGGAAGAGTCTTGTTCCTAGCTCTGTAGCCCAAGGTTGGAGGGGATATGATGGAGGAAATTGGCCTTCTTGTGCTCACGGCTCCAGTGGCTCAATCCATAGGTATTGCCTGGTGGTGATCTGTCCTGGAGCAGCTTTCACTGTGGTGGTCCTGAAATTGAATTTCAAGCCTAACCCCTGAGCTTAATTCTCTCTTGCTTCCCCAAGGAGAGGAGTGATGTTTGGAGTAGAGGGGGGCGCTGATGTGGGCAAACTCCTCTCTGCTTTCTTCAGTGGATTTTGTTTCTTTTTGATGTGCCAAAAGCAGGCAATATACTCACTCCCCTGGCTTCCTTAGCCCTTGTGAAATTTAGTGGGTAGAAGCTCTTCAACTTGGTTTATCTATAAGAATAGGAACACTGGGGATCTCAGATGCCATCTTGCTCTGCCCTGACCTGAACATTTTATTCAACAAATGATTTCCGAAAGCCTACCACATGCCAAGTGCTATTCTAGGCACTTGTGATACATGACTGAATATAACAGACTGAGATCCCTGCCCCATTTGGGGCTTTTATTTTATCAGGGGCAAAACATACACAAGGTCTCTCTCTCTCTCTCTCTCTCTCTCTCTCTCTCTCTCTCTCTCTCTCTCTCTCTGTGTCTGTATGTATGTATTCTGGATGACTAGAGGTGGGAGGATCTCTGCAGGACTTTGAGACAAGAAATTATGTATTATCTAATGTTTTAATATGGTAAGATTTAATGTTCCATCATTCTGGCTCCTGGATACCAGTGTGTCCTGCTGGTGGAAAAGAGATAAGTGTGGAATCTTGAACACCAGTTACAAGGTAATAGAAATGACAGATGGTATTGGCTTGAAGCAAGGTGATATCAATAAAGGTAATAAAAAGCTTGTTTCTTGACATATTTAAATTATAAATTGTCAGGTTTCTGAAGAATTTGTGCATAGGTGGGAGATAAAGAGAGCAGACAAACTGACACCGAGAATTTTGGCTTGAATAATTCAAGAATGGTGTCACCATCAACTTCAATGAGAACTCTGTGTACAGGGCAGGTTCAAGGAGGGTAGATCAGGAGTTGAATTTTGAGTGAACTAAATTTGAGATGTGTATTTCACTTTCAGGAGGGGAAGACAAGTAAGACATTGGATGTATGATCTGGAATTTGAGATAGGTCTCTTCTGCAATAATACATCTGGAAATTGTCGTCAAATGGATAGTATCTAATATCTGAGATAGAATGTGAGCACCAGGCCACAGATTGCTCTAGTTAGAGAAGAAATAAATGATTCCAAGTGTAAGGACTGGTCAACTTCAACTTTAGGAGTTTGGGGCAAAGAGGAGAGACGAATGTAGGAGAATAAGAAAGACAACTGCTGTGTAATTGGAGGAAAATCAGGATTGCTTGGAATTCTGGACGTGAGTGAAGAAATTAAATCAAAGAATGGGTGATGAAGTGCAGCTGTCAAAGACTCCTGATATGTCAGGTAGGATGATGACTGACATGACCACTAGATTTAACAGGCTTAACCATGTAGACTGGGTGAAAGGAAATCCTCTAGGAAGAGGGAGTAAGCAGCTTGAGAACGCACAGTAGTTTCAGGCAACTGCAAGTGAGCGAAAGCAGGATCATAGCAGGAGCTGGAATAAATGCCTCCAGATGTATATGTCCCATGTCTTAATTAGGGTTTTGAATGTATCCTAAAGGTTACGAAAATCCATGTGAGAAATGGAAACTCAGGAGGTGCATAGGCTCATTTGCATTGAAAAATCAATTTGACAGCAGAATGAAAGATGGGGAAAAATATGAAGGCAAGGAGACTAGTTAAGAGGCTGTTAGGATAGTCTGGGGAGATGCTAAGGCAGTGACATGGGGACCAAGGGGAGAGGATGGGGGCTGGGGATGTGCCTCAGAGACAGCATGTTTGCTTAGCATGTGTGAGACCCTGGGTTAGATCCCCAGCACCAATGAAAGAAAGCAAAAACTTGAAGAGGAAAAGAAAAATGATGAGATGATGGATGTGATAAATATTAAGAAGTAGAGTCTTTAGAACTTGGTGGCAGCTTCGACATGTTGGAAGGAGGTGTTAGAGAGAGGCAGGAGTGCAGGATGATCAGGTTGTGGTTTGGGCATGTGTATAGGGACCGGTGCCATTCAGAGAGTGGGACAAGAGCATGGTTGGACTGAAATAATCACACACTCACAAGAAGTGAAGACCGTAGCCCAGCACCTTATGCTTATACCATGTATCACACACAGGTTTGCTTTCTAATCTGATAATTAGGGAGGTGGAAGAAAACAAGCTCTGGGCTGGGATTGTGGCTCAGCGCTTGAGCACTTGTCTCAAATGTGTTAGGCACTGGGTTTGATCCTCAGTGCCACATAAAATAAATAAATAAAATATAGGCATTGTGTCAATCTACAACTAAAAAATATTTTTAAAAACTTTTTAGAAAAAGAAAACAGGCTCAGAGAGATCAGATAATTCACTCAAGATTGTAAAGCCAGCATGTGAGTGTCTTGACCAGATCTCTATTCCCTGATTCACGCTCACCATTCATTCCACCTCTCCAAAGCTGCTGTGCCAAAGTCTTTGGGGCAAAGAGAAAGAGTATTTTCCAAAAGCACATGAAGGCCAGTAGATGTGGAAAAGATAGACCATCCAATTTTTAGGACAGGTTTCCCAAATGCAGTTTTCTTTGAGCCTGCCTGTGTGGCAGATAACAAATACATTTATCAGCAACCTAGTTGGTTTATTAAATTGAATGATATGTAATGTAGGGAAGGCCACAACCTGGTACTTTTTCCTAACCTCTAGGTGCCTTGTTCTCTCCTCAGCATCCTGGGTTTTTCCACAACTGCTGCAGGGCATGGGGCTGGTGCCAAATGGGCTGGGTTGTGGCAGTGCTCACAGTACAGTGAGGGAGAGAAACACATAATTATATTACAGGGTGTCCATAAAGTCAGTAAACATAACTTGTACACATAAACTTGGTCTTGCGGATAGTTTTGGGTTCACAGAAATGTTGGAGAGGTAGTAGAGGGAACTGGGCATTCCTTGCTCAGTGCCAGTTTCCCCTAGTGTTAGTCACATATATCAAGGTAGTATATTTATCAACATTAAGAACCCATCTTAGGTATATGACCATTAACTACAACCCTGACTTGATTTGCACTTCACCAGCATTTCTGTTCAGACCCTTTTTCTGTTTTAGTATCTAATCCTGGGTTCCCTTTTGCCTCTGATCAGTGGTAGTTTCTTAGTCTTTTCTAGTTTTGCTGGAAGCAGAATTTTTAAAAATATTCCATATAATAAATGTCATATTACATCTAGTTCACAGATTAAACCTCCTCCGTTGCCCTTGCTCAGGTGTGCTGATGGCACAAGTAGTTCAGTCAAAATAAGACACAAAACAGCTGAGGCTATGCATATCAGACAAGGAATGTGCAGGAACTGCTGGCTATGCTGCATTGGTGCAGTGTGTTCATTGAAATTCTGCAGAGGGCACTGAACTGTACCTATTGCCAATGGAAAAAACATTCAACATATCATGAATTATAATGCGATGCCAATAAACCATTACTATGTGCCATTGCCTATGTTTCTGAATTTCAATGCTATCCTGTACATTATGGTACTTTATAAACTTGAAGTCATCTCAGTAAGAATGTCAACAGAGACTAGTTTTTAATTAAACACACTAGCTTTGCATTCACCTGAAAAATAAATTTAAAAAACAGCTAGGAACTCCTGAAAAGGAAAAATAGCAGTGGGAAACCTATGAGAAATTAAAACATTTTGAAGCTTCAATAATTGAGAACAAAGAGTAATGGAAAATAAATAGACATGCAGATCAATTAAGTAGACTAGAGAGGTCATGATTAGAATAGGAGAAATATTAAAGTTTAGGATATG
Source organism: Sciurus vulgaris (assembly GCF_902686455.1). Taxonomy (NCBI): domain Eukaryota; kingdom Metazoa; phylum Chordata; class Mammalia; order Rodentia; family Sciuridae; genus Sciurus; species Sciurus vulgaris. The sequence goes on along the minus strand of NC_136471.1, from coordinate 77,079,969 downwards.
ATGAAAATGGCATCACACATCCCTGGAGAAAAGAAGGACAAGTTCAATAAACAAATTCCCCAACTTGGGTAGCCATGTGACAAAATAAAATAGATTTCTACTCACACTCTATTCCATGAACTGTAAATGAATCAAAGAGTTGAATATTAAACAATTAAATAGCGAAGGACACTAGAAGAATACATGGGAGAATAACTTTCTAACCTTGGACTTTCAGGAAAAGTTTTCATAACTATGATTCAAGATCCAAATGCCATAAAGAAGCCCTAGAATTCAATAAAAGATCAACTAACCAAAGGAAGAAATGGGTTAACCTCATGGACACACAAATGACAGAAAAGAAAGTATAAACAGCCCTTAATGATGCTAAAATATAACTATAAAAGTGGCACTCCTCCAAATGATAACACACTTTAATAGTAATGCTGTAGGATACTAGAGACTCTCATACATTCCCCACAAAAGGCAATCTGGTGATACACGTCAAAATTATGAACACTTTTTCCATCGAACTCATGATTCAACTTCCAAACATTTACCAACATACCTGAATATATAGAAAATAAAATAGGTACAAGGTTAATTGCAACTTCCTATAATAACACAAGATTGTAAACAATGCAAGTATCTATCAACAGGGTAGGGTTAGATAAATCAAGGATCATGCAAACAACAGAATTCTATGACTTATACAAGAATAAGGAATCTTTATTTGTACTGACATGTAAAGATGTACTACTAAGCGGAAAGATCAAGGTACCAGACAGATTGTGCAGTATTCTCCACTTTGTAAGAAAGGAGGTAAAATAAGTGTCTATATTTATCACCCTGTAAAGAACTCTGGAAATCTAGCACAGTGGCACATGCCTGTAGTCCCAGCAACTTGGGAGGCTGAGGTGGGAGGATTGCTAATTCAAGGCCAGCCTAAGCAATTTAGCAAGGCCCTGAGCAACTTATTAAGACCCTGTCTCAGAATTGAAAAATGAATAAATAAGAGGCTGGGGATGTGGCTCACTGGTTAACTGTCCCTGGGTTCAAACCCAGGTAGCAAAAAGAAAAAAGAAAGATCTCTGGAAAAACATGTATTTATTGAGATTAACTGAAGGTAAAGATGGGAAGGAATAGGGGCAAGAATTTTCACTAGATATCTTTTAACTATTTGGGTTTTTGAATGATATAACTACATTATCAATTGAAGGAAAAATGCAATAAAGATGAAATTAAAATTCCAGGAAACAATAGCAGGATGAAAAAATGATGGGTTGATTGTTGAGTTGATAAACCACATCAGAAAACGTTGCATGTTTGGAGGAACAATAAAAAATACTAGGTTTTTTCACATGTGTTAAAACACTTTATAGCTGAGAATACACATTAAAATCTAAAGTCAGGGTGGGCAGAGTGGAGCATACCTGTAATCCCATCAACTTGGGAGGAGGAGGCAGCAAGATCTCAAGCTGGAGACAAGCCTAGGCAACTTAGCAAGACCCTGTTTCAAAAACAAAATAAAACAAAAACGCCCCTAAGTGCAACCATCAAAAGAACAGAAATGCAAACTGTATTGTCTTAGTTTGCACAGGGAGAAATGCAAAAAAATAAAAAAAACTACCGATTTAAGAGAAGGAAGGGGAAAAATGATAAAAAGAAAATACAAAACAATCCTCCAAAAATGACAATCATCTTTGTTCTAATCAGAGTTTTTACCACTGTGATCAAAAGACTGGAGAAGAACAATTTTAGAGGAGGAAAATTTGGGTCTCATGGCTTCAGACATCTCAGTCCACAGATGGCTGAATCCATTGCTCTGTGCTTGAGGTGTGGCCAACCATGATGGTAGAAGACTGTGGTGAAGGGAAGTGTCTAAGGACATGGCTACCAGGAAGCAGGGAGAATGACTCTACTCACAAGGTACAAAATGTATAGCCCAGACACATGCTCCCAATGACCAAACTCCTTCAGCGACACCCTGCCAGTCTACAGTTACCACCCAGTAAATCCCTATTAGAGGATTAATGCAATCAGACAGACAAAAGAAATTAAAGGGATATGAATAGGAAAAGAAGAACTCAAACTATCACTATTTGCTAACAATATGATTCTATATTTAAAAGATGCAAAATATCCCACCAGAAAATATCTACAACTCAAATGAATTCAGGAAAGTAGCAGGATATAAAATCAATACCCATAAATCAAATGCATTTCTATACATAAGCAATGAATCCAAGAGAAATTAGGAAAAATACCCCATTCACAATAGTTTCCAAAAAAATAAAATACTTGGGAATCAATCTAACAAATGAGGTGAAAGACCTCTACAATGAGAACTACAGAGCACTAAAGAAAGAAATTAAAGAAAACCTTAGAAGATGGAAAGATCTCCCATGTTCTTGGATAGGCAAAATTAATATTGTCAAAATGGCCATACTACCAAAAGTGCTATACAGGTTCAATGCAATTCCCATTAAAATTCCAATGACATTCTTCATAGAAATAGAAAAATCTATCATGAAATTCATTTGGAAAAATAAGAGATCCAGAATAGCCAAGGCAATTTTTAGCAAGAAGAGTGAAGCAGGCGGCAACACATTACCAGATCTTAAACTAAACTACAGAGCAATAGTAACAAAAATTGCATGGTATTGGCACCAAAATAGACATGTAGATCAATGGTACAAAATAGAAGACACAGAGACAAACTCACATAAATAAGGTTATCTCATAGCATACAAAGATGCCAAGAATTGAAGAAAAGACAGCATATTCAACAAATGGTTCTGGGATAACTGGAAATTGATTTGTAATGAAACAAAATTAAATTTCTATCTCTCACCCTGTACAAAAATCAACTCAAAGTGAATCAAAGGCTTAGGCACTAAAACAGAGACCCTCCGCCTAATAGAAGAAAAAGTAGGCCCAAATCTTCATCATGTCAGCTTAGGATCTCACTTCTTTAACGAGACTCCTAAAACCCACGATGTAAAATTAAGAATCAATAAATGGGATGGATTCAAACTCAAAAGCTTTTCTTCTTAGCAAAGGAAATAATAAATAATGTGAAGAGAGACCCTACAGAATGAGAAAAAAATTTTTACCACATGCACCACGGTTAGAGCACTAATCTCCAAGATATACAAATAACTAAAAAAACTTAACACCAAAACAAGAATAACCCAATCGATAAATGGACTAAGGAACCAAACAGATACTTCAAAGAAGTAGAAATACAATTGATCAACAAACATATGAAAAAGTGTTCATCATCTCTTGCAATTAGAGAAATGCAAATCCAAACTGCCCTAAGATTTCATCTCACTCCAGTCTGAATGACAATTAACAAAAATACAAGGAATAATAAGTGTTGGCAAGGATGTAGGGGAAAAGACACACTCATACATTGTTGGTGGGACTGCAGATTGATGCAACCACTTTGGAAAGCAGTATGGAGATTCCTAAGAAAACTTGGAATGGAACTACCATTTGACCCAGCTATCCCATTCCTCCTTAGCCAAAGGACTTAAAGTCAGCACACTACAGTGATGTAGCCACATCAATGTTTATAGCAGCTCAATTCACAATAGCTAACCTATGGAACCAACCTAGATGCCCTTCGACAGATGAATGGATAAAGAAAATGTAGTACATATACACAATGGATTATTACTCAGCCTTAAAGAAGAATGAAATTATGACATTTGCTGGTAAATGGATGGAACTGGAGAAGATCATGCTAAGTGAATTATGTCAATCCCAAAAAAACAAAGGCTGTTTTATCTGTGATAAGTGGATGCTGATCCATAGTGGGGGGTGGGTAGGGAAGAATAAAGGAACTTTGGATTATGCAGAGGGGAGTGAGGGGAGGAGTGGGGTGGTGGGGATGGGAAGGATGGTAGAATGAGACAGACATTATTACCCTATGTACATGTATGAAAATTTTAAAATAAATTAATAAATATTAGAAAAAAAAGAATTGTTCATGAAAGGAGTGACATCAGACAGCTGATAGTTGAAGAGTTCTCATCTCTCATCTTTGACCAACAAAAAAATGATTTAACAACTACCCACTGGTGAAAGTAGCTCTTGCAGAGATCTGGTGTACAATTAAGAAGTTTCACTATCCCATTCACTATCCTACTGGAGCAAACAAACAGAAGATGTCTACTTGGAAAAGTGTCAAAAGCATGTTATCTGTATTACTTCATCTTCCCTCCTGTCACAGCTGAGTACCAAGAGGAATCCCTTCATCTCAGTCTCCTCTCAATGGGTAAAAAGATGATAAGGAGGATTTCAGCAGTCCTTGTTGCCACTGGGGACATCCCCAACTTTCAGCACCCAGGATTTCTGCAGTCTTTGATAGCACCTATCCAAGCTGAAGGAACTGCATGGATCCATGCTACTATACCACCCTGGGGCTTGGGCCACTGCTCTCCAATGTCCCACAAACCCAATTGTCACAGTCCATGTGTCTATACCTGAACCCTGATACCAAAAGAGATCCCCTCACCTGCAACTTCCCAAAGGGTAAAAGTGGAAAATAGGAGGAACCCAATAGACTTTGCTGCTGAGAATGATTACACTTTTCACTGATGCTGATCTCAGCTGATGGATATGCCTGGAATTCATGCCATTGCACCCCCCACCAGGAATCAGAGTTGCCACACTACCAAAGTGGTATCCTTGCATATACAATTAGGTGAAGGTCTTTCCCCATCAAAGAATGAAACTCTTGAAAAGATGACTGCTCTTTCAAATGCTAAGAAACCAATGCAAAACTACAAGGAACATGAAAAATCAGGGAATATGACAACCAAATATCCAGTAATCAACCAACCAGAAATCTTATTTAAAGAAATAACAACTGGAAAATTTCTAAATTCTGGGATGGACATTCACATAGATTCATGAGCTACAAAGATATCAAGTAGGATTAACCCAAAGAAATTTACACTAAGACATTTTAATCAAATTGCCAAAGTCAAAGGCAAAGTGGGAATAAGTATAGAAAGAAGAAAGTGACTTACTACATATAAAAGAACCCTGATAAAAACTATCAGAAAAGTCTCAGCTAAAACTTTGCATACTAGAAGAGAGTGAGATGGCATAGTCAAGGTACTTACAGAAAAAAAAAATCATCAGCCAAGAATACATTCATGCACCACATGATGACATTTTGGTTAATGAGGGACTATATATAAGATAGTGGTCCCATAAGACTATAATGATGCTGAAAAATTCCTATTGTCAAATGATATGATGGTTGTCATAATGTCACAGCCCAACCCCTTATTGATTTGTGGTGATGCTCATATAAAAAAACCTACTGTGCTGCCAGTCACACACATAAAAGTTTAACGAATAAAATAATACACAGTGCATAACACTTAATAATTATACTAAGTAACTGTTTTCTGGTTTATGTACATATTGTACTGTATGTTTTATCATTAATTTAGAGTAAACACCTAATAAAAATAAGTTTACTGTAAATAGTATAGTGTGTCATACTAGCAGCAGCTTCATACATCTTGTGTTGACTGTGACTCTTGATTGCATTAAGACACCATGTAGAGTAATTGACATGTACCATCTGGGTTTGTGTAAGAACATCTTATGATATTTACACAAAGATGATGTCTCCTAATGACACATTTCTCAGAATGTATCCTTGTCATTAACCAATATGTGACTGTACTATACCAGGCAAATTATCTTTATAAAATTGTAGAAGGGATAATGTCTTTCCCAGACAAAAACTGAATGAGATTTTCACCATTAGACCTGCTTTATAAGGAGCTGGGATCTGTGGCAATCGCCTGTAATCCCAGCGGCTTGGGAGGCCGAGGTAGAAGGATCAAAAATTCAAAGCCAGCCTTAGCAACTTAGCGAGGTCCTAAGCAACTCAGCTAGATCCTGTCTCTAATGTCTCTAAATAAAATACAAAAGAAGGGCTGGGAATGTGGCTCAATGGTTAAGCACCCCTGGTTTCAATTCCCAATAATAAAAAAAAAAGAACTGCCTTACAAGGAATATTCAAGGGAGAACTTCAAATTGAAATTAAACTTCCCTAAGCAGTAATGCAAAAGTATATGCAAGCATATAGTTCAATGGTAAAGGTAAATAATGCAAAATAATATAAAATTATAAATATATAAATATAATATAATATAAATAAAGTAATATAAAATAATATAAATACAATATAAAATAATTCACATAATATAATATAAAACTATAAATATATAAAAATATAAAATAACAACTGCAGAATAATATGAAACTGTAATCTTGGTGAGTAAATTACTTTTAACCCTGATATAGAAGTTCAAATTTGCAAATTTAGTAATGGATGCACAATATAAAAACTAGAAAACTCTGACTGTAAGAACACAAAAATCTGTGTGGATGAAAGGAAGTCAAAGCATAAAATTTTATATGCAATTAATGTTGTTATCAATTAAAAATGAATGATCATAAAAATCAAAGCAAATCACTACAAAATTCAAACAAAATGAAATTTGTATCTTGAGACAGTATCTGCAATCTCACGTTTATTATAAGTCACAGTGACCAAGATATATAGATAACATTAGTGTCCATTGATATATAAATGGATAAAGGAAAAAATGGAATATTATTCAACCTTCGAAATAGAAGTAAATCCCAAAATTGTGATAGTATTGGTAAACTTGGAAGACATTATGCTAAGTGAAATAAGCCTGACACAGACAAATACTATAGTTTTACTTATAAATAGAATTTAAAATAATCAAACTCATAGAAGCAGAAAGTAGAATGGTGGTTTACAGGGGCTGAAGAGATAAGGAAATGCAGAGATGTCATTCAAAGTGTTCAAAGTTCTAGTCATGTAAGAGAAATAAATTCTGGAAACCCAATGATCAGCAGTGTGACTCTAGTTAACAGTGCTGTATCATATACTTGAAATTTTCTAAGAGAGCAGACTTAAGCCTTCTTACTACACACAAATCCACAAAAAAAGTGATGAATCTGTGAGGTTATAATATGTTAATTATATTGGTTGTGCCATATTTATATCAAAATGCCAAACCTTTCACCGTAACTATATACAACTTTAATTTGTCAATTATTCCTCAGTAATGATGATAAAAGAATGTGTTGTTTAATTTCCATTTATCAATTTCCAATTTTACTTCTTTTGTTGATTTCTAGCTTTTTCTCAATTACCTGGAGAAGATACTTTTTATAATTTCAGCTTCTTAAAATTTATTGAGACTTGATTTTTGAGCTTACATATAATCTGTCCTGGAGAATATTCAATGTGCATTGGAGAAGAATGTGTATTCTACAGTTTGTTGTAGTGTTCTATATTTCTATTAAGTCTAGATGTAATACAGTGTTATTCAAGACCTTTATATCCTTAATTATCTTCTTTTCTAAAAAATTATTTTTAGTTGTGGATGGACACAATATCTTTATTTTATTTATTGATTTTTATGTGGTGCTGAGGAGCAAACCCTCTGCCTTTACCACTGAACTACAACCCCACCCCCATCCTTAATAATCTTCTTTTTTTGTTGTTGTTGACAACAGGTAAATATATTTAAAAAGCAAATGATTGATTTTAGCACCTCAGAGCAGCAGTTGCTCAATGTTCATTCTCTTGTTTTTCCCTTCTGAAATGTGAGGATAGTTGACTTTCCCCTTCAGGAGATCATGTCCAGTATTACTGTCCCTTCTATGAGTTCCACCATCCTCCTTCACATCATCTTCCTTTTCTTTTTCTCCTTTCCCTGTTAATTTTTTCTTCCTTCCCCCCCCCTAAATATTTTCTAAGGAGTAGTTACCTGTAGAGTATTCTGTCCTTTCTGATCCCTGAACTGATCAACAGGTGCTCTGGACTCTCCTTAGTTCTTATGATATGCATCCTCACTGACTTCTCAAAAGATCTGTTTTGACTACCAGGGATGCTTTGGCAATATCCTTACCCAAACCCCACGCTTCTCATACACACATAAATCCTCAGCTACTTCAACACTTTGAACTCTTCCAGGTACTCATGGGTACCCAGATAACTCAATCTGACCCAAAGTTAGATGATCTGAATTTGGCCTTAGAACTTATAATGACGGCATCTGTGGAGCATAGACAGTGAACAAGGATCCTGTGTTCTGTTCTTCTCTCTCTTTCTCTCTCCCTCCCCTCCCCCCATCTTTCTCTCCCTCTCATTGACTTTCTTTTTTTTTAATTAAAAATCATAAATTTACATAGGGCAATGTTGTTTGATTCATTAATTCTGTTATTTTTTGTCCTTCCCCCCCACCCCTCCCAACCCTCTTTTCCTGTATACAGTCCTTCCTTCCTCCATTCTTACCACCCTCCTTATCCCTAACCCTAAACCTAATCCTAACCCTAACACTAACACCTCCTACCCCCCATTATATGTCCTCATAAACTTATCAGCGAGATCATTCGTTCTTTAGTTTTTTGAGATTGGCTTATCTCACTTAGCATGATATTCTCCAATTTCATCCATTTGCCTGCAAATGCCATAATTTTATCATTCTTCATGGCAGAGTAATATTCCATTGTATATATATGCCACAGTTTCTTTATCCATTCATCAACAGCAAGTCCCTGAGCCAGCACGCGGTGAGCTCTGGCCCACCCACAGGTTGCTTCAGAGACCAGGACAGGGCAGCCAGGGACTTCCCCAAGCAGCCCGGCTCCCTCCAGCGGGAAATGCCTTTCTAGGCTAGCTTCTAGGAGCAGACCGCCCAGTGAGAGCCTTAATAATCTTCTAACTAGGATAATCGGGTATTGAAATTTCCAACTATTATTGTAAAATTGCCTATTTCTCTCTTTAATTTTGTCAGTTTTTACAACAAATTGTTTGAAGTTCTTTTCTTTGGTGCATATTTTTTTATTTGTTGTTATTAGATATTCATGACAGTAAGGTGTATTTTGACGTATCATACATACATGGGGTGCAACCCATTACAATATTGATCACATTCTTGAGGTTGAACAGGATGTGGAGTTATGCTGGTCATGTATTCATATATGAACATAGGAATGTTACGTCTGCTTCAATCTACTGTCTTTTCTGTTCCCATGCCCCCTCCCTTAATTCCCCTTTGTTTAATCCAGTGAACTTAGAGCATTAATCTCCAGGATATAAAAAGAACTCAAAAAACTTAACACCAAAAAAGCAAATAACCCAATCAATAAATGGGCTAAGGAACTGAAGAAGTTCTTCACAGTAGAAGAAATAAAAATGGTCAAAAAATATATGAAAAAAATGTTCATCTCTAATAATTAGAAAAATCCAAATTAAAACTACACTGAGATTCTATCTCACTCCAGTCAGAGTGGCAATTATGAAGAATACAAGTAACAATAATTGGTGCATATGTTTTTAATGGGTATATTTTCTTGATTGATTGACAGCTTTAACAACATATAATGACCATCTTCATTTCTTGTGGGAGTTTTGTACTGGAAGTCTATTTTGTCTGATTTTAGTACAGATTCTCCTCAATTTACAATGGGGTTACATTTCAATAAAACCATCCTAAATCAAAAATGCATTTAGTACACCTAACCTACCACACATCATAACTTAGTAACAAAGTACATTGTACGGTACTGATTTTTCACACTCATGACTGCATAACTCACTGGATACGTGGCTTGCTGCTGCTGCCCCACATTTGAGAGAGTATTGTATTGCCATTCTGAGAAAAGATCAAAATTCAAAATTGAAAAGTATTATTTCTACTGAATGTATATAATATTCTCACCATTATAAAGTCAAAAAATTTTAAGTCAAATTTTGTAAAATGGAGAATGTTTGTATAGTTACCTTAACTCCCTTTTGCTTAAAATTTGCATGAAATATCTTTTTCCATCTTTTCATTTTTAATGTATTTGTCTTTAGATTTAAAGTGAGTCTTATAGGACAGCATGTTATTATATCATGTTTTCTATTATGCCAATATCTCCTTCTTGATTGATCTGTTTACATTTAAAATAGCTAGTAAAACAACTTTTTCCTGCCATCTTCTTATGTGTTCTTCATATGTCATTTATTTTTGCCCGCTTACTTGCCCCTTATTTATTCCATTGCTAGTTTCTTTTTTATATATATTTTTGGGGTGAATCAGTTAATATCATTTACTTTTATGATGCAATCTTTAGATATTTGCTTGTTTGTTACCATGGGAATTATCATTAACATGAAATTTTAGCAATATAATTTGAATAAATATCAATTTATTTTCATAACATTAGAAAACTCTGCTCCTATACAGTTCTTCCTCTTATATTGTTGTCCTCATAAATTACATCTAGTTATAGTTTCATGTCATATTTTTCAACTGCAAGGATACCCTTTATGATTTTTCACAAGTAACAAACTTAGGCAACTATTATTTATCTGAGAATAGCTTCCTTTTGATATATATAAATTGATATATATATAATTTTGATATATATAAAATTCTTGGTTTATAGTATTTTATTTTAGTACTTTAAATAGGTCACCCGTTCCTTACCCCTGCAGGTTATTTTTTTTTTTTTTTTACCCCTGTGGGTACTTTTATACTTTTATATATATATATATATATAAAATACTTTTATATATATATATACTTTTATATATATATATATTTTTTTTATATATATATATATATTTTTTTTTTATTGTAAACAAATGGGATACATGTTGTTTCTCTGTTTGTACATGGCATAAAGGCATACCATTTGTGTAATCATAAATTAACATGGGGTAAGGTTGTTTGATTCATTCTGTTATTTTTTCCCTTCCCCCCACACCTCCCACCCCTCTTTTCCCTCTATACAGTCCTTCCTTCCTCCATTCTTGCCCCCCTCCCTAACCCTAACTCTAACCTTAACACTAACCCCTCCCTCCCCCCATTATGTGTCATCATCCACTTATTAGCGATATCATTCGTCCTTTGGTTTTTTGAGATTGGCTTATCTCACTTAGCATGATATTCTCCAATTTCATCCATTTGCCTGCAAATGCCATAATTTTATTATTCTTTATGGCTGAGTAATATTCCATTATATATATATACCACAGTTTCTTTATCCATTCATGAATTGAAGGACATCTAGGTTGGTTCCACAATCTGGCTATTGTGAATTAAGCAGCTATGAACATTGATGTGACTGTATCTCTGTAGTATGCTGATTTTAAGTCCTTTGGGTATAGACCAAGGAGTGGGATAGCTGGGTCAAATGGTGGTTCCATTCCAAGTTTTCTAAGGAATCTCCACACTGCTTTCCAGCATGGCTGCGCTAATTTGCAGCCACACCAGCAATGTATGAGTGTACCTTTCTCCCCACATCCTCGCTAACACCTGTTGTTGCTTGTATTCTTGATAATCGCCATTCTAATTGGGGTGAGATGGAATCTTAGGGTGGTTTTGATTTGCATTTCTCTTATTACTAGAGATGTTGAACATTCTTCCATATGTTTGTTGATTGCTTGTAGATCTTCTTCTGTGAAGTGTCTATTCATTTCCTTAGCCCATTTGTCGACTGGATTATTTGCATTCTTGGTGTAGAGTTTTTTGAGTTCTTTATAGATTCTGGAGATTAGTGCTCTATCTGAAGTATGATTGGCAAAGATTTTCTCCCACTCTGTAGGCTCTTTCTACACATTGCTGAAAGTTTCCTTTCCTGAGAGAAAGCTTTTTAGTTTGAATCTATCCCAGTTGTTGATTCTTGCTTTTATTTCTTCTGCTATGGGAGTCCTGTTGAGGAAGTCTGTACCTAAGACGACATGTTGAAGATCTGGACCTACATTTTCTTCTATAATCTGCAGGGTCTCTGGTCTGATTCCGAGGTCCTTAATCCATTTTGAGTTTAGTTTCGTGCATGATGAGAGATATGGGTTTAGTTTCATTTTGTTGTATATGGATTTCCAATTCTCCCAGCACCATTTGTTGAAGAGGCTATTTTTTCTCCATTGCATATTTTTGGCCCCTTTGTCTAGTATGAGAAAATTGTATTTATTTGGGTTTGTATCCATGTCCTCTATTCTGTACCATTGATCTACCTTTCTATTTTGGTAACAATACCATGCCGTTTTTGTTACTTCTGCTTTGTAGTAGAGTTGAAGATCTGGTATTGTGATACCCCCTGTTTCACTCTTCCTGCTAAGGATTGCTTTAGCTATTCTGGGTTTCTTATTCTTCCAGATGAATTTCATAATTGCTTGCTCTATTTCTGAAAGGTACGTCATTGGGATTTTAATTGGAATTCCATTGAATCCGTATGGCACTTTGGGTAGTATGGCCATTTTGACAATATTAATTCTTCCTATCCATGAACATGGGGGATCTTTCTATCTTCTAAGGTTTTCTTTAATTTTTTTCTTTAGTGTTCTGTAGTTTTCATTGTAGAGGTCTTTCACCTCTTTTTTGAGATTGATTCCCAAGTATTTTATTTTTTTTTCAAGGCTATTGTGAATGGGGTAGTTTTCCTAATTATTCTTTCCAAAGATTCATCACTTATGTATAAAAATGCATTAGATTTATGTGCATTGATCTTATATCCCACTACTTTACTGAATTCACTTATGAGTTCTAAAAGTTTTCTGGTGGAATTTCCTGGTTCCTCTAAATATATAATCATGTCATCAGTGAACAGGGATAGTTTGAGTTCTTGTTTTCCTATTCGTATCCCTTTAATTTCTTTGGTCTGTCTAATTGCTCTGGCTAGAGTTTCATGGATGATATTGAATAGAAGAGGTGAAAGAGGGCATACCTGCCTTGTTCCAGTTTTTAGGGAGAATACTTTCAGTTTTTCACCATTTAGAATGATATTAGCCATGGGCTTAGCATAGATGGCCATTAAAATGTTAAGGAATGTTCCCAATATCCCTATTTTTTCTAGTGTTTTGAGCATGAAGGGATGCTGTATTTTATCAAATGTTTTTTCTGCATCTATTGAAATAATCATGTGATTCTTGACTTTAAGTCTATTGATATGGTGAATTACATTTATTGATTTCCGGATGTTGAACCAACCTTACATTCCTGGGATGAAACCCACTTGATCATGGTGCAGTATCTTTTTAATATGTTTTTGTATGCGATTTGCTAAAATTTTGTTAAGAATTTGTGCGTCGATGTTCATTAAGGATGTTGGTCTGAAATTTTCTTTCCTCGATGTGTCTCTGTCTGGTTTAGGTATCAGGGTGATAATGGCTTCATAGAATGAGTTTGGGAGGGTTTCCTCCTCTTCTATTTTATGGAATACTTTGAGAAGTACTGGAATGAGCTCTTCTTTAAAGGTTTTGTAGAACTCGGCTGAGAACCCATCTGGTCCCGGACTTTTTTTTGTTGGTAGACTTTTGATGACTTCTTCTATTTCATTACTTGAAATTGGTCTATTTAAATTGTGTATATCCTCCTCGTTCAGTTTAGGTAATTCATATGTCTCTAGAAACCTGTTGATGTCTTCAAAATTTTCTATTTTGTTGGAGTATAGATTTTCAAAATAGCTTCTAATTATGTTTTGTATTTCACTCGTGTCTGTTGTGATATTTCCTTGTTCAATCTGAATTTTAGTGATTTGGGTTTTCTCTCATCTTTGTTAGTGTGGCTAAAGGTTTATCAATTTTGTTTATTTTTTCGAAAAACCAACTATTTATTTTGTCAATTTTTTGTATTGTTTCTTTTGTTTCGATTTTATTGATTTCAGCTCTGAGTTTAACTATTTCCTGTCTTCTACTACTTTTGGTGCTGGTCTGTTCTTTTTCTAGGGCTTTGAGCTGTAGTGTTAGGTCGTTTATTTGTTGAGTTTTACTTCTCTTATTAAATGCACTCCATGAAATAAATTTCCCTCTAAGTACTGCTTTCATAGTGTCCCAGAGATTTTGATATGATGTTTCTTTGTTCTCATGTACCTCTAAGAATTTTTTAATTTCCTTCCTAATATTTTCTGTTATCCATTCATCATAAAATAGCATATTGTTTAATCTCCAGATGTTGGAATAGTTTCTGTTTTTTACTCTTTCATTTATTTCCTATTTCTATCCATTATGATCTGATAGAATACAAGGTAGTGTCTCTATATTCTTGTATTTGCTAACATTAGCTTTGTGACATAATATATGGTTTATTTTAGAGAAGGATCCATGTGCTGCTGAGAAGAAAGTGTATTTGCTCTTGGTTGGATGGTATATTCTATAAATGTCTGTTAATTCTAAATTATTGATTGTGTTATTGAGATCTATGGTTTCTATGTTCAATTTTTGTTTGGAAGATCTGTCCAGTGGTGAGAGAGGCGTGTTAAAATCACCTAGTATTATTGTGTTATGGTCTATTTGGTTTCTGAAATTGAGAAGGATTTGTTTGACATACATGGATGAGGCACTATTTGGGGCATAGATGTTTATGATTGTTATGTCTTGCTGATTTATGCTTCCCTTAAGCAGTATGTAATGTCCTTCTTTATCCCTTCTGACTAACTTTGGCTTGAAATCCACATTATCTGAAATGAGGATGGATACTCCAGCTCTTTTGCTGAGTCCATGTGCATGGTATGTTTTTCCCCATCCTTTCACCTTTAGTCTAAGGGTATCTTTTTCTATGAGGTGAGTCTCTTGCAGGCAACATATTGTTAGACCTTTCTTTTTAATCCAATCTGCCAGTCTATGTCTTTTGATTGATGAGTTCAGGCCATTAACATTCAGGGTTATTATTGAGATATGATTTGTATTCCTGGTCATTTGGTTCATTTATTTTATTTATTTATTTATTTATTTATTTGACCCGACTTGGTTCCTCCTTTATTTGACAATTCCTTTAGGATCATTCCTCCCTTAGCTGATTTGCTTCTTTGTTTTTCATCTCCTCCTCATGGAATATTTTGCTGAGAATATTCTGTAATGCTGGCTTTGTTTTTGTAATTTCTTTTAGCTTTTGTTTATCATGGAAGGATTTTATTTCATTGTCAAATTTGAAGGTAAGTTTTGCTGGGTATTAGATTCTTGGTTGGCATCCATTTTCTTTCAGGGCTTGAAAAATGTTGTTCCAGGCCCTTGTAGCTTTTAGGGTCTGGATTGATCATCTGCTGATATCCATATTGGTTTCCCCCTGAATGTAATTTGGTTCTTTTCTCTCACAGCCTTTAAAATTCTGTCTTTATTTTGTATGTTAGGTATTTTTATTATAATGTGCCTCGGTATGGGTGTGTTGTAATTTTGTGTATTTGGAGTCCTATAAGCCTCTTGTATCTGGTTTTCCATTTCATTCTTCAGATTTGGGAAATTTTCTGATATTATTTCATTGAATAGATTGTTCATTCCTTTGGTTTGTTTCTCTAAGCCTTCCTCAATCCCAATAATTCTTAAATTTGGCCTTTTCATGATATCCCATAGTTCTTGTAGATTCTATTCATGATTTCTTACCATCTTCTCTGTTTGGTCAACTTTGTTTTCAAGATTAAACATTTTGTCTTCAATGTCTGCGGTTCTGTCTTCCAGGTGTTCTATCCTACTGGATATGCTTTCTATGGAGTTCTTAATTTGGTTTATTGTTTCCTTCATTTCAAGGATTTCTGTTTGTTTTTTTTTCAATATCTCTAACTATTGAAATGATCTTTTGCTTCCTGTATTTGCTCCTTTAACTTTCGACTGGTGCGATCATTCAATGCCTGCATTTCCTCTTTCATCTTATCATTCAGTGCCTGCATTTGCTCTTTCATCTCATCATTTGCTTCCCTGATTATTTTAATTATGTACATTCTGAACTCCTTTTCTGTCATTTCTTCTGCCATGCTGTCATTGGGTTTTATTGATGTAACATCTCGATTTGTTTGGGGCATTTTCTTCCCTTGTTTTCTCATATTCTTCAGGTATCAGTGGACCGCTGAGATATTGCAGATTTCCTCTATTGACGTATAATGTCCCTGAAGATTTCTAGTATATCCCCTCTTAGCCTTCAGTGGGTTGAAATCTTGGAGGAAGTTGATAGTGTGGTGCTCCACAAGGAAGCTGTCTCTCTGGGGTGATGGCCTTCAGGTGGGGTATATTCCCTGTTAGTGGGCAGAGGAGCCTCCACTTGTTGACCAATGGTCATCCAAAGGGGAACTAGGATGTGGGCTGAGGCAAGGCCTATTTGGGCCTGTGTCTCTGGTTTTACCGTCCTTGTGGGAAAACCTCCCCTGGCAGGGAAGACTAACCCGGTGGGGAGGTCTCGCTGGTCAGTTCCCCTCCTAGAGGTTCCCCTCAATCTACAACTACCACCTCGGCTGGGCTGCCTTCCTCTGCAACTTTCCCAGGGTCCCGGACCTACCTCCTGGGCCTGGGAGCCTCACCCTTCACAGACGAATCTCCTTAGTCTGCCTCTCCTCAGAGAATCTGCCCGCAGTCCTGGAACCTTCGCTCCACCCCTAAGCATGTCTCTGTGCGGCTCTTCCACCAAGAAGCCTCCTAGTTCCTGGGACCCTGCTCTGCACCTAATCACCTGGCTATGCAGCCCCTCCTCTGAGCAGCCACCTAGAGCCCTGTACAGTTGCTCTGAGCCCCAGCGACCCACCACACTCCTCTTCCTCTGGACAGCCACCCGGTGTTCTGGTGCAGTCGCTAGGAGTCCAAACAACTCACTGCGTGCCTCCTCCTCCCACCAACTGCCCGTAGTCACTCCGAGTCCAAGTGACCCGCCCCATTCCTCCTCCTCCTCCGGGTCACCCCCTGGGTGTTCAGGAGTGGTCGCTCTGAGTCCAAGTGACCCGCTGCATGCCTCCTCCAGGCAGCCGCCCGGAGCTCTGGTGCGGCCACTCCGAGACCAAGTGACCTACCGCGCTCCTTCTCCGGGCAGACCCCCGGTGTTCAGGAGTGGTCGCTTTGAGTCCAAACAACTCACCACTCACCTCCTCCTCTGAGCAGCTGCCTGGAGCTCTGATGCAGTCACTCCGAGTGCAAGCGACCCACCACACTCCTCCTCCTCCTCCTCCGGGCAGCCCCCGTTGTTCAGAAGTGGTCTCTCTGAGTCCAAACAGCTCGCCGTGCAGCTCCTCCTCTGGCCACTGCCTGTAGCTCTGGTGCAGTCACTCCAAGTCCAAGCGACCTGCTGCACTCCTCCTCCTCCTCCTCAGTGCAGGCCCTGGCGTTCAGGAGCGGTCGCTTTGAGTCCAAACAGCTCTCTGCGCAGCTCCTCCTCTGGGCAGCCCCCCGGAGCCCCAGTGGTTGCTCCGAGTTCCCCCTGTGGGTTCTTAACAGGAAATTGGTTGTTGATCTTATTGAGAATTCCTTGCTATAATGAGTTACTTCTCTCTTGATGCTTTCAATATTTTATCTTTGTCTGATTTTTGATAATCTGTTTATAATGTGTCTTAGTTTGGTTATTTTGAATTTATCCTGTTTGGAGGTTGTTAAATTACTGGGATGTGCAGATACATATCTTTTATCAAATTTCAGAAGCTATTGAATGTTATTTTCCCCAAGGTTCCTTCTATCCCTTCTCTCTCTCTTTCTCTTTCTCTCTTTCATTCTCTTTCTCTTTGTCTCCTCCTAATAAAATTTCCGTAATGCATATATCATTCCACTTGATCATGTCACACTGGTTCTTTTATCTCTATTTACATTTTTTGTTCTTTTTTAAAAATCTTTGCTTTCCAGATTGGATAATTCCATTGGCACTATCTTCAAGCTTGTAGAATACTTTTTTAACCTGTTAATATTAATTATTATAATATTCTAATAAAATTTTCACTGAACTTACTATAATTTTATCATCAAAATTTATGTTTGGTTCCTTTTTATAATTTCTAGGTCTTCATTAATAATTTCATTTTTTTCAGAAATCATTTTCCTAATTTCCTTTAGTTCTTTATCCGTGTTTTCCTTTATCCCTTGGATCATATTTAAGACATTTTTTTATAAAATTTTGATGTATGATACCCAAGGTTTGGGCTTCCTTAGGGATATTTACTGTCCATTTGTTTTCTTACTTTTAGTGGGTCATGATTTCTTCTTTCACCATATACTTTCTGAAGTTTTATTGAAAAGTGGACATTTGAGTATTAAAATGTGCTAATTCCAAAAATCAGATTATTTATTTCTCTTCCCTCCAGGTTTTCCTGCCTTTGGATTATAGAAATATTTATTCATCCATTTTTTAGTGATTTTTCTGAACTGTTTTGGCAAAGAATATTCCTTTTTTTTTTTTTGTATTTGGTCAGTTATGTCTGTGTTCTTTTATCTTCTGTTCAGCTACTATTTTGTCAGAGATATCTTGGATGCCAGGAGCTAAAAATTACACATACAAACAAAGCATAGCTATATGTATTTACAGATTGGTTCTGTGCTGGTGTATTCATTCAAGTTTTAGCCAGGGTGTATACCACTCTGCTTTAGTTTATATTTATGTTTGCATTGAGCCTAGTGCGCAGCTAAAGTTGAAAGGACAGTGTCCTCCCATATCTTGTTTAGCCTGAATGCAGTGGCTTCCTAATTTCTCCAGTGTATGCAAGCATTACTTATTTATTTATTTTTTGTGGTACTAGGGATTGAACCCAAGACCTTGTGCATGTGAGGCAAGCACTGTACCAACTGAGCTATGTCCCTAGCCCAATATGCAAGCATTTTTAAACCCCCAATATCCTAAAGAAACTCCACAGCTTTTCTCTTCTTTTTCTATTTTGTTTTTGTTTTTAGTTGGTGGTGCTGGGATTTTACCCAGGGCCTCACACACACTAGGCACATGCTATACCACTGAGCTGTACCCACAGTCCCTTCTCCTCAGATTTTCCACCTTCAGCTTTAGGCTATTATTTTTCCCAACCATATATTACAAACATCAGAATTTCCTTTGCCTTATAATATTTTTGAGCAATGCTCATCATTTTCTACCTTGAATTATTCTGAATTAGGCAAACAGATAAAAAGTACCTTGTATCAGTCCTTCAGGTATCCCTAGACAGGTTAGAAGAGATAAATACAGTAAATTATTAAAAGGTCTCATCTGCTCTGTCAATAATCAGAGACAAAACATGATACTATCTTTTTAAATATTTTATTGCAATGTTGGCGATTAAATCCAGGACCTCACTCATGCTGGGTAAATGCTCTACTACTGAGCCACATTCCCAGCCCATGCTACCTACCATCTTTAAGACTGTCACCAAGACAGAGAAGGAGTGAGGCAAGGAAGGGCAAGTAAAAATGTCACAAAATTTTCCTATAGCTTTCAATTTGAATTGCCTTTTCCTTGGTTTGACACCCATTTGGTAGCTACAAAACTTGACTTTGACTGTTTTCAGGAGATCTGAAACAGTTGTCTTTGTTGATGTTTCTGTGGAGGACAAGAAGTGAGATCTGACTACTCTGCAATTTTGCTGTTCCTTTCAGCCAGCTACTTGTGTTGCACATTCCCATAAGTTGCCAAAAGTCATCACTTAGCTCCTACTTGGCAGGCTGCATTCTGATTTGTTAACATTGTTTTGGTTAACATTTATTTGATCTAAGTTAATCTATGCACTCCCCAAGCATTTTCAGATATTTCGTTTCTTTTGTCAATTACTTCTTTGTGTCCTTTGCTCAATTTCTTACCAGGGTAGCCATATTTTTCATATTTTTTATTTGAAAGATCACTATATTGTAATGTTATAATTATATGCTCCAAATACATTTCCTAGGTTGATTTCTAATTAGTGTTAGAGGTTGACACAAGAAGCAAGGCAAGGGCTGGGGATATGGCTTAGTTGGTAGAGTGCATGCCTGTCTAGCATGAGGCCCTGGGTTCAATCCCCAGCACCACAAAAACAAACAAACAACAACAATAAAAAACAGAAGCAAGGCAAGCATGTGCTGAAAACTGCATACTTCCCAGTGGACTTGGAGTAGTTTTAAGTTGCTTCAGGGCCTAATGGTGGTGGAGATTAAAGGTGGTGGAATCAGGGGAGCTACTGGGTAAAAATGAAACACATTTATGGGAGTGGAGGGTAAGCAGGGTTGAGGTAGGGAGCAGAAAGTAAAAGCTAGGTGGCAGAGTAAAGTTTTTCACTGCAGTGTATCCACGTCATTAGCAGCCTCCCTCACCTCTATACTAAACAGTAATAGACATTCCAGTTCTTTGATTAACAGACAGATAGCATTTATTCTTAATCTGTTTTTATTGCCTATTTGTTCTTTTCCTTTTGGTTTATTGCCTTTTTCTATTCTTGGCTCAGATTTTCTCTTTGAAATAGCTCACTTTTTCACATTATGTCTGCCATATGTTTTGCAAATATTTCCATACTTTTTTCTTTGCTTTCTTCTGACATGTGCAAAATCATAAAGACAGGGATGAGTTAGGCTGTGCAAATAAAAGCATGTGGATGACTGAAGCTATGTGTGTGTGGTTGCTGGTGTGTGTAGATAGGGATTTTTCAACCTTGGCACTCTTGACATTTTGGGACAGATAATTCTTTGCTTTGAGTGAAAACCTGTGTATTGAGGAATGTTCAGCAGCATCACTTGTCTCTAACCACTACACACCAGTAATTTATTGCCTCCATTTTGATAACCAAAAATGTCAGATATTGCCAAATGCCCTCCAGGGAACAAAAATTTCCTCAGTTGAGATCCTCTGGTGTAGAAGAGTAGATATAAAGATGTATGAAGAAATAGTATTATGAGATTTGGTGGGTAAGCAGGGGACAAACCTGGTATAAGTGTTAAAAAGAAAAGTTTTAAGGGATTCAATAAAATAGAGCCTCACAAACACTTTTTTACAGAGCTGGTGAACCAGTTCTACTTTGTACAATTTTGTGCAACTTTAGGTAGTTTCCTTTATCTCTGGGTCTCAGTTTCCCATTTGCAAAACCAAATAACTGGATGTAGTAACAAATGACACCATATCCAGCTGTCACAATTCCATTGTCCTGTAACTATGAGACATTGGAAAAATTTGCAACTCCTGTTGTGCCCTTATGAAATACAATTTTTAATCCTATGCTATTAACTACCTTGACCTAGAAAATGAACAGAAATGAAGACTGAGTTTGGTTAATTGCACTTTCAGAGACTCATGTTATCTTTTTGAGCAAGTAGATTCTGAAAGAAAAGAAATTTCCCATCAGATAGTGCAAGGCTACCAGCATTCCCTGCAAAGGGCTAGGGAGTGAGAATGACCTGGCAGAATTGACAATTCAGGCAATTGTTTCTTGGCAAGATCTCAAGATTAGCAAAATTGTCCAGTGCTATACTGATATATCTGGTATCCCCACTCCCCTACTGACAAAATGCCCCTTTATTATCACAGATGTCGCCATCTTGGGAAAATGAAAGATAAAATTTGCCTCTCCTCCTGCAAAAAGCTTCCTCCTGCTGCAAGATACAAAGAGGGACAGGGGTACCCCATCCCTTCTGAACATATTTCCCTACATTTAAACAGCACCACCAAATTGAGAACCCTGAACACAAGCCCTAGACATACCCCTGGAACATCCTAGAGGGTAGGGTCTTGGGAAGCTTCCCAAGAGCTGAGTCCAACCCCAAATGAACTCCGGAAAACTGAAGCAAAATGTGTTCAAATTCTTTGTGCGGTCATATTCTAATTCTGTACTGTTGCCTGATGGTAGAGCTTTACTTCCACAAGTATACAAAACTAACACTCAGGAACATGCAGGCTTTTTTCCCTGAAGATGTGAACATTTTTTGGTGTTTTAGAAGAGACTAATTGAGTTTATGAATATTAAAACAGAGGTTGTGCAGGTGAAAGCCAGTGTGAAGGTGTTTTAGTTTATTCATCACTGTGACCAAAAGACCTTACAAGAACAATGTAGAGGAGGAAGTTAATTTTGGCTCACAGTTTTAGGGATTTGGTCCATGACCAACTGACCCCATAGCTTGGGCTCAAGGTGAGGCAGAACATCATGGCAGAAGGAAAGTACCTTAGGACATGATCACCAAGTAGAGAGATCTCCACTCAACAAGGAGAAAATATAAACCCCAAAGGTACACTCCCAGTGACCTATTTTCTCTAGCCAAACCCTACCTGCCTATAGTTACTGCTCAGTTAATCTATATCAGGGGATTAATCCACTAATTAGGTTATATCTCTCATAATCTAATAATTTCACCTCTTAAAATTCTTGCATTCTTACATGGTCTTACACATGAGCTTTGGAGGGACACCTCATATTTAAACCATAACAGAAGTTATATGGGATTTATATGTGTGTGTATGTGTGTATATGACTTTAATTCTTCAAGTTTCAATTGAAAGCCTTGATTTTCTTAAGTTGTGATGCAACTTATAAAACCTATAATTTTATGTAAATATCTAGTCATAGGTGAAATCAAGAAAATCCAATATCATTTGTTCTTTAGCTATTGGTCAATCAACTCCTAACTTTCAGTGGAGTGATAGGGAAATAGATAGGAATGGGTTTAAGGGGATACAGGAGGAAAGGAAAAGGAGGAAGTGTTTTTAGACAATGTGTAGGGGATCACATTGGGACTTCCACTGAATCACACTAAGATGGTTTAGTCAGTGATCACTGATGATCAGATCTTTCAGCCACAGCTAAAAAAAAAAAAAAAAAAAAAAAAAGCTTATTTGGGTGCTCGCAGTTTCAGAGGTCTCAGGCCATAGATAGCCAGCTCTATTCCTCAGGGCTCAAGGTGAATTTGGACATCTTTGCATAAGAGTGTGGCTAAGGGAAGCTGCTCACATGATGATCAGAAAGCAGAGAGAGAGGTTCCACTCACGAGATACAGAATATATACCCATAGCCACTCCCCCAATGACCTACCTCCTTCAGCCATGCCCTCAGTTACCACTCAGTTAATCCCCATCAGGGGATTAATTAACTAATTGGATTAAAGCTCTTATAATCCAAAAATTTTTCCTCTAAAACTTCTTGCATTGTTTCACACATAAACTTTTGGGGGACACCTCACATCCAAACCATTACAGATGGTGTACATATAGTATGACTAGGGGATGAATCTCACTGGGTACTAAATGGGACCTTCAGCTGTGCAGGGTGAGTAGCTCTAATGTCTCAGCTTGTCAAGGGGAGAACATAATCTTGAGTACCCACTTCAATCCCACTTCAATAAGAGCCTTACCTATCCTCTCTGCACTGATTACTTTGGAGGAACTGAGCTTCCCTGTGAGACCAGTCAATCAGTCTGTAGGACCTCTTTTGTCTCTTTACCTGAGGAGCTGGGTGAGTCTTTTCATAAGTGTGATCAGAGATCAATGACTGTACTTGGAGGGGGGTGAAGAGAAATTTCAAAATGAAAACAACACATTTAACCTTTCACTAAGTAGTTCCTCTCACAGATAGACTATGCTACAGTGTATGTCCAAAGATATTTATGGCAATAATATCAGAAAATTCAAACATTTTAAATCAACAGACATCTCAAGTAAATTTTAGCATATCCCTATTATGAAACACTATACAACTGTTAAAAAGAATGATATATATGTACAGGAAATGACATCGTAGGATGTCTAAGATATATGAAATGAAAAGAACAAATTTTAAAAGGTGGTAAGTAGTAATTATTTTAATAAAAAGAATATACACACTATTAAAATGTTTATAAGAAACTGTGAACAGAAATCTTTCTATCTGTTTAATTTTGGATAAGAGGAAGTCATTACTTGTCCTGATATGTGCTGATGTCACACACAACTGTTTGGAGACCCATCTTTCAGCATGGATGCAGGCTAAATTATCTGGATGCATCCCATACCATGTTCTACAAAAATTCACAGCATGTGGCTGCATGTTCTACTACTTTCTCACTGATACTTATAAAAGTCATGTTGAATTTCTTCTTCTTTCTCAAATTCAGTGAGTATGAAAACCCTAACCTCCATAAGTCATTAAATTCTCAGTGATGCCATCCCTGACTACCTTGCTAAAATTATATTCACATCAAGGGGTACATATACACATACAATGTGAAAAATCACTGTATACTGATAGTCCTGCTTTGTTTTAATTTTCCAACCCAGAAGGAAGTACATTTCAATATGCAATTTAATTAATTCATTTTATGGGTTGTCTCCCTCTCATCATTAATGTAAGCTTCTATTTGTTGAGGAAAACCTTTAAACAATGAAACCACTTACAACTTGCCTTTCCTCTGTAGATCATTTGTAGGTCCAGTAGGGGAAGCTTTGGTGGGGGGTGAGGTTTGTGCATTGACAGTTATAGTCCTGTAGTTTCAGAATATGGATGGACCCTTCGCCTGCTTCCCAGGGACAAACTTGAATGATGCCAAGGCTTTTTGCATCAGGAGCTGCAGTACAAGGCTGCAGGCTGTCTTTTAGACCTTCCCATATCCCTCTAGTTGAGTGCAGCAGGCATTGGCAGGGTTCAGAACCACTGCTTGCTATGTATCTGGAGCATCGGAGCCAAGGTGAGAACTTTCCCTGATTTGATTCACTGATGTAGGTGGAACTGGAGTTTTGTAGCAATGTCTAAAGTCCGAAGGTTGTGACTTGTAAGAGGACCCCCTCTAGTTCACATCAGATGAATACAGTTGTGGATGAGAGCTAGGGCTGCCAACAGCTGAGTTCCTGGAGCTGTGGGACTGGAACTTGAGCCCTCCCAACTCCTAATGCATAGACATGAGTGAAACCAGGATCTTTCAGCAGTGGTCATCATCTCAAGGATATAGGGTAGGAAGAGAACTTCCCCTAGATAATCCTGTGAGAGCACAGGTACTGGTTGGCGATGGCTGAGACCACCAGCAGCTGAGCTTCCCAAACCATAAAAGTTGGGCAGGACTTCTTCCAGTCCTAGATAAACAGGTGTGGGTGAAATCAGGATTTTACAGTAGTGGATATAGTCCCAAAATTGTGTTCTGGAGAGGAGATCCTCTCCAACTCCTGGGATGTGGTTTTGGGTGGGCATCAGGTTTGTAACTATGGCAGCTACTGATCTCAAAGCTACAGGATACTAAGGGTGCTGATTTTTGGCCAGTGAAGTGTGTACTGACCCAGGTTTCCAGCATGGTCCATATTCAGTTGATAATCATTAAGCCAATAAGTACAGCAATGACTCTTTCTGTGGTTTGAGCTCTGGGAATTTGGAGACACACAAAATGTGTACCTTCTTTGGATAAGAGGAGACATTTTAACATCAAATATTCATCCTAGGTTTACAACTTATAAGTACCATGGATTTCTCCTAGTGTTAGGACTGCTGGTCTGTCAGGGCCTTATATGGTCAGGCTTTTCTCAAAGCCATATTCCTCTGCCCATAATCTCTTACTCCCAGGGACATATCTTTCTTTAGTCCACCTGCAATTCACATGTAACACAGTACCTGCCACTGCTTTCAGTGGCCTCCAAACTGCTATTCAAACTGTTACCATCCCATTAGTGCTCCAGGCCAAGCAAGACAGTACCTCGGATAGTCCCCAAGCCAGTTGGAATGTTGCAACAAGTTTCACTCTTTCCCCTCCATCCCAAAGGAGGAACTGGCAATTGGGAGGTTCCCTCTTGCTCATGTTGTACTGCATCAGGGACATGGTGGGACACAGGGGTTTGTAAGAACAGTAGTGAAATGCAATTGTCAAGTAGGTTCCAGAGGCAGATTCTCACTAAATTTATAGAGCAAAAATGCCACTGATTTTTCTACTATTTTGAATGTGACTTTTTTTTTTTGGTTGGAGATTCATTTGGTTACTGCAGGTCCTTAACTGGTTTCTGGAGTTCCTAAAAAATTACTTTGGTTTATATTTTTTCTGAATGTTTCTATGGGGGAGTAAGAGTCTGGAACTTCCTAGTATGGCCTCCTGCTGACATCACACTTTCAGGAAGACCCCACTTTTAGAACCCTATTTAAGTCCATTTGATTTTTCATTGCAGATTAAGAGCACACTGTCTTTACAAAATGCAAAGCATTCTGATCCCCCCCTCAAAAAGATAAGTAATAATCATATAGGCTTTTCACATTGATGGTTCTCTCATTGTCTCACCACGCTGCTGCCTTAAACCATTCAAATAAAACATATACCTTGTGATCAAATAGGCAAGACCTCAAGGAGCTTTAGGAAGATACTCTTCTCTACCTCCAAAAGACTAACTATTCTCTTTCCTCCATATCACTGATCACCTTCTTTAAACTAGTTAATTTACTGATTTATTTTGTTTGTGATTTAATCTACACACATTAAAATGTAAGACCCATGAGGTCAGTGTTCTGTGTCTATTGTTTTGTTCCCTACTCTACCTCAAGTGCCAGAAGAATGCCTGAAATATAGAATGCCTAAAAATATTTGTTATAATAAGCTGGACTGATTTCCTGATGTCCAAGGTCATGCTAAGTAAAAGTCTTATAAGTAGGTTCTTCCTTTCCTCTCAGTGCTGTAAGAGCTATTTTTTCTAGTTTCAGTATTACCAACTAGGTAATATTAATACATGATATATATTTATGAAATCACTGCATGG
Source organism: Sciurus vulgaris (assembly GCF_902686455.1). Classification (NCBI taxonomy): domain Eukaryota; kingdom Metazoa; phylum Chordata; class Mammalia; order Rodentia; family Sciuridae; genus Sciurus; species Sciurus vulgaris. The sequence goes on along the minus strand of NC_136471.1, from coordinate 77,053,549 downwards.
AAGAACATTTGGAAATCATGAATGCTAAATCACTTGACTAACACACAAAGTGGGGGAATCACATGTATGTGTCTACAATGAGGCCATAACATTTTTATACCATTCTAGTAAGCACTATATACTTATATATTAATTTCAATCAACCTCCCAGAAATTCTTGAAGGGAAGTAATATTATTATCTTTATTTTGGTGATAAAGAAATAGAAGAGTAGAGAATTAAGTAACTTGCCAAAGCCACACGGTTGGTAAGTGGCAGATTCTAGCATTTCTGCACAAGTAGCCCAGCTTCAGTGTTTGTGCATCTAAACAGTGTATTGCAGTTTCTCTCTGGAAAACATCCAGTGGTTAATCCTAAAGAAACTCTCAAGTGATCAGGTAGGTCATCAGGATGGAAATACTTCCCAGAATCCATGGGCTAACATTCTTCCAAATTATGAAATGCTGAGTGTATTTTTGTTAAAACTTTCTAAATGAGAATACTTGTACTGTTGCTCTTTTCAACATTATTTGAATGTATAGCCTTGGGTTCTACCAGCAGTTTCAAATCATGTCACTTTCCCTCTGACCACACTGGATCATGCGCTTAAGTATGAACTCCCACTTAATACCACCTCTTGCAGATGGTGACAATGGAGGTCCCATATGTCTTTCTGGACTGATAGATTTCTTCTAGTTGCCACTCAGACTCATTCATCCTTCAAGTAGACCACTACATGCAGTCAGAAAGTCCTTTAGATAATTTCTGGCTCAGACATTTACTATTACAGGTTGACCAGGCAAGCTGCTTCATAAAGATGAACCTCAGCATCCTGATTAAGTGAATAAGGATACGAATGCCTTCTAGATTGGGTTGTGAAGAGGAAGTGAGTTTATGAAAGAAAAGAAGATCACACATTGCTTGGCACACAGCAGGCAGCTGATGCAGAACCATTAGTTTGAAGCAACATCAGAGTAGATGGAATCTACACTCAACACCATGTAACATGTTTCACTCCTTCTTTTCATGTATGCATTTTAATAAGGAAAACCAAAGTTTGGGAATCTGATTCTGCTTTGACATATACAGAAATTTGGTGCATATTCACATTTACAGTTGAATCTTCACTTTAAGGAAAGGTTGGTACAACCTGTTTGAGACTGGGTTGCCTTTTATCTGGAAGAGAATGAAATAATATTTCAAGTAGTCATTCAGTCTATTGTGCAATATACTGGGCAATCATGTATATGCCTTGTGAGGAGAGCTGGAACAGAAAGAAAGAGTCAGGAAGGCTCATTAAACTGGGTTCCTTTAAAACAGGTCTGTCTTGGGTTTCAATCCTAGTGCCTGATAGAGGAACAGGTATAATGTTTTAATATATTTTACTTCACTTTTTTAGTTTATATTCTCAAGTGCTCTCTATTAACTCTGGAATTTAATTCAGAAAAATTATGTTTTATTATATCTTTATGGAGAACTGGAAAGGAACAACATTTCATGAAGGCCAACTGTGTGTGAGACACTTTAATTAGCAATACATTGAGAGAAAGTAAACAGGTTATATGTAGGAGATCAATTATGTGGGGGTCTCACTGTATCATCTTTGCCTATTGGTATAGTTCTAATTGAGATACTGGCTTCAGGAATATATCACCTATAGAGGAAGATTTCCATAAAAATTCCATGTTGCTATGTTGGAGAAAAGATACTTTTTAACAAATGGTGCTTGGAAAACTATATGTAGAAGAATGAAGATTGACCCCTATTTCAGCTCAAAGTGGAACAAAGACCTAGGAATTAGACCAGAAACTCTGCAACTGCTAGAACAATATGCAGGCCCAACACTCCAACATATTGGCACAGGCATCAACTTCCTTAACAAGACTCCTAAAGCATAAGAAATAAAATTTTAAAAATTAGTAAGTAGTATAGCATAAAATTAAGAAATTTCTGCACAGCAAAGAAAATAATTAAAGGCATGAGGAGACAGTCTATGGAGTGGGAGAAGATATTTTCCATCTGCTCCTCAGACGGGAGATTAATATCCAGATAAATAAAGAACTAAAAAATCTTAATACCAATGGAACAAATAACCTGGTCTATAAATGGGCAAAAGAACTAAACAGACACTTCTTTTCTTTTCAAACTAATATTTTATTAAATACAGTATCATTTAGCTACATTTATCTCTATAAAACTAACTTCCTTTCTTGGTAAAAATAACCCCAAACTGCTGACCCTTCCTAGGCAGTCCTTGAGATTCTGTGGCTGGCTCTTGGCCTTGTCATCACCCCTCACCCCCAAAGCTAAGCTTGTTCTGCTGGAAAATCTCCTGGGGTTAGGTGCAACCTTGGATGAGTAGGGCTGGTTGGATCCATCATGCCTGCTGTAGAACAGCAAGGTGTAGTGCAACAGATGTGAGGACCTCCCTCCAGCAACCACACCTGTGTCAGAGCTGATGGGGGGCAACTTCTTCCCCTCCCACATGCACTCTCAGGTCATCAGTTGGGCAGCATGCCCATTAGAAAAACAGACACTTCTTAAAAGAAGAAATACAAAAGACCAATAAATATATGAACAAATGTTCAACATCTCTAGCAATCAGGGAAACGCAAATCAAAACTACATTGAGATTTCATCTCACTCCAGTCAGAATGGAAATTATTAAACACACAAATAAGTGTTGGTGAGGATGTGGGGCAAAAGGTTCATTCATACATTATTTATGGGACTGCAAATTGTGCAACCACTCTGGAGAACAGTATGGAGATTCCTCAAAACACTAAGAATGGAATCACCATATGACCCAGCTATCCCACTCCTTGGTATATATCCAAAAGATTTTTAAATTAGCATAATATAGGATACCGCCACATCAATGTTTATACCAGCATAATTCATAATAGCCAAGCTATGGAACCAAACTAGGTGCCTGTCAACTGATGACTGGATAAAGAAAATGTGATATTATACACACATATACATTATACACATACACATACATAATGGAGTATTACTCAGACTTAAAGAATAAAATTATGGCATTTGCCATTAAATGGATGGAACTGGAGACCATCATACTAAGTGAAATAAGCCAGGCACAGATAGTCAAGGGGAAAAAGGAAAAGAAAAGGAGGAATTCTCTAAAATAGTGGAAAGATCAGTGGAGTAGAGGAAAGGAATTGAGGGGGAGAGAGGAGGGATAGAATAAGAGAAGAACAGTGGAATAAATTCTACCTAGCTTTACTATGTACATATATGAATATACCACAGTGAGTCTCACTATTATGTGTCTCCATGAAGCACTAATTTAAAATAAAAACTATAAGTAAATAGGAGAAATATCAGTAGAGTGGAATGAAGGGAACAGGGGCAGGGAGGAGGGAGGGAAAGAGAAAATACCAGGGAAGAATTAGAGGAACTACATTCCTTGCTTTTATAATTGTGTCAAAATGAATTCTAATGTTAAATATAACTAGAAAGAACTAATAAAATTCCATGTTGCCACAGAATTTACTTCCACTTGGCAAGCTACTGGGGAATAGTTACTATGAACACAAATGCGTACATAGATATGTATTTTGTCATAGTACCTCGAAACTGAATAATGTAGACACATAAGGCAGGAACAAAAGGACTGATGATATATCAGAATCCTGTGATACAACCAGTTGTGGTGGCACACACCTGTAATCCCAGCAGCTCAGGAGGATTGCAAGTAAAAACTAGCCTCAGCAAATTAATGAGGCCCTAAGGACTTAATGAGACCCAGTCTCAAAATTTTTAAAAAAATATATTAAAAAAAGAACTGAGAATCTGGCTCAGTGGTTAAACAACCCTCGATTCAATCCCCAGTACAAAAAAAAAAAAAAAAAATCCTGTGTCACAGACACAACCCTACAGTGAAATATGTAAGAAATGAATAAGTCCTGTGTTCCATCAATATACCTAGTCTATTATTTTTTTTTGTTGTTGATGGTGAATGCATTTGACTTTCATTCCCTTTTATAAACACAGACTTTCCCAAAGGAACTCTCTTTATGCCTCACTATATTTCTAGGTGTGTGGTAGAGAAACATATTATTCTGTTACAGAGGCGATCAGGACAAAGGATACAACTGAACCAAGATCATAGTATTAACATAAGGTCTGGCACAGAGATCCACATCTTCTGAGAATTACTGCTGTGTCTTCTCCAGAAGTCCTACTATGATGCAATGTTCTTCTACAACCAATGAGGAGCAGGCAGATTGGAGCCAGGGAATCTCAGACATGTTGAGGAAGTGGAGACATCGGCCATCTCTGAGGAGAGGGGCATGGGGTAAGTATGAAAACAACAGAATTGTTTTAAATTTTATTAAAGGAATACTTAAACCCCCAGATCCATTCTGTAACCCACTCAGCCATACATGTTCTTCCTTGAAGCCAACAGAACAGAATAGGGGAAGTTTAGCTTTCGTACATATTTGTTTATGAAAGCTGTAAATTTGGGTATACTGTACACAGACAACAGTATATGTGAAAATGTCCCAAAGGAATTAGGTGAAATTCAGAACTCTAAATATTTACTAGAGACCATACCAGACCACACACAGCCCTTCAGCTGCCAGAAAATGCACTGATATCTAACATCTAGGCAGAGACATCTGTTTTACTGATGCTGTCTTGTCAACCTATGAACCATGTCTGATCTTCCAGAAAGTCTTGGGATTAGTCAAAGATTTCTTGGGTACATGTTACCAGAACTAGTTTAAAGTAAAGGTGATCCAGAAACATTTTCAAGCCTCAGCAGGACTGACACAGAGAGATATAAGCAGTATAGTCAGTAGGCCACACTTCTTAAATGACCTTTCTAATACTCAAATCCTATCATTAATATACAAATTACATTTTCCCTTTTATTAGAAAAACATCAAAAAGTTTGAATAGGAATATACAAATCATCTATTCATCCTCCCCAACATACGTGAAAAATGAATTGCCATAAAGATATTGGCATGCTTTCTTCTTTCTGGTGTGCACCTATGAAAACTGATACCTTAATTATTAAAAAATATTTTAACTGTGGTACCTATTCAAGCTCATATAAAGAGTGAAGTGTATTGAGGTGCCAAGGATACAACTCTGAGGGAAACAACAGTTCACAATTTGTGAACACTGATTTCATAAATTCTGACCTTCCTGTTTAGGTAAAGGTTAGTTGGCTGTGCCTATTAGTCATCATGATTAAAAAGTCAGTGTGAAAACATTGGCATGGAATCACTGTCCCACCAGAATAACCAGAACCTAGACTAGATAGGAATGAGTGGGGAAGCCTTACCTCCACATTCAGGGTGGTCACAGTTACCTGTTAATAGTCATTACTTGAGAAGGCCACTGGCTAGAAATTGGGAATACTGGTTATTTAAGCATATTTATATTATCTCTTGGTTTCTAAAGCATTCCAACACAGAATATGTAGCATTTTAAATTTTTTTTCATAGTTGTAGATGGGTAGCATGCCTTATGTTTGTTTTATTTTTACGTGGTGCCCAGGATTGAACCCAGTACCTCACATGTGCTAGGCAAGCACTCTGCCACTCAGCTACAGTCCCAGCCCCTATGTAGCATTTTTATTAAAAAAAAAACAGAGGTTTAACTTGATGTGAAGAGATCAACTAAATGATTTATGTTTTTTAAAAAATCTCATAAATGATTTTTATGTTATATATGAATTAAGACCTCAATGAATAAAGTCTTATTTCACAATATATATGCAAATGCTATTGAAAGACAATGAGGTAGTAAAGAAGATTGATAGCCATATTATTGAACTGTGCAATTCAGGGGATTTTTATTTGCTCACCTATTTTTTTTTCTCTAGTGCACACAGTTTAACAGGCAAAAATTTCCTTGTTAAGAGCTGAGAGATAGTAAATCTTTATAACAGAAGAAAATATGGGAAAATATAAAATAGAAACCACTTTACTTCACCTATCATTAATATACAAATTACATTTTCCCTTTTATTAGAAAAACATCAAAAAGTTTGAATAGGAATAAACAAATCACCTATTCATCCTCCCCAACATACATGAAAAATGAATTGCCATAAAGATATTGGCATGCTTTCTTCTTTCTGGTGTGCACCTATAAAAACTGAGATCTTAATTATTAAAAAAAATGTTTTGATTGTGATGCCTATTCAAGTTCATATAAGGATATTGAGAAGTCACCTTAATTTTCCCAAAACAGTTATTATAAAACCACTCACTGAAATAATACTGACCCTCCCACTTATTTAAAGTATGTTATTTATCATTTCACTAATATTTGTGTGACTTTGCTGCAGTTTCCTGTATTTCGTTTCTATTAACAGGCCTTGTGCCAAGATTAGTGTACGTTTATGTATAACAATGTAAGGATGGCAAACCAATTCCTCTTGAAGTTAGTTGAAAGAGCTAGCTGATGTGATACTTTTTTTTTTATCTAAGATGCTGTGGTTTGTGATCAGCTGTGCTTTGGGAAATTCCATCTCTTGACTTTGACCGTATCTTCTGGCTAGTAGACTTATTTTTATACTCTTCATTTTCTTGACTTGCTAGTGCTCACATACAAAATAGGAGGTAATATTGAGGGACAAAAAAGGCACATACCATTAAAAGAAAAGGGGTGCTGGCTTTCTTAATTAGTATCTTGTGTTTCAGGAGCTGGAGGGAGAGGATTTCCGCGCAATTCATGGACCTCCAAGGTAGAAAAGGTTAAAGAATGGGATAGAAGAGCACAAGACTAAACTGTGTTCTTTCTGTTTTAACTTAGGATGTGGTGTTTTATTATTTTTATTCATGGCAATTTTTCCTTTCATATTTTGTGATCTGGATTTTGCAGTTTCGGACTTATTCTATTAGTGGATGAGAGAAATAGAAAAATGGAACCATTCTCCATTTTCTCCTTTTAATTAATTTTTTGGAGAAAAATGGCACATTGTTGTTTTAATACAAGATGAACTTTGGGATCTAGCTAAGTAAATTCCCTAAAATCATGGAGATTCCTTGTGTGGATAGAAAGAACTGGAATAGTCATAGACCTACAGCCCACAAAGTAAAACAATGGCAACTGGATGGCCCAAGATCAGCAGTTTCCATGTAGTTCTGTTCAGGAGACACCTTAAGTGGATCAGAGATTATCAATTGAACCAATGATGTTAGATCATTTAAAGAACTCTGAGATGTGTAGGTGAATATTCTTTAACAATGATTTATTTTATTATCAAATTAATGTGTTTGTTTGGTGGGCAGACCCCACAATTGTTACAGAAATCAGTGTTTCTACTTATTTTTCAGATAGGATCTGTGCCAAGGGAAATAGCATAAGGACTTTTCCCATTAAAAGTATAGAAATAGGATTAAATTATTGAATGTGGTAATTAGATTGTCACTTATGAGATTAGGCTTAGTGGGTACAGCACTGTGTAGATTGTTTTCTAAAGATAATTTTTAACTAAAATAACCCAGTCTCCAATGGTAGTGAACTCTCCTAGCTCAAGGACCTGGTGTTGATAGGGTATTGAGAGAGAACAGATATTCCTACCTTAGTTCCTATCACAGGATTCAGAAACCCTTACTTAACCAGATCTGTTTCACACAGTAGAGCTTTTCTGAGAGAAAGATCCTGAGAATGCTTCCAAGGGATAGATGAAGAGGAAAATGACAGATCTGATAGGGACTACTAAAGTAAGGAAATTTCCTTTCTTTCTACAGTCAATCAATGACCTGGATGATGAACCTGTAGCCTTTGTTGTCTTGATTGATATTATGCAGAACCAATTTGAAGACAGTGGTATACCAAGCCAAACTGCTGCTCCCCGTGAGCCTTGGAAGTCCCCATTTAGAAGAATCCTGGATTGTTTTGTAAGATGCTTTGGGTAAGAACTAGTCTCCAATTTTTCACCTTCTGATTTTCCCCTCCAAATTATTTCCCCTTCCTGATGTACCAGAACTAATTCAGAGTTCTCCCAGGATAAGCTGACCCTTTGCTTTTCTTTGTAGGAGAAATTCCATGTCCTGAGACCATGCATGCTTCAAACACAGAGCAATGAATGGATATAAACACCCCATCCACTACAACATTTCCCCCTTTGTTGTTACTCTGTTGATTGTTTTATAATAAATGCTTGGATGCTTGCTTATTTTTGTAGTGCCTATGCACACAGGCAGAAACGTTGGATGGGATGGATATTGTTAGGGTTAGTAGGGGTGGGGGATTCACCAGAGTAAACTACCACTTTACTTAGCCCTATGAGGCTGTAATACCACTATCCAGGTGGAGATTGCCTCTTTTTTTAATCTTATTATATATTTATTCCCACATCTTATTCATGCATTATAGTTGTACATCATGATGAGATTTGTTGTTGCATATTCATACATGCACACAATACAACAATATAATTTGGGACTGAATACTGCCTCTTAAATAGGACTATCACCAATAGACAGTGTTATTTTTCCACACAGATGTTGGCACTTACCCTGAGAGGAATTATTTCACGTGGGAATTGAGAAGAAACAATCTCTTTCCCTAACCCTCAGCTCTCTAATACCAACACCTCATATAGAAGGCAGATGAGCAGTGACTTGAGGGCATTATTAGAAGTGAAGTTGTTTCAGAATCCTGGAGAAAGGCCTGAATCTTATTATAATCAGCTCACAACTATTATCATTCTACCCTCAATAACACAGCATCCCTCCCTCAGAATCTTGTTGGTCTTTCTCATATTACATGATTTTCCTCTCCTTATTACCCTGATGGGTAAAGGAATATAATATTTTCCAAGAAAGAGGAAGCATGTTTGATCATGACTGATTGACCCTAAATGCCACACACCTGAGTGAGGCCTCTGGAGAATTTGTTTTAGGAATTTTTAGAATACTCCAGAGTGAACATGTATTATTTACTAATTAATATTATCAAAAGGCATTCAACAAGTGGAAGTCTAGGTAAACATCATTGCTTGTAATACCTTTTTTAAAGTCAAAGTCTATTTCTTCTGATCTCTGACAAGAGGTAAGTAAACCAAGAGCAGATGCCCAAATCAGTCACTTGTTACGTACAAATTCATAAATGAAAGAATATTTTACAAAATTTGGAGAACAAGGAATAAATCCTTTGTAAAATCTGATGAAATCATGAATGTTGCTGAAATATTCTTAGGCATCCCACAATATTTTGCATGGAATTTTACTAATGAATTCAATCAATATATTGCATAAAATAAAACCAATCATACAAAAGCATTATGAGAAAATAGAGGAGGGCACACATCTTCAATCACTTTATGAGGCCATTATTACCTTGATAACAAAATTAACAAAGATATTAAAAGAAAGCTACAGATCAATATTGCTTATTAACATAGATACAAAAATTCTTAACAAATTATTATCAAATTAAATTCAATATTACATAAAAAGGATAATACATTGTGAACAAGTAAACGTTAGCCCAGAATGCAGGATTAGCTTAACATTAAAAATCAATCAAAATAGAAAACTTTAGCTCTATAAAGGACCCTATGATGAGGATGAAAATAAACAGGCTGAGAAAAAAGATTTGCAACACATATCTGAAAAAGGACTAATATCTAAAATATATTTAAAACTCTCAATGATCAATAATAAAAATACTCCAATTTAAAAATATACAAAAGACATACACACACATTTCACAGAAGAGGATATACAGATGATAAAAAAAATCTGTATGGTTTATGACATCTTGCTTTATGTTAACTATGAAGATGTCCAACTTCATTAGTTATTAGGAAAATGCAAATTAAAACCACAGTGAGATTCCACTGCACATTTCTTTCAGTGGCAAAAACAAAAATTTTAACAATGACAAATGCTGACAAAGAAACAGGGAAACTGGATCACTCATATATTGCTGGTGGGAACATAAAATGGTACAGTAACTCTCAGCTACTGAGACAGATAGACTACCCTTCGTCAGCCAGGAAAAGGGTCTCAGAGAAGGAAAGGAGGAACAGAGGATTTGGAAATCAAGCTTCTGACCCAAGTTGGTCCTAGCCACAGGACAGCTCTGTAACAGCCCCTAGACATGACCAACTGCAAAAGGTACTTCCTCTTGTGCCAGCAGACCCTTTCGCTCACACTTGTGCTGATAAAGGGCTAGAAATCACTTTTCTCCAGATTTGCTGAAGAAGACAAAATAGAGACAGTTGATTGGCCCTTTGTGAATCCTATCAGTTCACAAAGCAATTTTAGGGACAGCTCAAGCTAGACACTTGTTGGAATCCCTTGCTTGGGACCCCTCCCTCTTCAGGAGCTCTGCTTTATTTCTATTACTCTAACAAATCCTGTTACTTTGTTCTCTCTCACCCTTGTATTTGTGCATTTTATTCTTCAAATTTACGAGACACCTCACCTAATATTCACCCTCCATATTACAATACCATATTGACCCCCAAAAAATGCTCTCTTGGGCATTTATCTGAGACAAATGGAAATTTATGTTCACACAAAATCTGAACACATTTAAAGTAGCATTGCTTTCAATAATCAGAAACTAGAAATAATCAAAATGTACCCAAATAGGTGAATATCATAACAAACAGTGCTATATTCATACCATGGAACACTAGTCACCAATAAAAGGCATAAACTATTGACATAAGCAACAACTTGGATTTATCTCAAGGACTTTATACACAATGCAAATAAAAAGAGCACATACTGTGCTCTTTATTTATATACATTATTCCATGTATACAACTTTCTTGAAATGACAAAGTTATTGAAATGGAGAACAACAATGTTTGCCGGTGGTTAGTGGTGGAATAGGGGATAGGGAAGTCGGTGTTGACTGTAAAAGAATAACATGTGGAATCCTTGTGATGATATAAATATTCTGCATCATGACTTTGGTGGTGGATACATGTACCTGCATAGGTGACAAAATTGAATAAAATGAAAAAAAAATTACAGACATATTTAGACACACATACGGAGATAAAACTGAAGAAATCTGTGCAAGATCAGTGAACTGTGTTAAAGCCAATACCTTGGGTACGATATTGTACTATAGTTTTACGGAATGTTACCACTGAGAGAAACTAAGCAAAGGACATACAAGCTATTTCTGTATTCTCTCCTACAACTGCATCTGAATCTATATTTAATCTCAAAATTTAAAAAATTAATTAACAAAAAGTTGCCATTGAAAGATCACCTTAATCCCTATCAGGCATTAAAATGTTGCTATTTTATGGCTTATATATGAGGTGTCCCCAAATAAGCTCATGTATGAGACAATGCAAAAAAAAAGCTTAGAGGTGAAATGATTGTGTTGGAGAGACTTAACTTAATGAGTGTGTTAATCCACTGTTAGGGATTAACAAAGTGGTAACTATAGGCAGGTACGGTGTGACTGGAGGAGGTGAGACTTTGGGGGCATGCCTTTGGAGTTTATATTTTGTCCTGATTAGGGGAGCTCTTTCTCTGCTTCCTGATTATAATGTCCTAATCTGCCTTCCTCTGCCACACTCTTCTACCATTATGTTCTGCCTCATCTCAGAAAAAGAGCAATGGAATTGGCTGTCTATGAACTAAGACCTGTGAAACCGTAAGTCCCAAAATAAGAACAAAGAAGCCAGGGCCCAGTCAAGGCTGCAAGGACAGCATAAGCACCACAAAAATTTCCCCAAAGCATGGGACATAAACAAATTTGGAAAGGAGGTACGGAGAAAACAGCATGAAACAGCTTGTGAGTGCAGACAGTCTAAGTTTAGGTTTTAAACTATTTCCCACAGTGGCAGAGCAAAGGAGACAGATGAGTCCTCGGAAAGTTTACAGTTTTTCCACCAAAAATGGAACTGGAGATAACAAGCAAGGAAGGAGCCACACGTTTGCACAGAGTGTAGGTAAAGATTGAGCCCTATATCAATCCTCATCATACAGCCATGGGGCCGCTAAGGGAAAAGGCCCTAACCCTGCAGAGTGTGAGAGAAGTTTCACATAGGTGACATGCGGGCAAAGCTTTGGCTGAAACAGATTTGGGCAGGGCTTGGACTTTACCTTTTCAGGAATGGTAACCAGCAATTAAGCACAATATCCATAGTCAGTGGCACAGACCTTCATCCCCAGCTCTAAGGGTTAGTAAGATGTTACTGACAAGAAGAGACAAAGACTCTAGATATGATGGCTAAATGTTGTGTGGGATCCTGGATGGGGTTCTGAATTGAAAAAGGTAGAACTAAGGGAATCCAAAGAAAAAACAGTCTTTAGCTCATAACAGCATGTCAAGATTAATGCATTATGACAAATGACATCAGATATTTATAATCCAGCTGATAGAGCTCATGTAAAATGTTAACAGAGGAAACTAGGTTGAGGTTATATGGAAAACTATGTGCTTCCTTTCCAATTTCTTTATAAATATAATACTAGAATAAAATTTTAAAATGGCTCTATTTTTTTAATAATGTTTAATTATTCAAGCTGTTAGTCATTAGTAATTGGCTACTTAACTAGTCCTTTTTTTCAATAAGCATAACTGTCACACAAAACCTACATAGTGTAAACTAAGCAATTCTAGGTAAGTGTCCCTTTTACATATTTTATGTTGAAGGAATAACATACATACATTTTTTTCTTATTCTGTGACTATGTGCTAATTCGCTCTCTACAATGCTGCTCACCTTAGAGAAAAATGTCAATTTGGAGACCCAATTTCAATTTTCAGCTGAACATTTGCAAAAGTGACTTTGTAAAAATATATTCCAGGGGCAAATTGACTCATGACTAAATCACATTTTCCAAAGAATCCTTCTTTTCATTTGTTTCTATGCATACCTCTTAGCAGCAAGAGGCAGAAACAAATATTTGCCAATAGAGAAAATTATTCAAAGGAAAGGAAAATGTAAACAGAAATTGTGATCACAACTATTCAGTGTTTCATCACAATGCTTTCTAATACAAAAAAAGTTATTTTAAATATATATATTTTTAGTTGTAACTGGACACAATACCTTTATTTTATTTTTATGTGGTGCCGAGGATGAAATCCAGGGCTTCATGTATGCAAGGCAAGTGCTCTACCACTGAGCCACAATCCCAGTCCTACAGAAGAGTTTAATAAAGCATGAGAAGTCAATTTCCTCAATGATGTTTTACAGAAAGTAGTGAAACTAGAGAAAGAAAGGCAGCATAGATTGTGAGTGGGTTTTTTTTTGTTGTTGTTGATGTTGCTACGTTTTATAGGAAAATATAATTCACCTTTTAGAGATCACGAAGGATTACTGGAAGTCAAACTTTCCAATGCTTCCACATTTGGTTGATCTTTTAAGGAATTTCATTGTCAATATAACTAGTTATGTAGCTAATGATAAAAAGATGTGTACCTTCTTTGCATAATCAATTAGAAAATGAAGAATGACTGCTGCTAGGAAAGCATTTTAGACCCAAACACCATTGAGAATATCAGGATGAAAATATTCTCATTATAATGAGTTGTGTGACAAAACTAAGCCATCATAGAGGTTGTGGTTGGAGTTCAGTGGTAGAGCACTTGCCTAGCATGTGTGAGGCACAGGTTTGACACTCAGCACCACATAAAAATAAATAAATATAATGAAGGCTTATAAAAATGCTATCACCTGTTTTTTTTTAAAGGAAGCCATCAAAAACATATGTGGCACATCATAAAGAATATTCACATGAAACACAATGTCATAACAACAGAAGAAAGTTGTATTGCCTTTGAAAGAAAAGAAACTGGTATGGTCTAGCTTAGGAAATTACCAATTGATTGCAAATATATCATACAGACATAACAATGTTCCTGAAAGACACAGACTATTAAACAAATATGGCAGCTGTAGGAAAGGCTAAAGGCCTTATGGTGACCTCCTCAAAGTGACTAAATGAAGTCCACACTCTGTTCAGTTCACAATCTTAATATGTTGAATTTCTGCTTCTATTAATTCAAACATGATAACCTTTAAAATACAGTAGAAATCAAACTTCTTGCAAATTAAACAAACATGAGATAGTCTTGACTCTGTTCTAAAAATACCTGATAAAGATGCGGTGGCACTGACATTATAACATGCAGTCAGGGCATTTCCCACACAATGCAACATCTACTAAATACTGTATGTCCTATACAATCTGAAAAGAAGAAATTCAAATCAGTGGAATTGAAACAACTCTGGTACTTCTTGCAATGATATTTTGAACAGAGGGAGGTAGTTAATAAGGCTTTCTCCCATTTTCTGACAATGTATAAAACACCATGCTTATTAGAAGGCTCATCCCTTTGTGGGCAAGAAATGAGAGAAGTAACTTTCTGAGGCATGTAAAACTATAGTAAAACATGTGAACGTGACTTCTAAATTTGAAAAAAAAAAAAAGTAAAAGCAATTTTGTCTCCTTAACATGAGGAAATTCATTGCTAATAAATGTATTTGATTTACAAAAATCAGCTACTCAGTAGTCTCTTACATATTCTAATGATTTGAGTCTTGAAGAAATTTCATTCCAAATGATTCAAGGCATCACAAAATATCAATAGTTGGAATGAAAAACATCACCATCCTATTTCTATTTTAGTCCCATTTGGAAATTTCGTATAGAGGAATCTTATCCAAATTTGGAAGAGGTCGGGGGGTTTGTGTCTATATATAACGACTTAAGCTCTTAAAAGAATGCCCCTCACAGTTGGGTACTTTCAAAAGCATCTTTTTGTTTTCTCATTTTCAAACTGGAGCCTCCTGTGTGGTAGGCAAGTGCTCTACCACTGAGCTACAGCCCAAGCCCTCGAAGACATGTGATTGTGCAAAAAATAATGAAAAATCACTTAAAAGATTATAAGTCACTCTCAAACAATTCTCTCCTTGAAAAAGAAGGTAAACCAAGAAGTATATTATTAAAATATCATAATGAAAAGTAGCAGACATAGAAAGGATTCAGAATTCTGTAGAAAACTAGAAAGTGAGGGGAAATTGAGAGTCACCCATGAGAAACCTATTGCATCCAAGTGGAAACCCAGAGGATACAGGTGATCGCCTTGTGAACACACACCTTAAGGACTCTAAAGGAAGGAAACTACAAACAGAAACTTTATCAGGGACTTGGAGAGGCTGCTTTGCTGTAAAGAGTGACTCTTCATTTAGGTCCAAAGATGCCTGATTTGGAACTAAAAGCAGGGCAAAACTTGGCATCCCTGTCTTTGTTTTGTGCCTGTCTCCTTTATTACCTTCAGGTTCTTGTGACTTGCTCAGCTCTGTGTGCAGGTATGTTGAACCTGTAAATAGTGTTGTTCTACAAACTAGTAATGCAAGGTGTATTAGCCCTCACTTTACCTGAACCTGTCTCCTCCTTTCAAGACCGAGGCAAGAGTGTCAGGGTATTTAGAGCATTCTGTTTCAGGCTTCTGGAATGGCGCTTTTAGAAGTCTCCATTCATTGCCCCACACCATCCAGGAAAAATGGAGCCTTGCAGGCACATCACACCAGATGATACCCTCTCCCTAAGCAGAAACAAGCATCTTCTGGAGCCTGGATTTCTCTCTTCCAGGATCAGGAGTCTGGAGGTAAACAATCTGAGCAGCAAAATGGAGATTGTCCATTGGAGAGATAGGGACTGCTTCCAGAGGCACCTCAGAGAACCAGAACTGAAATAAAGATCAACTTGACCACAGTTTGATCAAGACTGTTTAATTATGAATACCTCTCTCTCACTGACCCAGCTCTCCCTCTAAACCCATGGCTCATGCCAGATTCCTAAAGACAGGGCTGAGAGGCTTGATCTCACTTTGCCTTTCCAATATGGCCATATTGATTCAAGCGATCTTCCTGCTTTTCACCACTACCATTTCTGCTTCTTGGTTGTCAGGGCCAGTGGCTAGAACAGGTTTATGGGAACCCAAGAGTAAGGATTCTGGCAACACAATTAGCAGAGGAACACTTGGAAGGATGCTTAGAGACCTTGTATTCAAAAACGCCCTAGGGGCATAGGGTTTCCTCACCTGCATGTTACCTGACCTGTAACAAGTTTTGTTTTTATTTAAAATGGTCATAATCTAGAAGGAACAGAGAAGTGTCCTTCCTCGATTATTTCTTGGTAGACGTATCAAAGCCTGATAGAGTCAAGACATTTCACTTGATGTGAAATGTCAGTCAGTGTGCATGCAACAGACCCCATGTGGTGTGCTCTTTACAAACACACTGCTAACTGAACTGTGACTTTCTCAACAGAAAACACTGATGATGGTTTTCCTTCTGTGAAAGCCAGAGAATAAACTTTTAATAAATTCTGGCTTTGGAAGGAAGAAAGAATATATTAAAATCCCTGAGACCTTTACTAAACCTACTTTTTAGACTTTCAAATTTTTTTCTCCTGCTTTAACCCTGTAAACAACCAAACCATTAAAATCCAGGGAAAATCTTCTAAAGCTGTGCATAGGTTCTTTTTTTTTCTTGCAAATATTTCTTCCCTCTTTTTTATTTTTTAAATTTATTTTTATTGTAAACAAATTGGATACAACTTGTTTCTCTGTACATAAAGTAGATTCATACCATTTGTGTAATCATACATTTAGAGAGGGTAAGGGTGTTTGATTCATTCTTTTTTTCCCTCCCCCCCCACCACTTCCACCCCTCCTTTCCCTCTATACAGTCCCTCCTTCCTCCATTCTTGCCTCCCTCCTTCCCACCCCCCAATTATGTGTCATCATCCACTTATCAGTGAGATCATTCGTCCTTTGGTTTTTAGAGATTGGCTCATCTCACTTAGCATGATATTCTCCAATTTCATCCATTTCTCTGCAAATGCCATATTTTCATTATTCTTTATGGCTGAGTAATATTCCATTGTATATATATGCACCACGGTGTCTTTATCCATTCATCAATTGACAGACATCTAGGTTGGTTCCACAATCTGGCTATTGTGAATTGGGCAGTTATAAACATTGATGTGGCTGCATATCTGTAATATGCTGCTTTTAAGTCCTTTGGGTATAGGCCAAGGAGTGGGATAGCTGGGTTAAATGGTGGTTCCATTCCAAGTTTTCTAAAGAATCTCCACACTGCTTTCCAGAGTGACTGCACCAATTTGCAGGCCCACCAGCAATGTATGAGAGTACATTTCTCCCCACTCCTCGCCAACATCTATTGTTGCTTGTATTCTTGATAATCGCCATTCTAATTGGGGTGAGATGGAATCTTAGGGTAGATTTGATTTGCATTTCTCTTATTACTAGAGATGTTGAACATTTTTTCATATATTTGTTGATTGCTTGAAGATCTTCTTCTATGAATGTTCATTTCCTTAGCCCATTTGTTGACTGGGTTATTTGTATTCTTCCTGTAGAATTTTTTGAGTTCTTTATGGAATCTGGAAATTACTGCTCTATCTGAAGTATAAGTGGCAAAGATTTTCTCCCACTCTGTAGGTTCTCTCTTAATGTTGTTGTTTCCTTTCCTGAGAGAAAGCATTTTAGTTTGACTCTATCACAGGTATTGATTCTTGCTTTTATTTCTTGTGCTATGGGAGTCCTATTAAGGAAGTCTGATCCTAAGCTGACATGTTGAAGATTTGGATCTACTTTTTCTTCTATAACATGCAGGGTCTCTGATCGGATTCCAAGGTCCTTGATCCATTGTGAGTTGAGTTTTGTGCTGGGTGAGAGATAGGGTTTAGTTTCATTCTGCTACATATGGATTTCCAGTTTTCCCAGCACAATTTTTTGAAGAGGCTATCTTTTCTCCATTGCATATTTTTGGCACCTTTGTCTAGTATGAGAAAATTGTATTTATTTGGGTTTGTGTCTGTCGTCTATTCTGTACCATTGATACACCTGTATATTTTGGTAACAATACCATGCCGTTTTTGTTACAATTGCTTTGTAGTATAGTTGAAGTTCTGGTATTGCGATACCCCTTGTTTCATTCTTCCTGCTAAGGATTGCTTTAGCTATTCTGGATTTCTTATTCTTCCAGATGAATTTCATGATAGATTTTTCTATTTCTATGAAGAATGTCATTGGAATTTTAATGGGAATTGCATTGAATCTGTATAGCATTTTTGGTAGTATGGCCATTTTGACAATATTAATTCTGCCTATCCAAGAACATGGGAGATCTTTCCATCTTCTAAGGTTTTCTTTAATTTCTTTCTTCAGTGTTCTGTACTTCTCATTGTAGAGGTATTTTACCTCTTTTTTTAGATTGATTCCCAAGTATTTTACTTTTTTTGAGGCTATTGTGAATGGGGTAGTTTTCCTGACTTCCCTTTCTGAAGGTTCATCAGTTATGTAGAAAAATGCATTAGATTTATGAGCATTGATCTTATATCCTGCTACTTTACTGAATTCACTTATGAGTTCTAAAAGTTTTCTGGTGGAATTTCCTGGTTCCTCTAAATATATAATCATGTCATCAGCAAACAGGGATAGTTTGAGTTCTTGTTTTCCTATTCGTATCCCTTTAATTTCTTTGGTTTGTCTAATTGCTCTGGCTAGAGTTTCTAGGACAATGTTGAATAGAAGTGGTGAAAGAGGGCATTCCTGTCTTCTTTGAGTTTTTAGGGGGAAAGCTTTCAGTTTTTCACCATTTAGAATGATATTGGCCATGGGCTTAGCATAGATGATCTTTACAATGTTAAGGAATGTTCCCACTATCCCTATTTTGAGCATGAAGGGATGCTCTATTTTATCAAATGCTTTTTCTGCATCTATCGAAACAATCATGTGATTCTTGACTTTAAGTCTGTTGATATGGTGAATTACATTTATTGATTTCCAGATGTTGAACCAACCTAGCATCCTTGGGATAAAACCCACTTGATTGTGGTGCACTATCCTTTTAATATATTTTTGTATATGATTTCTTAAATTTTTTTGAAAATTTTTGGGTCGATGTTCATTAAGGATATTGGTCTGAAATTTTCTTTCCTCAATGTGTCTCTGTCTGGTTTAGGTATCAGGGTGATATTGGCTTCAAAGAATGAGTTTGGAAGGGTTCCCTCCTCTTCTATTTCATGAATTACTTTGAGAAGTATTGGAATGAGCTCTTCTTTAAAGGTTTTGTAGAACTCGGCTGAGAACCCATCTGGCCCCGGACTTTTCTTTGTTGGTAGACTTTTGATGACTTCTTCTATTTCATTACTTGAAATTAGTCTATTTAAATTGTGTATGTCCTCCTGGTTCAGTTTAGGAAATTCATGTCTCTAGAAACCTGTTGATGTCTTTGACATTTTCTATGTTTTTGGAGTGTAGATTTTCAAAATAGTTTCTAATTATATTTTGTATTTCAATGGTGTCTGTCATATTTCCTTTTTCATCCCAAATTTTAGTAATTTGAGTTTTCTCTCTTCTTCTCTTTGTTAGTGTGGCTAAGGGTTTATCAATTTTGTTTATTTTTTCCAAGAACCAATTTTTATTTAGTCAATTTTTTCAATTGTTTCTTTTGTTTCAATTTCATTGATTTCCGGTCTGATTTTAACTATTTCCTGTCTTCTACTACTTTGGGTGTTGCTCTGTTCTTCTTTTTCTAGGACTTTGAACTGTAGTATTAGGTCATTTATTTGTTGATGTTTTCCTTCTTTTATTGAATGCTCTCCATGAAATAAATTTTCCTCCAAGAATTGCTTTCATAGTGTCCCAGAGATTTTGATATGTTGTATCTTTTTTCTCCTTTACCTCTAAGAATTTTTTTATTTCCGCCCTGATGTCTTCTGTTATCCATTCATCATTCAATATTATATTATTTAATCTCCAGGTGTTGGAGTAGTTTCTGTTTTTTATTCTGTCATTTATAACTAATTTCATTCCATTATGATCTGATAAAATACAAGGTGGTATCTCTATCTTTTCGTATGTGGTAAGAGTAGCTTTGTGGCATCACATATGGTCTATTTTAGAGAAGGATCCATGTGCTGCTGAGAAGAAAGTGTATTCACTCTTTGTTGGATGGTATATTGCATAAATGTCTGTTAAGCTTAAATTATTGATTGTGTTATTAAGATCTATGGTTTCTTCAATTTTTGTTTGGAAGATCTGTCCAGTGGGGAGAGAGGTATGTTAAAATCACCTAGTATTATTGTGTTGTGGTCTATTTGATTTCAGGAATTGAGAAGGATTTGTTAGATGTACATGGATGAGCCAATGTTTGGGGCATAGATATTTATGATTGTTATGCCTTGCTGGTTTATGTTTCCCTTAAGCAGTATGAAATATCCTTCTTTATCCCTTCTGACTAACTTTGGCTTGAAGTCCACATTATCTGATATGAGGATGTATACCCCTGCTTTTTTGTTGAGTTCATGTGCATGGTATGTTTTTCCCATCCTTTCACCTTTAGTCTGTGGGTATCTCTTTCTATGAGATGAGTCTCTTGCAGGCAGCCTATTGTTGGATCTTTCATTTAATCCAACCTGCCAGTCTATGTCTTTTGATTGATGAGATCAGGCCATTGACATTCAGGGTTATTATTGATATGTGATTTGTATTCCTGGTCATTTGGCTCATTTTTGTTTTTTGACATGACTTGGTTTCTCCTTTAGGGTTGTTCCTTTAGGGTAGTTCCTTCCTTTGATGATTTACATCATTGTTTTTCATCTCTTCCTCATGAAATATTTTGCTGAGAATGTTCTGTAGTGCCAGCCCTCTTTTTGTAAATTCTTTTAGCTTTTGTTTATCATGGAAGGATTTTATTTCATCATCAAATCTGAAAGTAAGTTTTGCTGGGTATAAGATTCTTGGTTGACATCCATTTTCTTTCAAAGCTTGAAAAATATTGTTCCAGGCCCTTCTAGCTTTTAGGTTTTGGGTTGAGAAATGTGCTAATACTGTCTTGGTTTCCCCCTGAATGTAATTTTATTCTTTTCTCTCGCAGCCTTTAAAATTCTGTTTTTTATTTTGTATGTTAGATATTTTCATAATAATGTGCCTTGGTGTGGGTCTGTTTTAATTTTGTATATTTGGAGTCCTATAAGCCTCTTGTATTTAATTTTCCATTTCATTCTTCAGGTTTGGGAAATTTTCTGATATTATTTCATTGAATAGGTTCTTCATTCCTTTGGTTTGCTTCTCTAAGCCTTCCTCAGTCCCAATAATTCTTAAATTTTGTCTTTTCATGATATCACATAATTCTTGTACATTCTGTTTATGATTTCTTGCCATCTTCTCTGTTTGGTCAACTTTGTTTTCAAGATCAAATATTTTGTCTTTGGTGTCTGAGGTTCTGTCTTCCAGGTGTTCTATCCTAATGGTTATGCTTTCTAGGGAGTTTTTAATTTAGTTTATTGTTTCCTTCATTTCAAGGATTTCTGTTTGGTATTTTTTCAGTATCTGTAATTCTTTATTGAAGTGATCTTTTGCCTTCCACATTTGCTCTGTTAATTGTTGAGAGGTACAATCATTCAAAGCCTGCATTTGCTTTTTCATCTCATCTATTGCTTCTCTGATCATTTTAATTATGTACATTCTGAACTCCCTTTCTGACATTTCTTCTGCCTTGCTGTCACTGGATTTTATTGATGTAGCATCTAGGTTTGTTTGGGACATTTTCTTCCCTTGTTTTCTCATATTGCTCAGGTATCTACCCCTCTGGTAGTGAAACTCTGAGATATTGCAGATTTCCTCTATTGTCTTATACTGTCCCTGTAGATTTCCAATAATTAACTTCCTAGTCTTCAGTAGTCTGAAGTCTTGGAGGAACTTGATAATGCAGTCCTCCACAAGGAAGCTGCCCCTCTAGGGGTGGTGGCCTTCAGGTGGGGTATATTTTCTGCTGGTGAAGAGGCACCTCCACTTGTTGACTGATGGTCAGTCAAAATGCGGACTAGGTTCCGGGCTGGGGCATGGCTAGTCTGGGCCTGTGTCTCTGGTTGTACCACCCTGGTGGGAAAGCCTCGCCTGGCGGGATGACTCACCCAATGGAGAAGTGTCACTGGGCACCTCTCCTCCGAGAAGTTTCCTTCAATCCAGAACTACCACCTGGGCTAGGGAGCCCTCCTCTTTGATGTTTCCGGGGGTATGGACCTACCTTCTGGGCCAGGGAGCCTCGCCCTGCGAGTGAGACTCTCTCTGGGAAGCCCTCCTCTGTGATGTTCCCTGGGGTCCGGAACTACTGCCTGGGCCAGGGACCCTCACACTGCACCAAAGCCTCTTGCTGGGTGGCCCCTCCTCCTGTGCATGGGATCTTGTTCGTGGGCCTGAGAGCTGACACTTTGGTGCTCATCACAACTTTCCCACGAACTGTTAGGGAACAGAAAGATGTAAATGTTGGGAACACAAGGTTAAGAGAATACTTCTATAAAATAGGCCCACTGTGCTGATCCCCATATGTTTTCTTTGCCAAAAAACAATTTACCTGCAGCCCTACCTGGCCTAAGTGGACAGGATATGTCACAGTCCTGTTATCTGCAAGGAAAGGCAGGCAGGAAATTACCTGCATAAGAAGAACCCAAGTTACTTTGAAGGGAGATACTTTTGTGAAACTTTTAATAGGCCATATGCCAGAAGGAAAGGATAATTCCTCCTAAACCTGAAACATGCAAGAATACATAACTGAGAATCCAATTAGACCCTGTCAGCATAGGCCAAGGTGACACAGATTTGTCATGGTGACAGGTATTTGAAAGCACGATGTCACCCTGCTGTCAGTCAAAAGTCAAGAGTTGGACATGGACAGGACGCTCTGGGATCTCCAATAGAACTGCAGTGCAGGAGAGGTGCACTGTCCCTCTCCTGAGATGAGACACTTTCTCCCTTGAGAGTCTCCCCACTTCCTTTTCCAATCCCTTCAATCAATGCAGTCCTATTACTCTGAGTGACATGTTTGAAATCTATCTAACTTGCCCAAGAATCGGGTTTGATAAGGGGGCTCTTACACTGACTCAGTTTCCTGGAAGGCCCCAGATGTATAAGCATTGAGACACTCACAGCTGTCTCAATGTTTCCCCTTCCTCTGTACCATGATTTCCCAAGGAAAAAAGATAGAGTCACTATATGAGTCATCAAAGTCTCAGGGAAGGGATGTGTTTTTAGAATAAATCTCGCAAAGAATATGAGAAAGTGAGGAATAGAACAGCCGTGCATAGGCTTCTGAGAGCCGAGGTCCTGCCACCAGGTGGTGGAATCAGACACTCTGCTTGCACAGCCCTCACCTAGAAGGCTCCATGGAACATCAGGATATACACTTACCTGAGATTCCCTGGGATTCTGGGCAGAGGAATCCAGCTCTCTGAACAGGCAGCCCTCACCGTGGAGGCTCCTGAGAGTTGAAAATCCTAGGATTCAACAGAATGTGAACTTGGACTTTATTTTGAACTTGATTTTTTTTTTTATTGTAAACAAATGGGATACATGTTGTTTCTCTGTTCGTACATGGCGTAAAGGCATACCATTTGTGTAATCATAAATTTACATAGAGCAATGTTGTTTGATTCATTCTGTTATTTTTTCCCTTCCCCCCACCCCTCCCACCCCTCTTTACCCTCTATACAGTAGTTCCTTCCTCCATACTTGCCCCCCTCCCTAACCCTAACTCTAACCCTTCCCTCCCCCCCATTATGTGTCATCCTCCACTTATCAGCGATATCATTCGTCCTTTGGCTTTTTGAGATCGGCCTATCTCACTTAGCATGATATTCTCCAATTTCATCCATTTGCCTGCAAATGTCATAATTTTATCATTCTTTATGGCTGAGTAATATTCCATTGTATATATATACCACAGTTTCTTTATCCACTCATCAATTGAAGGGCATCTAGGTTGGTTCCACAGTCTGGCTATTGTGAATTGAGCAGCTATGAACATTGATGTGGCTGTATTTCTGTAGTATGCAGATTTTAAGTCCTTTGGGTATAGGCCAAGGAGTGGGATAGCTGGGTCAAATGGTGGTTCCATTCCAAGTTTTCTAAGGAATCTCCACACTGCTTTCCAGAGTGGCTGCACTAATTTGCAGCCCCCACCAGCAGTGTATGAGTGTACCTTTCTCCCCACATCCTCGCCAACACCTGTTGTTGCTCGTATTCTTGATAATCGCCATTCTAATTGGGGTGAGATGGAATCTTAGGGTGGTTTTGATTTGCATTTCTCTTATTACTAGAGATGTTGAACATTTTTCCATATGTTTGTTGATTGCTTGTAGATCTTCTTCTGTGAAGTGTCTATTCATTTCCTTAGCCCATTTGTTGACTGGACTATTTGAATTCTTGGAGTAGAGTTTTTTGAGTTCTTTATAGATTCTGGAGATTAGTGCTCTATCTGAAGTATGATTGGCAAAGATATTCTCCCACTCTGTAGGCTCTTTCTTCGCATTGCTGATAGTTTCCTTTGCTGAGAGAAAGCTTTTTAGTTTGAATCTATCCCAGTGGTTGATTCTAGCTTTTATTTCTTGTGCTATGGGAGTCCTGTTAAGGAAGTCTGGTCCTAGACCAACAAGGTGAAGATTTGGACCTACTTTTTCTTCTATAATCTGCAGGGTCTCTGGTCTGATTCCGAGGTCCTTAATCCATTTTGAGTTTAGTTTCGTGCATGGTGAGAGATATGGGTTTAGTTTCATTCTGTTGCATATGGATTTCCAATTCTCCCAGCACCATTTGTTGAAGAGGCTATCTTTTCTCCATTGCATATTTTTGGCACCTTTGTCTAGTATGTGAAAATTGTATTTATTTGGGTTTGTGTCCGTGTCCTCTATTCTGTACCATTGATCTACCTTTCTATTTTGGTACCAATACCATGCCGTTTTTGTTACTATTGCTTTGTAGTAGAGTTGAAGATCTGGTATTGCAATACCCCCTGTTTCACTCTTCCTGCTAAGGATTGCTTTAGCTATTCTGGGTTTCTTATTCTTCCAGATGAATTTCATAATTGCTTGCTCTATTTCTGTAAGGTACACAATGGGATTTTAATTGGAATTGCATTGAATTTGTATAGCACTTTAGGTAGTATGGCCATTTTGACAATATTAATTCTGCCTATCCAAGAACATGGAAGATCTTTCCATCTTCTAAGGTGTTCTTTAATTTCTTTCTTTAGTGTTGTATAGTTCTCATTGTAGAGGTCTTTCACCTCTTTTGTGAGATTGATTCCCAAGTATTTTATTTTTTTCGAGGCTATTGTGAATGGGGTAGTTTTCCTAATTTCTCTTTCTGAAGATTCATCACTTATGTATAAAAATGCGTTGGATTTATGGGCATTGATCTTGTAACCTGCTACTTTACTGAAATCACTTATGAGTTCTAAGAGTTTTCTGGTGGAATTTCCAGGTTCCTCTAAATATATAATCATGTCATCAGCGAACAGGGATACTTTGAGTTCTTCTTTTCCAATTCGTATCCCTTTAATTTCTTTGGTTTGTCTAATTGCTCTGGCCAGAGTCTCAAGAACGATGTTGAATAGAAGTGGTGAAAGAGGGCATCCCTGCCTTGTTCCAGTTTTTAGGGGGAATGCTTTCAGTTTTTCACCATTTAGAATGATATTAGCCATGGGCTTAGCATAAATGGCCTTTACAATGTTAAGGAATGTTCCCACTATCCCTATTTTTTCTAGTGTTTTGAGCAGGAAGGAGTGCTGTATTTTATCAAATGCTTTTTCTGCATCTATTAAATAATCATGTGATTCTTGACTTTAAGTCTATTAATATGATGAATTATGTTTATTGATTTCCTGATGTTGAACCAACCTTGCATCCCTGGGATGAAACCCACTTGATCATGGTGCACTATCTTTTTAATATGTTTTTGTATGCGATTTGCTAAAATTTTGTTGAGAATTTTTGCATCGATGTTCATTAAGGATATTGGTCTGAAATTTTCTTTCCTTGATGAGTCTCTGTCTGGTTTAGGTATCAGTGTGACATTGGCTTCATAGAATGAGTTTGGGAGGATTCCCTCCTCTTCTATTTTATGGAATACTTTGAGAAGTATTGGAATGAGCTCTTCTTTAAAGGTTTTGTAGAACTCGGCTGAGAACCCATCTGGTCCCGGACTTTTCTTTGTTGTTAGGCTTTTGATGACTTCTTCTATTTCAGTACTTGAAATTGGTCTATTTAAATTGTTTATGTCCTCCTCATTCAGTTTAGGCAATTCATATGTCTCTAGAAACCTGTTGATGTCTTCAAAATTTTCTATTTTGTTGGAGTATAGATTTTCAAAATAGCTTCTAATTATGTTTTGTATTTCAATCCTGTCTGTTGTGATATTTCCTTGTTCATTCCGAATTTTAGTGATTTGGGTTTTCTCTCGTCTTCTCTTTGTTAGTGTGGCTAAAGGTTTATCAATTTTGTTTATTTTTTTGAAGAACCAACTATTTATTTTGTCAATTTTTTGTATTGTTTCTTTTGTTTCAATTTCATTGATTTCAGCTCTGAGTTTAACTATTTCCTGTCTTCTACTACTTTTGGTGCTGTTCTGTTCTTCTTTTTCTAGGGCTTTGAGCTGTAGTGTTAGGTTGTTTATTTGTTGAGTTTTACTTCTTTTATTAAATGCGCTCCATGAAATAAATTTCCCTCTAAGTACTGCTTTCATAGTGTCCCAAAGATTTTGATATGATGTTTCTTTGTTCTCATTTACCTCTAAGAATTTTTTAATTTCCTTCCTAATATCTTCTGTTATCCATTCATCATATAATAGCATATTGTTTAATCTCCAGATGTTGGAATAGTTTCTGTGTTTTACTCTTTCATTTATTTCTAACTTCAATCCATTATGATCTGATAGAATACATGCTAGTGGCTCTATCTTCTTGTATTTGCTAACATTAGCTTTGTGGCATAATATATGGTCTATTTTAGAGAAGGATCCATGTGCTGCTGAGAAGAAAGTGTATTCGCTCTTGGTTGGATGGTATATTCTATAAATGTCCATTAAGTCTAAATTATTGATTGTGTTATTGAGATCTATGGTTTCTTTGTTCAATTTTTGTCTGGAAGATCTGTCCAGTGGTGAGAGAGGCGTGTTAAAATCACCTAGTATTATTGTGTTGTGGTCTATTTGGTTTCTGAAATTGAGAAGGATTTGTTTGACATACATGGATGAGCCACTGTTTGGGGCATAGATGTTTATGATTGTTATATCTTGCTGATTTATGCTTCCCTTAAGCAGTATGAAATGACCTTCTTTATCCCTTCTGACTAACTTTGGCTTGAAGTCCACATTATCGGAAATGAGGATGGATACTCCAGCTCTTTTGCTGAGTCCATGTGCATGGTATGTTTTTCCCCATCCTTTCACCTTTAATCTATGGGTATCTTTTTCTATGAGGTGAGTCTCTTGCAGGCAACATATTGTTGGATCTTTCTTTTTAATCCAGTCTGCCAGTCTATGTCTTTTGATTGATGAATTCAGGCCATTAACGTTCAGGGTTATTATAGAGAAATGATTTGGTTTCCCGGTCATTTGGTTCATTTTTAAAATTTTGTTTATTTATTTGTTTGACACAACTTGTTTCCTCCTTTATTTGACAATTCCTTTAGGATAATTCCTCCCTTTGCTGATTTGCTTCTTTGTTTTTCATCTCTTCCTCATGGAATATTTTGTTGAGAATGTTCTGTAATGCTGGCTTTCTTTTTGTAAATTCTTTTAGCTTTTGTTTATCATGGAAGGATTTTATTTCATCGTCAAATTTGAAGGTAAGTTTTGCTGGGTATAAGATTCTTGGTTGGCATCCATTTTCTTTCAGGGTTTGAAAAATGTTGTTCCAGGACCTTCTAGCTTTTAGGGTCTGGATTGAAAAATCTGCTGATATGCGTATTGGTTTCCCCCTGAATGTAATTTGGTTCTTTTCTCTCACAGCCTTGAAAATTCTGTCTTTATTTTGTATGTTAGGTTGAACTTGATTTTGAATTTAACCATGAACTCAACTAGGAATTTGACTTTAAATTTGAGTTTGAGCTTGAAGTACCATGTAGACCCCAAACAATCCTTCTTCCTCAGCTCCGTGAGTCTAGCTTCAGCACAGGATCCTGAGTCCCTTCAGACCATTCACTCCTCCTCAACTCCATGGTACGCTGGTCATGGGAGCCTTAGGTAGAGTAAAGATGATGGATGATCAATGCCCAGGATAAAACCAATCCCTCACAGCAAGCTGCCTGGTGTCTTCTAACAGCAACAGAAAACAGGAACCTCCTGCCTGAACCCACTTCACCCACAGAAGACAGGAGAGGTAATCGAGGCACCCTGTGGGGCCATAGGAGACGCCCCTCCAAAGGAAACTGAACCTTCTTTGGGATCATGAGCCCCCACCGAAGGCACTGCACACACCATAACCCTGTCATTGAAGTGCTTTCCACAGAGATGACCAGGACACCACAGCGTCACTTCCAAGTCTGGATAAACACTGGCAGGTGTGATGTTTATGTATAGAAGGGCTGGGTGCCTGTAACTAGGAAGACAATTCAGGGAGCCATCCCAACCCTTTGTGCTGCTCAGCCTATTTACTCCCTGCTCAGCCTCTTGACAGTTGTTACAAGGCCTTCAGGGAAGAGGGGGTCTTTCTCAAGTACCAGGTGCCCACTTTTACACCCCAAAATATATTTTCAGAGAGCAATCAAACAAAATAGAATCCCCATTGATTGAAAAAATGTGTTCAGCTCATTAAACTGCAGCCACATGATGAAGGGGCTGCCCCTTCCAACAGAGTAGAGGGAGGCATAGGGACACCAAGAGGGCAGACCTTGGAGGAGAGATCACCCACAGACACTTTTCTTCCCCTCAAAATGCCCTGCCCAGGGAGCATGGAATGGAAGTCTATGTAGTGGGAAACCAGCATGGAAGGTCTAATGAGACCTTCCCCCAGGCTCTTGCATGCACCTGGCCTGTTGGAACAAAGCAGACCCACAAATGGGTCATTCAGGGTATAATCATGGGTCACAATGCCACCAGGAGACCCAGGGGTTTAGGAGTGGCCAGGCACTAAATAGTGCCACCAGAAAAGGAACTCAATGGCCAGCTAGCACTCTAAGGACAGTCGGGTACCAGAGGTTCTGGCACATGGCAGAGGACGCTGTCAACTTTGCAGAAGCACGTAGTGAGAACACAGGTTGACATAGATGGTGTAGGCAGATGGCCGCAATGTCTGCCCCTCACACTGAATATTTCCCACGGTAGCAAAGCAGCACAGAGTGATGCAGATGAGATAGATGTTGAGAACGTCTGCATGTTTTTTTTTTTATCAAAAATGGAAATGGTCGGGTGAGGTGGCACACACCTGCAATCCCAGTAGCTTGGGAGGCTGAGACAGGAGGATCAGGAGTTCAAAGCCAGCCTCAGCAATGGCAAGGCACTATGCAACTCAGTGAAATCCTGCCTCTAAATAAAATACAAAGTAGGGCCGAGGGCGTGGCTCAGTGATTGAGTGCACGAGTTCAATTTCTAGTATCTGTGCCCACCAAAAAAAAATTGAAAAGGAGGTGTACACAGGAGAGGGGCCACATGTGTTCAAGAAATGTGGGCAAGGAAGTAGTCAAGAGTCAAACCTCATCCTAGGCAGAAGGGACACATGGGGAGAAGCCCTGGGCTTGTACGGAGTGTGAGACAGGCTCCACGCAGAATGCACACGTGCACAGCTTTGACTGAAGTGGATGAGGGTAGGGCTTGGGGTCTATGTTTGCGGGAAGGGTGAGTAAGTCCTCACTGATGGAACCGCATCTCAACAAGCACTGGGCAAACCTGGAGACAGACTGCACTCCCCAGCTCCATGTGTGTATCAGAGAAAGTCTACCGAGCCCTCATATTCCTCTACAGTGCAGAGACCAGAATTAACTGATTCAGCAAATGTTCCACCTTGTGACAAGGGATGCAGTAGAAAAGTGGGGAAACGATCTTTAAAATTCAGTAGATGTTCAGTTCTGGGAGAAGCCACAAGTGATCCCCTAGTTCTCCCACATGATCCCCTTGTTTTCCCATATGAGCACCTCGTTTACCTGGCATCCTTTAAGAAGAAAATCTGTCTCTGTACATGTCCAAGTTCAAGTCATGTGCCATATTTCCCCCTTTATCACTGAAGGCAGAAGGTCCAGGAGGCAGAGAGAACTCCTACCCTAAGCTGAAGACTCCACAGGAATTCAGTCCCCAGAAAGTCACAACCCTGGAGTCCCGTGGTTAGCCCATTGGAGAATCAATTCATGTCCCACACAGAGAAACCTAGGTCTCAGCACAGACTTGGATCAGGGAAGGGGGAACCCTATCCTCCTGGGAAATGTGAGTTCTTCTACATCCCGCCATTGCCTGGTTCCAACCGAGGCTTCTCCTGGATCCTCTCCTGGTTTCCTCCAAGCCCTGTAGCCTCAGAGGTGAGACCCAGTCATGGATGATGTTTCTGCATGTATGTCTGAGCCTGCATGTTGAGTGTGCTTATGAGATTTATGTACGTGTGGGTGTGTGCATGCATATGTCATGGAGTATGTATCTGTGTCAGTTGGGGTAGGGCTGCAATGGGCCTGTGTACGCCTATACGACTGCTCCCAGCTAAAACACTCTTCAGTGCCTAGGAAAGCTTGCAATAAGATAAGGCCCCTAAAGAATGCTGTAAGAAAGGAAATGCTGAGGGGAAACTGTCCCCTTCCCCTATCTGCAGTCTCTGGGTGAGACTCAAAACAGAGTGACCTAGGTTGTAAACTAAAAGAATATTCAGAACATCTAAACAAATTCATCTGAATATGTGTGTGTATATTACATTATGTTATATTATGTTATCTTACATATTTATACATATTCTCCGTTTGTACGCATGCAGTGGTCTTACATTGCATGTCGGCCAGCTGCCATCAAGGAGCACGTGAGTAATAAACTGTCCAAACACTCTCTGCTGAGTCCTCTAGCTCTTTTTCTTGAATTGGTAAACAGCATGCTTGGAGCATTCACAGTTTTAGGGCTGACACCTGCATGCGTGTGTATATGCGTATTGGTGTTTGTAGGTGCGAGTGTGTAGGCTTCGGGGTGCCACACAGGAAAGGAATGCTTCTCACTCCTCTAGGGGAAATCCAGATACTCGCCAACCTACAGAAAAACAAAAATGAAAGAAACACCTTCCTCTTCTAAAAAGATCATGAAGGAAACAGCGATGTGTAGTTTTTAATGAAATCCAGACCCCATCTTTAAGGGCCCTGTCGACCTGATGGTGGGCCCAGGCACCCTCCCACAGGCCTGTGGAGGATGCTTCCTCCCCTAAAACTTGCCCTCCCTTTCCTGCACTCATGGGGTGAGTTGGAACCAGACCTTCCTTTCCCAACCCAGCAGAAATAGGACTCAAATGTGCTGAGGTTTCCCTCAAGAGAAAGAATTGAGCAGAAAGAGAGGCACAGGAGTAGGCAAAACCCAGACATTTGGGGCCATGGGCTTTGCTGCCTGTAGAGGGAGAGCTCAGACTTTGGTTTTGGATGTGGTGTTTGTTACTGAGGTGAGAACAGGGCTCTCAGACTGAGAAGTCCCTGGGCAAGATAATGAAGGGCCCGACTCAGAAGAGGGCCCTGAGGTGCTCAAAGCCAGTCAGTTTGCCTCTGATCCTCACCCCTATCCCTGGCCTATGGAAGCTCCCACCATCTTGGTGGTCTTAGAACCAAATGTTCCAAATGCCACACTCACATTCTTTGGTCACTTCCCCTGATGCAAGTACTTATTTCTCCATGATTGCCCTCAGTTTCAAATTCACAATAGTCCTCTCATAGTTCTCTGGCTGTCATGAGCAAGGTGACTAGGGAGAAATGAATGTTTTTCCTAAAGAGACAGTCAGATGTTTTCATTTCCCAGGACTGTTGTAATGAAGTACTA
The DNA here is from genome assembly GCF_902686455.1 of Sciurus vulgaris. Lineage (NCBI taxonomy): Eukaryota > Metazoa > Chordata > Mammalia > Rodentia > Sciuridae > Sciurus > Sciurus vulgaris. Next base: position 77,021,792 of record NC_136471.1, on the reverse strand, counting down.
CAAACTGTGTTACCGAAGAGAAAGAAGTGATCTTACAGTTCTGGAGTGCAGATATCCGGAATTAAGGTACATACAGGGCCATGCTCCCTCTGAAAATTATTAGGGAGGGCTTCTTTTGTCTCTTCCAGTGTCAGGTGTATTTCTGAATATGTTTATTGCTCCTCAGCTTGTAGTGTTAGACAGAAAAATTATTCAGTGGTGCTTATTAAACTGAGGCAGGAGAAATGGTTGAAATGAGTAGGCAGGGAACTTGGGTTCCTTTGAGAGCAGGTCTCTCTGCAGCAAGAGCTGAGAAACTAAGGGTCCAAGTCAGGCCTCATCAAGGTTAGGACAATTCCTGTGTAAGCAGAGAACAAAAGAAAAGAGAAGAACTAACTGATAGGGAGACATCTACTGCCAGCTACCCGGAACCCCACCAATTACGGCAGGGTGGCCTGATTAGACCAAAGGGTGCGTGAGGAGCACGTGGACATTGAGTGCCTTACCCGTGACTGGGTGGGGGGCTAACTCCCTTATCCCTGGACATCTGTATCAACTCCTAGACAATAGCCACCCTCTGGCATCCCTATTTTGTGAGCCGTCTTTTTGGGGGCTCTGTTTTCTTCCTTCCTTCCTTCCTTCCTTCCTTCCTTCCTTCCTTCCTTCCTTCCTTCCTTCCTTCCTTCCTTCCTTCCTCCCTCCCTCCCTCCCCCCCCCCCCCTCCCTCCCTCCCTCCCTCCCTTCCTTCCTTCTACTTGAGTAAATTCTGTGCCTTTGCCCCCCCCCCCCTTGAGTGGTGGATTTCATTCTTTCAAGAACCCAACCTCTTCTCCATGGTACACTGTCGGGGCCTCATCTGGAGTCTAGAGATGAGTGAGTAAATGGACCAATGTCTTTTCCAGTAGCCTTCAGTTCCATTCAAATGTTTAATCCTCTCTCTCTCAAACAAAACCTTGGTCTTCTCTCAGCCACTAAAGAGCAAATAGCAGGAATTCTGGTCTACAACACTCAGTGAGCAGGCTTGCTGGACAGGTGGGTGGATCCATTTGTGTGGACTTTGGTCCACATTGGTTCCTGACTGGCTTCAGTTCCTTTCTGTGGGAGAAAGCTGGGGCTATGATATAGGAACACTTGAGACGACTGCCAGCCAGTTGACCCAAGTAGTGCCCTGGTGCTGGATGACAGTCTCTTGTCGGGAGTCCGACCCACAGAGACCAGTGGTACCAAAATTTGACAACTATCTTGCTTCTGTTTCTGACGAGCTTGTCCTAAAATGTGGGGGGCACCCAGCTATGACTCTGGACCCTGAGATGGAGTCTTAGAGTATGATCTGAGGTCTGTGGGAAACAGGTGACCCATTATCCGCACAGCCTGAACTGAGGAGTCTCTCTCCCTATCCACTCGTATGCCACGTGTGCAGGCTGCTCCAACTACTTACTTCCGCCCCCCTCGATTCTTATACCTTCCTCTCCTCTTCAAGTGCATAATATGATTCTAGGGAACTCCAAGCTTCTGAATGCATTCTGACACTCAAACCCCAAGTCTCTTGCTGATATCCACCTCTGATAAGGTACCCATTGAGAAGGATGACCAAGACAGAGCTCCCCTAGCTTTAAAATTAGGCAAACTCTCTTGACTCTCCCAAAACACCTTTTTCCTTTTTTTTTTTTCGTACTCACCCTTATCCTGCAGGGGAAAAGACCAGAAGTTCTGTCTCAGTTAATTAGAGTACGCTACCCTACTACTAGTCCTACTTCAGGGAGCACAGTGACTTAATTTTCTCGATTGGGAATGTCACCAAGAGCACTAACAGGCGCTTCTTCACTATATTGGGGACATATTAAGAAACGCAGTCCTATGTGTATTAGAACTCAAAAGGACAAAGGAATGTTTAAGACAATTTTGAAAGGCACAGCTGTTGGCAGATGTCCTCCCTTAAATCAAATAGTTATCAATAAGTGAGTCCCTTCATTCTGATTGAGACCCAGTTCCCTTCCCTGAAGTTTTTTTTCTTTTTCTTTCTTTTTTTTTTTTTTTTTTTTGACTAATGGTAGAGTCAGCGAAGACAGACCAGTTTTTATTGCAAGAGATCAGAAAGGCATCCAAGGGTTCCCACTTTCACAGTATTACAAGTCACACTGTTAAGGATGGATAAGTCTGGAGGCTTGTACCTTTCGTAGGGCTGCCTATGAGAGAGGAAGGAATAACAGGGGACACCCTGGCACAGATGAGGCAAGGGAGATGGCAGGAATGCCGGGTTCTCCTGTTTGTCTTTAGAGATGGGAAATACTTCCTCTACAGCTGATACAACCTTGGACTGTCTTTTGAAAAATTGGGATCAATTCAATCTGCAGATATGGAAAAGGAAACACTTGATATTTTCTGCACCCAAACCTGGTCTCATGGACAGCTGGGGGATGGAAACGTGGTAACCAGAGGAAAGCATAAACTATACTGCCATCTTACAACTAAACTTGTTTTACAAAGGGGAAAACTGTTCAAAAGTGCTCTATGGATATGTTTTTGCCTCCCCTGCCCAAAACATCAACTTTCCCTTCTCTTTAGCTGCCTGTCTAATACCCATCTGAATTGTAAGCTGCATAAACAAGTGCTCAAACCGATTCAAGATGAGAGGGACCAAAAAAGTGTCACTTTTAAATCCAAGCTGCTGTGGGACATAAAAGACTGTTATCTCCTTTCTTGCACCCTGGCGTCTTTCTCTCAATAAGTTCCTTCCTCAATCGTTTTCTCTTCTCTTCTGATGGGCACAGGGAAGAAAACAGGAAAGGTCCCATAGGTACAAGGTTTCTCTTTCTTGAACACATTTTTTCCGAGCACTTCATGGGATTCCACATTCCTTAAATATCTGGGCTGACTTCATTCTGATCCAAAAGTACACTTTGTTCTGATAAAGTTGTTCTATGTGCTACTTTTCTAGAATAAATACAGTTGTGTCATTTTTTTTCAAAGTCTTTATCTTATTCCAAGCTCAAGGTTTCTGATGAATTTATCTTTGGTCCTGCATCAATGAGTCATGTTTTGTCTAACTGGAGTTTCTTGCCCCCTGCTTTCCTTTCTCTGGCTTTTATTTAGAGGCCAGTTATTCAAGGGTAAACTCTCAAATACTCTAGAAAAGGAAATAGATCTTTTCCTTCAAAGAGTCCCAAGCAGGGAGAATAACCAGTGGTAATTGTCGGAGTGGATCTGCCCCCATGGAAGATGAGTGACCACCTGAACCTGTGATTTCAGCATCCCATGGATGACAGACCCTCTTCCTAATGTCGCCAGCTGCTCAGGCTCACTGAATGTCTAAGTCATATTGTAAACATCTGTGCCAAACTCTTTTTTACTTTCTAAGGAGTAAATCTGACAGTCTGTGTACTGAACAACAATAACTCCTTTGTCTCCTACCTGAAGTTCGATTTGTTGATTGTAAAGTTGACTGGGATCTCCAAAGAAACATTGGATGGAATGCCTAACTTAAAAGGTTTAGCAATTATAAAAATTGTGTTTCTGGGTTCAAGCTATTGTACTAACTAAATATGTTTTTTGCTCTTATTAATTTCATTTTGTGTATACCTTGTCAAACTTGCCATTGCCTGTTAGTGTTGTTACAGAATTACTGCTTCTAATAGAATAACCTGAGTCATTTAGAGACAATAAGCCATCACATCTAGGACAGATAGGGTATGAGGCTGACTTCTGGTACGAATAAGGAGCCAAATTAAAAGGGAGGGGAAACTATAAAATTGTAGATGTTAA
>NC_136471.1:76840208-77018038 GCF_902686455.1 Sciurus vulgaris | reverse complement strand
GTAGCAGACATAGAAAGGATTCAGAATTCTGTAGAAAACTAGAAAGTGAGGGGAAATTGAGAGTCACCCATGAGAAACCTATTGCATCCAAGTGGAAACCCAGAGGATACAGGTGATCGCCTTGTGAACCACACCTTAAGGACTCTAAAGGAACGAACTACAAACAGAAACTTTATCAGGGACTTGGAGAGGCTGCTTGCTGTAAAGAGTGACTCTTCATTTAGGTCCAAAGATGCCTGATTTGGAACTAAAAGCAGGGCAAAACTTGGCATCCCTGTCTTTGTTTGTGCCTGTCTCCTTTATTACCTTCAGGTTCTTGTGACTTGCTCAGCTCTGTGTGCAGGTATGTTGAACCTGTAAATAGTGTGTTCTACAAACTAGTAATGCAAGGTGTATTAGCCCTCACTTTACCTGAACCTGTCTCCTCCTTTCAAGACCGAGGCAAGAGTGTCAGGGTATTTAGAGCATTCTGTTTCAGGCCTGGAATGGCGCTTTTAGAAGTCTCCATTCATTGCCCCACACCATCCAGGAAAAATGGAGCCTTGCAGGCACATCACACCAGATGATACCCTCTCCCTAAGCAGAAACAAGCATCTTCTGGAGCCTGGATTTCTCTCTTCCAGGATCAGGAGTCTGGAGGTAAACAATCTGAGCAGCAAAATGGAGATTGTCCATTGGAGAGATAGGGACTGCTTCCAGAGGCACCTCAGAGAACCAGAACTGAAATAAAGATCAACTTGACCACAGTTTGATCAAGACTGTTTAATTATGAATACCTCTCTCTCACTGACCCAGCTCTCCCTCTAAACCCATGGCTCATGCCAGATTCCTAAAGACATGGCTGAGAGGCTTGATCTCACTTTGCCTTTCCAATATGGCCATATTGATTCAAGCGATCTTCCTGCTTTTCACCACTACCATTTCTGCTTCTTGGTTGTCAGGGCCAGTGGCTAGAACAGGTTTATGGGAACCCAAGAGTAAGGATTCTGGCAACACAATTAGCAGAGGAACACTTGGAAGGATGCTTAGAGACCTTGTATTCAAAATGCCCTAGGGGCATAGGGTTTCCTCACCTACATGTTACTGACCTGTAACAAGTTTTGTTTTTATTTAAAATGGTCATAATCTAGAAGGAACAGAGAAGTGTCCTTCCTCGATTATTTTTGGTAGACGTATCAAAGCCTGATAGAGTCAAGACATTTCACCTGATGTGAAATGTCAGTCAGTGTGCATGCAACAGACCCCATCTGGTCACCATGACAAATCTGCTACAAACACACTGCTAACTGAACTGGGACTTTCTCAACACAAACCACCGATGATGGTTTTCCTTCTGTGAAAGCCAGAGAATAAATTTTAATAAATTCTGGCTTTGGAAGAAAGAAAGATTATATTAAAACCCCTGAGACCTTTACTAAACCTACTTTTTAGACGTTCAAAATTTTTTCTCGTGCTTTAACCCTGTAAACAACCAAACCATTAAAACCCAGTGAAAATCTTCTAAGGCTGTGCATGGTGCCCATCACAACTTTCCAGGAACTGTTAGGGAACAGAAAATGTCAATGTTGGGAACACAAGGTTAAGAGAATACTTCTGTAAAATAGGTCCACTGTGCTGATCCCATAATATATTATATATATATATATATTATATATATTTATTTTTTATTTATTTTGCCATAAAGCAATTTACCTGCAGCCCTGCCTGACCTAAGTGGACAGGATATGTCACATACCACAGCAAAATACCTGTTAACTGCAAGGAAAGTCAGGCAGGAAATTACCTGCATAAGAAGAACCCAAGTTACTTTGAAGGGAAAGACTTTTGTGACCCTTTTAATAGACCAGAATCTGGAAGAAAAGGATAATTCCTCCTAAACCTGAAACATGCAAGAATACATAACTGAGAATCCAATTAGAATCTGTCAGGATAGGCCCAGGTGACACAGTTTTGTCATGGTGACAGGTATTTGAAAGCATGATGTCACCCTGCTGTCAATCAAAAGTCAAGAGTTGGACATGGACAGGATGCTCTGGGATCTCAATAGAATGCAGTGGCAGGAGAGGTGCATTGTTCCTCTCCTGAGACGACACACTTTCTCCTTGAGAGTCTCCCTGCTTCCTTTTCCGACCCTGTCAATCAATGCAGTCCTATTACTCTGAGTGACATGTTTGAAACCTATATATTGACTGCAAGAATTGGGGTTTGATAAGGGGGCTCTTACACTGACTCAGTTTCCTGGAAGGCCCCAACTGTATAAGCATTGAGACACTCACTGCTGTCTCAATGTTTCCCCTTCCTCTGTACCATGATTTCCCAAGAAAAAAGATAGTCACTATATGAGTCATCAAGCCTCAGGGAAGGGATGTGTTTTTAGAATAAATCTCGCAAAGAATATGATAAAGTGAGGAATACACAGCCGTGCATTGGCTTCTGGGAGCCGAGGTCCTGCACTGGTGGTGGAATCAGACACTCTGCTTGCACAGCCCTCACCTAGAAGGCTCCTTGGAACATCAGGATATACACTTACCTGAGATTCCCTGGGATTCTGGGCAGAGGAATCCAGTTCTCTCATCAGGCAGCCCTCACCGTGGAGGCGCCTGAGAGTTGAAAAACCTAGAATCAAGGTAACAAATGTGAACTTGGACTTTATTTTGAACTGATTTTGAATTTAACCATGAACTCAACTAGGAATTTGACTTTAAATTGGAGCTTGAGCTTGAAGTACCATGTAGACCCCAAATAATCCTTCTTCCTCAGCTCCGTGAGTCTGGCTTCACACAGGATCCTGAGTCCCTTCAGACCATTCACTGCTCCTCAACTCATGGTACGCTGGTCATGAAAGCCTTAGGTAGAGTAAAGATGATGGATGATCAATGCCCAGGATAAAACCAATCCCTCACAGCAAGCTGCCTGGTGTCTTCTAACAGCAACAGAAAACGGAAACCTCCTGCCTGAACCCACTTCACCCACAGAAGACAGGAGAGGTAATCGAGGCACCCTGTGGGGCCATAGGAGACCCCCGTCCAAAGGAAACTGAACCTTCTTTGGGATCATGAGCCCCCACCGAAGGCACTGCACACACCATAACCCTGTCATTGAAGTGCTTTCCACAGAGATGACAGGACACCACAGCGTCACTTCCGAGTCTGGATAAACACTGGCGGGTGATGTTTATGTATAGAAGGGCTGGGTGCCTGTAACTAGGAAGACAATTCAGGGAGCCATCCAACCCTTTGTGCTGCTCAGCCTATTTACTCCCTGCTCAGCCTCTTGACAGTTGTTACAAGGCTTCAGGGAAGAGGGGGTCTTTCTCAAGTACCAGGTGCCCACTTTTACACCCCAAAATATATTTTCAGAGAGCAATCAAACAAAATAGAATCCCCATTGATGAAAAAATGTGTTCAGCTCATTAAACTGCAGCCACATGATGAAGGGGCTGCCCCTTCCAACAGAGTAGAGGGAGGCATAGGGACACCAAGAGGGCAGACCTTGGAGGAGAGATCACCCACAGACACTTTTCTTCCCCTCAAAATGCCCTGCCCAGGGAGCATGGAATGGAAGTCTATGTAGTGGGAAACCAGCATGGAAGGTCTAATGAGACCTTCCCCCAGGCTCTTGCATGCACCTGGCCTGTTGGAACAAAGCAGACCCACAAATGGGTCATTCAGGGTATAATCATGGGTCACAATGCCACCAGGAGACCCAGGGGTTTAGGAGTGGCCAGGCACTAAATAGTGCCACCAGAAAAGGAACTCAATGGCCAGCTAGCACTCTAAGGACAGTCGGGTACCAGAGGTTCTGGCACATGGCAGAGGACGCTGTCAACTTTACAGAAGCACGTAGTGAAACACAGGTTGACATAGATGGTGTAGGCAGATGGCCGCAATGTCTGCCCCTCACACTGAATATTTCCCACGGTAGCAAAGCAGCACAGAGTGATGCAGATGAGATAGATGTTGAGAAAGTCTGCATGTTTTTTTTTTTTATCAAAAATGGAAATGGTCGGGTGAGGTGGCACACACCTGCAATCCCAGTAGCTTGGGAGGCTGAGACAGGAGGATCAGGAGTTCAAAGCCAGCCTCAGCAATGGCAAGGCACTATGCAACTCAGTGAAATCCTGCCTCTAAATAAAATACAAAGTAGGGCCGAGGGCGTGGCTCAGTGATGAGTGCACGAGTTCAATTTCTAGTATCTGTGCCCACCAAAAAAAATTGAAAAGGAGGTGTACACAGGAGAGGGGCCACATGTGTTCAAGAAATGTGGGCAAGGAAGTAGTCAAGAGTCAAACCTCATCCTAGGCAGAAGGGACACATGGGGAGAAGCCCTGGGCTTGTACGGAGTGTGAGACAGGCTCCACGCAGAATGCACACGTGCACAGCTTGACTGAAGTGGATGAGGGTAGGGCTTGGGGTCTAGTTTGCGGGAAGGGTGAGTAAGTCCTCACTGATGGAACCGCATCTCAACAAGCACTGGGCAAACCTGGAGACAGACTGCACTCCCCAGCTCTATGTGTGTATCAGAGAAAGTCTACCGAGCCCTCATATTCCTCTACAGTGCAGAGACCAGAATTAACTGATTCAGCAAATGTTCCACCTTGTGACAAGGGATGCAGTAGAAAAGTGGGGAAACGATCTTTAAAATTCAGTAGATGTTCAGTTCTGGGAGAAGCCACAAGTGATCCCCTAGTTCTCCCACATGATCCCCTTGTTTTCCCATATGATCACCTCGTTTACCTGGCATCCTTTAAGAAGAAAATCTGTCTCTGTACATGTCCAAGTTCAAGTCATGTGCCATATTTCCCCCTTTATCACTGAAGGCAGAAGGTCCAGGAGGCCAGAGAGAACTCCTACCCTAAGCTGAAGACTCCACAGGAATTCAGTCCCCAGAAAGTCACAACCCTGGAGTCCCGTTGGTTAGCCCATTGGAGAATCAATTCATGGTCCCACACAGAGAAACCTAGGTCTCAGCACAGACTTGGATCAGGGAAGGGGGAACCCTATCCTCCTGGGAAATGTGAGTTCTTCTACATCCCGCCATTGCCTGGTTCCAACCGAGGCTTCTCCTGGATCCTCTCCTGGTTTCCTCCAAGCCCTGTAGCCTCAGAGGTGAGACCCAGTCATGGATGATGTTTCTGCATGTATGTCTGAGCCTGCATGTTGAGTGTGCTTATGAGATTTATGTACGTGTGGGTGTGTGCATGCATATGTCATGGAGTGTATCTGTGTCAGTTGGGGTAGGGCTGCAATGGGCCTGTGTACGCCTATACGACTGCTCCCAGCTAAAACACTCTTCAGTGCCTAGGAAAGCTTGCAATAAGATAAGGCCCCTAAAGAATGCTGTAAGAAAGGAAATGCTGAGGGGAAACTGTCCCTTCCCCTATCTGCAGTCTCTGGGTGAGACTCAAAACAGAGTGACCTGGTTGTAAACTAAAAGAATATTCAGAACATCTAAACAAATTCATCTGAATATGTGTGTGTATATTACATTATGTTATATTATGTTATCTTACATATTTATACATATTCTCCATTTGTACGCATGCAGTGGTCTTACATTGCATGTCGGCCAGCTGCCATCAAGAGCACGTGAGTAATAAACTGTCCAAACACTCTCTGCTGAGTCCTCTAGCTCTTTTTCTTGAATTGGTAAACAGCATGCTTGGAGCATTCACAGTTTTAGGGCTGACACCTGCATGCGTGTGTATATGCGTATTGGTGTTTGTAGGTGCGAGTGTGTAGGCTTCGGGGTGCCACACAGGAAAGGAATGCTTCTCACTCCTCTAGGGGAAATCCAGATACTCGCCAACCTACAGAAAAACAAAAATGAAAGAAACACCTTCCTCTTCTAAAAAGATCATGAAGGAAACAGCGATGTGTAGTTTTAATGAAATCCAGACCCCATTTAAGGGCCCTGTCGACCTGATGGTGGGCCCAGGCACCCTCCCACAGGCCTGTGGAGGATGCTTCCTCCCCTAAAACTTGCCCTCCCTTTCCTGCACTCATGGGGTGAGTTGGAACCAGACCTTCCTTTCCCAACCCAGCAGAAATAGGACTCAAATGTGCTGAGGTTTCCCTCAAGAGAAAGAATTGAGCAGAAAGAGAGGCACAGGAGTAGGCAAAACCCAGACATTTGGGGCCATGGGCTTTGCTGCCTGTAGAGGGAGAGCTCAGACTTTGGTTTTGGATGTGGTGTTTGTTACTGAGGTGAGAACAGGGCTCTCAGACTGAGAAGTCCCTGGGCAAGATAATGAAGGGCCCGACTCAGAAGAGGGCCCTGAGGTGCTCAAAGCCAGTCAGTTTGCCTCTGATCCTCACCCCTATCCCTGGCCTATGGAAGCTCCCACCATCTTGGTGGTCTTAGAACCAAATGTTCCAAATGCCACACTCACATTCTTTGGTCACTTCCCCTGATGCAAGTACTTATTTCTCCATGATTGCCCTCAGTTTCAAATTCACAATAGTCCTCTCATAGTTCTCTGGCTGTCATGAGCAAGGTGACTAGGGAGAAATGAATGTTTTTCCTAAAGAGACAGTCAGATGTTTTCATTTCCCAGGACTGTTGTAATGAAGTACTACAAACTGTGTTACCGAAGAGAAAGAAGTGATCTTACAGTTCTGGAGTGCAGATATCCGGAATTAAGGTACATACAGGGCCATGCTCCCTCTGAAAATTATTAGGGAGGGCTTCTTTTGTCTCTTCCAGTGTCAGGTGTATTTCTGAATATGTTTATTGCTCCTCAGCTTGTAGTGTTAGACAGAAAAATTATTCAGTGGTGCTTATTAAACTGAGGCAGGAGAAATGGTTGAAATGAGTAGGCAGGGAACTTGGGTTCCTTTGAGAGCAGGTCTCTCTGCAGCAAGAGCTGAGAAACTAAGGGTCCAAGTCAGGCCTCATCAAGGTTAGGACAATTCCTGTGTAAGCAGAGAACAAAAGAAAAGACAAGAACTAACTGATAGGGAGACATCTACTGCCAGCTACCCGGAACCCCACCAATTACGGCAGGGTGGCCTGATTAGACCAAAGGGTGCGTGAGGAGCACGTGGACATTGAGTGCCTTACCCGTGACTGGGTGGGGGGCTAACTCCCTTATCCCTGGACATCTGTATCAACTCCTAGACAATAGCCACCCTCTGGCATCCCTATTTTGTGAGCCGTCTTTTGGGGGCTCTGTTTTCTTCCTTCCTTCCTTCCTTCCTTCCTTCCTTCCTTCCTTCCTTCCTTCCTTCCTTCCTTCCTCCCTCCCTCCCTCCCTCCCTCCCTCCCTTCCTTCCTTCTACTTGAGTAAATTCTGTGCCTTTGCCCCCCCCCCCCTTGAGTGGTGGATTTCATTCTTTCAAGAACCCAACCTCCTTCTCCATGGTACACTGTCGGGGCCTCATCTGGAGTCTAGAGATGAGTGAGTAAAATGGACCAATGTCTTTTCCAGTAGCCTTCAGTTCCATTCAAATGTTTAATCCTCTCTCTCTCAAACAAAACCTTGGTCTTCTCTCAGCCACTAAAGAGCAAATAGCAGGAATTCTGGTCTACAACACTCAGTGAGCAGGCTTGCTGGACAGGTGGGTGGATCCATTTGTGTGGACTTTGGCCACATTGGTCCTGACTGGCTTCAGTTTCTTTCTGTGGGAGAAAGCTGGGGCATGATATATAGGAACACTTGAGACGACTGCCAGCAGTTGACCCCAGTAGTGCCCTGGTGCTGGATGACAGTCTCTTGTCGGGAGTCCGACCCACAGAGACCTCGTGTGTACCAAAATTTGACCACTATCTGTGCTTCTGTTTCTGACGAGCTTGTCCTAAATGTGGGGGGCACCCGCAGCTAATGACTCTTGGACCCTGAGATGGAGTCTTAGAGTATGATCTGAGGTCTGTGGGAAACAGGTGACCCATTAATCCGCACAGCCTGAACTGAGGAGTCTCTCTCCCTCTCCACTCGTATGCCACGTGTGCAGGCTGCTCCCAACTACTTACTTCCAGCCCCCCTCGATTCTTATACCTTCCTTCTCTCTCTCAAGTGCATAATATGATTCTAGGGAACTCCAAGCTTCTGAATGCATTCTGACACTCAAACCCCAAGTCTCTTGCTGATATCCACCTCTGAATAAGGTACCCATTGAGAAGGATGACCAAGACAGAGCTCCCCTAGCTTTAAAATTAGGCAAACTCTCTTGACTCTCCCAAAACACCTTTTTCCTTTTTTTTTTCGTACTCACCCTTATCCTGCAGGGAAAAGACCAGAAGTTCTGTCTCAGTTAATTAGAGTACGCTACCCTACTACTATGTCCTACTTCAGGGAGCACAGTGACTTAATTTCTCGATTGGGAATGTCACCAAGAGCACTAACAGGCTTGCTTCTTCACTTATATTGGGGAGCATATTAAGAAACCGCAGTCCTATGTGTATTAGAACTCAAAAGGACAAAGGAAATGTTTAAGACAAATTTGAAAGGCACAGCTAGTTGGCAGATGTCCTCCCTTAAATCAAATAGTTATCAATAAGTGAGTCCCTTCATTCTGATTGAGACCCAGTTCCCTTCCCTGAAGTTTTTTTTCTTTTTCTTTCTTTTTTTTTTTTTTTTTTGACTAATGGTAGAGTCAGCGAAGACAGACCAGTTTTTATTGCAAGAGATCAGAAAGGCATCCAAGGGTTCCCACTTTCACAGTATTACAAGTCACACTGTTAAGGATGGATAAGTCTGGAGGCTTGTACCTTTCGTAGGGCTGCCTATGAGAGAGGAAGGAATAACAGGGGACACCCTGGCACAGATGAGGCAAGGGAGATGGCAGGAATGCCGGGTTCTCCTGTTTGTCTTTAGAGATGGGAAATACTTCCTCTACAGCTGATACAACCTTGGACTGTCTTTTGAAAAATTGGGATCAATTCAATCTGCAGATATGGAAAAGGAAACACTTGATATTTTCTGCACCCAAACCTGGTCTCATGGACAGCTGGGGGATGGAAACGTGGTAACCAGAGGAAAGCATAAACTATACTGCCATCTTACAACTAAACTTGTTTTACAAAGGGGAAAACTGTTCAAAAGTGCTCTATGGATATGTTTTTGCCTCCCCTGCCCAAAACATCAACTTTCCCTTCTCTTTAGCTGCCTGTCTAATACCCATCTGAATTGTAAGCTGCATAAACAAGTGCTCAAACCGATTCAAGATGAGAGGGACCAAAAAAGTGTCACTTTTAAATCCAAGCTGCTGTGGAACATAAAAGACTGTTATCTCCTTTCTTGCACCCTGGCGTCTTTCTCTCAATAAGTTCCTTCCTCAATCGTTTTCTCTTCTCTTCTGATGGGCACAGGGAAGAAAACAGGAAAGGTCCCATAGGTACAAGGTTTCTCTTTCTTGAACACATTTTTTCCGAGCACTTCATGGGATTCCACATTCCTTAAATATCTGGGCTGACTTCATTCTGATCCAAAAGTACACTTTGTTCTGATAAAGTTGTTCTATGTGCTACTTTTCTAGAATAAATACAGTTGTGTCATTTTTTTTCAAAGTCTTTATCTTATTCCAAGCTCAAGGTTTTCTGATGAATTTATCTTTGGTCCTGCATCAATGAGTCATGTTTTGTCTAACTGGAGTTTCTTGCCCCCTGCTTTCCTTTCTCTGGCTTTTATTTAGAGGCCAGTTATTCAAGGGTAAACTCTCAAATACTCTAGAAAAGGAAATAGATCTTTTCCTTCAAAGAGTCCCAAGCAGGGAGAATAACCAGTGGTAATTGTCGGAGTGGATCTGCCCCCATGGAAGATGAGTGACCACCTGAACCTGTGATTTCAGCATCCCATGGATGACAGACCCTCTTCCTAATGTCGCCAGCTGCTCAGGCTCACTGAATGTCTAAGTCATATTGTAAACATCTGTGCCAAACTCTTTTTACTTTCTAAGGAGTAAATCTGACAGTCTGTGTACTGAACAACAATAACTCCTTTGTCTCCTACCTGAAGTTCGATTTGTTGATTGTAAAGTTGACTGGGATCTCCAAAGAAACATTGGATGGAATGCCTAACTTAAAAGGTTTAGCAATTATAAAAATTGTGTTTCTGGGTTCAAAGCTATTGTACTAACTAAATATGTTTTTGCTCTTATTAATTTCATTTTGTGTATACCTTGTCAAACTTGCCATTGCCTGTTAGTGTGTTACAGAATTACTGCTTCTAATAGAATAACCTGAGTCATTTAGAGACAATAAGCCATCACATCTAGGACAGATAGGGTATGAGGCTGACTTCTGGTACGAATAAGGAGCCAAATTAAAAGGGAGGGGAAACTATAAAATTGTAGATGTTAAAGATAAAACCTGGTACTCCCATGTCAGAATGGGTCAAATTGGCCTGCTGGGTGTTGAGAACCAAACCTTGGAGCCCAAACCAAGAAAGCAAAAAGGTCAAGGAAAAATTAACCAATATGTTGACCCTTGTCCTCTAAGTTCAGCCACAACTCAGAGAATGATGGAACTGCTTTGAGGGCCCTTCAACTCCTGTGAAGCCTACAAACTCCTAATGAGGAGGACAGCATGGATCCCAGAGAACAGAAAGCCAACCAGTGCACATTCTGCAAAGAAGAGGGTCACTGGAGAGGGAAACTTCCCTGGTGCTTCCAAGGGAAGCTACATGTGGTGAGCAAGACTGGGCCATCCTGGAAGATGGCATGATGGTAGAGGAAAGATAAAGGAGTCTACAGGCTTCTCAAAGGTTCCAGGATTGATCACCGAGGAATCTCAGCTGACTCTTAACAGCAGATAGGAACAAGGTCGATTCTGACCAACTTTGTCTTAAAGGCCTGGCCAAAGACTATAACCAAAACGGAGTGACACATGGACATGTTAAGGAAAAGATGGTGGTTCTTTTAATGGAACTTAAGATGTACACTTGAGTCAGTCTCTCAAGAGTAAGTACTACTGGGGGGCAATAAAGAAAGGGTTCTCACAACTTGGAGTGGAACCACCATTTGGCCCACTTATCCCACTCCTCAGCATATACTTCCAAAATTTAACATTGACATACTGTAGAGGTGCAACCACATCAATAATCATAACAGTTCAAATCACAATAGCTAAGCTATGGAACCAACCTAGGTGTCCATCAACAGAAGAAAGGATAAAGAAATGTGTGGTACACAAACACAATGGATTATTACTCAGCCATAAAGAAGAATGGAAATAAGTCATTTGCTGGTAAATGGATGGAGCTAGAAAATACAATGCTAAGCAAAATAAGCCATTTCCAAAAAGTCAAAAGCTGAATGTTCTCACTGATATGTGAATGCTGACTCACAATAGGGGGGCAGGGAAAAGTGGAGGTCCATCAGAATGGACAGGGGATAAGTGGGGAGAAGGGGTATGGGGTGGGAAGAGAATGACAGTAGAATTAATCAGGCATAACAATTCTGTGTTCATATGCAAATTTACAACCAGTGTAATTCCACATCCCTGTACAACAAGAAGCATGGGAAGTTATACTCCACGTATGTATGGTAGGCCAAAATATATTCTAGTGTCATGTACAACAAAAAAGAAAAAATGAAAAATAAATAAACACATGTGCCTATTGCTACTTTAAAAATACATACTTAAAAATAAGGTTCTTACACAGGAATACCTGATAATACTGCAAACTATGCTGCCAGAGTCACAAGGTCCTTCCAAGTCAGGTTAATACCTACAAATTGTCCTAACCCACTTCATAGGCAAGTTCAATTTGTTTTATCCCTCAGATTGGTCTCAAAGGTGTAATAGGGCACACAAAATCTCTAACTTGCTTTACCAAGAGTACTGAGTGACATAACTAGAAGGATCCTTCTATGAACACCAAGGTAGTGACAATGAGAAAGCTTTTTTTAACAAAAATCCGATGGCATTCCACAGGTGGAGGAGAATCCTCGGCCAGTATGCAAACTAAAGGCTGTGTATGTTATTAGCATCTCTGCTAATGTTTCTCAGGCCGTGAATGGTCTCCAATCAAAATTCAATGACATGTCAGACCACACATTATGCTCTAATAAGTTAGGGTCTTCAAGGATTTCAGAGGCTGGTTGATATACTAATTGCATTTGTGCTCACTGTTTATAGAAAATGCTTTGCTGTACTTTTTATTGTCCTGGCACCATCCCTGACCTATGTGCACATCACCCAGTCTTCTGTCAGCTGCCACCATGGACCTCTGGTGTGCCATGATGCATGAGGTACTCACCCTTGTGTCTGGGGATTTCATTCTTCGAATTTGTCAAACAAAGAACTCAACCTCGGGCTGGGGACATAGCTCAGTTGGTAGAGTACTTGCACAAGGCCCTGGGTTCAATCTCCAGCACTGCAAAAAATAAAAAATAAAACCCCAACTTCATGGTTCCTGCTACAAAACATGAAAAGAGAATCACCAAAATAGATTTTAGGGCCCTTTGTAATGGGGTCTTGAAGTGGGGAAAGGAGATGGGGTTCAATGCCAAGTGTAGCATGAATAAATGGGAATTTAGAGCTAAGGCGGGTGGCCCCTTAATGGGAGCTGTCAGGGGATGAAAAATGACTAAGAAACCTCAGGTGTGAGGTGATTCTGGCTAGACAACCTCACAAGGAATCCTGTTGAAACAGCCTGGTGTGATGAGACATCACCTGTCCCATAGTGGATGCTAGAGGAAAAGAAGCCTGATCAGAAAGAGACAGTCCCCAGACATCCTCCACGGAGGGGGTTCTTGCTAAACTGATCCTCCAAGTTCTTTGCCAATACGGGACTTTATGAGGAGGTGTGCTGACGGGCTCAGAAGGTGGTCCGGGAAAATTACTGAAGTTTGGCCAATCAAGAAATGAAAACACATTCTTCTCGCTTGTGGACAATTTCAGTCTATTTTCTCATTGGTCACTCTTTGTTTATCAGAAACCAGCTGAGTCTTCTGTTAGACCTTGGTAGCAGATGCTATCTGCCAGAGGATGCTACCAGTCAGGCATTCCAGGAGGACAAATTCCTATGAAAATAAGGACAGCAAAAGTTATAGAAGGAACTTAACACAACTGTGTATAGGACAAACTCCAAGCCAACAGTATATGGAGTGCAGAAATACTGAAAGCATTTACTCTAAAAACAGGAGTAAGACAAGGATATCCACATTCACCCCTCCTATTCAACATAGTTCTTGAAACTCCAGCCAAAGCAATCAGGCAAGAGAAAGAAATCAAAGGGACATAAATAGGAAAGGAAGAGATTAAATTATCTCCATTCGCTGACAACATGGTCCTATATTTAAGAGACCCGAAATCTCCACCAGAAGACTTCTAGAGCTCATAAATGAATTCAGCAAAGTGGCAGGATAGAAGATCAACACACAAAATTTAATTGTATTCCTATATTCCTCTGATGAATCTGCTGAAAAAGAAATGAGAAAAATATCTCATTCAGAATAATTGCAAAAAAAAAAAAAAAAATACAATACGTGGGAATCAGCCTAACCAAATAGGTGAAGGACCTCTACAATGGCAACTAGAGATCACTAAACAAATAAATTGAAGAAGACCTTGGAAGATGGAAAGACTTCCCCTGTTCTTGGATAGGCAGAATTAATACTGTCAGAATGGCCATACAATGAAAATCACTTTATAGATTCAAAGCAATTTCCTCCAAAATTCCAATGACATTCTTCACAGAATTAGAAAAAGCAGTTCTGAAATTCATTGGGAAAATTAAGAGACCCAGAAGAAACAAAGCATTCCTTAGGGAGACAAGTGAAGCAGGCGAATCGCAATTCCAGACTCAAATTGTACTACAGGGCTACAGCAAAACAACAGCATAGGACTGGCACCAAAACAGGTACGAAGACACGCGGAGTAGAATAAAAGACACAGAGACAATACACGTAAACACAGTTATCTGGTAATAGACGAAGGTGCCAAAAACATTTTTTGGAGAAATAATGTTGCTCAGAAACATGGAAATCTCTAAGTAGAAGAATGAAATTGAACCCCTATCTCTCACCCTGCACAAAACTCAACTCAATGTGGATCAAAGACCTGGGAAGTAAGCCAGAAACTTGGAGCTCATCAAGGAAAATATAGTCCCAGTTCTCCAACCTGTGAGTACTGGAATCAACTTCCCTAACAAGACTCCTAAAGTGCAAGAATTAAAATAAAAGTCAGTAAGTGAGATGGCAATAAATTAATAACCTGCACAACGAAGGAAACAATGAACAGTGTGAAGAGAGAGCCAACAGAATGGACGAAAATCTTTGCTACCTGCTCCTCAGGTAGCACGCCAATATCTAGGATATACAAAGAACTGAACAAACTTAACAGCAAAGAAACCAAGCAGTCCAATCAATAAATAGGCAAAAGAACTGAATGGACACTTGTCAAAAGAAGAAATACGAGTGGTAAACAAGTACATGAAAAAGCATTCAACATCTGTAGCAATGAGGAAGATGCACATTAAAAGTACATTGGGATTTCTTCTGACCCCAGTCAGAATAGAAATTATCAAGGAAAGAAATGATGATAAAAGTTGGTGAGGATGTCGGGGAAAACACAGAGTCATGCATTGCTGGTGGGACTGCAAATTGTGTGATCCCTGTGGAAAGCAGTATGGAGATTCCATACAAAACTAGGAATGGAAACCCCATATGACCCAGCCATTCCACTCCTCAGCACATATCCAAAAGATTCAAAATCAGCATATTACAGTGAGACAGCCACATCAATGTTTATAGCAGACAACTCACAGTAGCCAAACTATGGAACCAAAACGGAATCAACAAATAAATGGAGAAAGAAAATGTGGTCTATACACAGTGAAATATTACTCTGCCATAAAGAAGAATGGCTTTATGACCTTTGACAGGAAATGGATGGAACTGGATAATATCTTGCTAAGTGGATTAAGGCAGTCCCAAAGAGTCAAAGTTTGAATATGTTCTTTGATATTCAGAAGCTAATCCAAAATAAGGGGTTGTGGGTTTAAAATGGAGAAGCAGAGAGAGAAAGGGACAGAAGAAGGAAGAGGGAATTCCATTGAAATAGAGGAAAGCCCAGTAGAGTAGACTAGGTGGATCGAGGAAGAAGGGATGGGAAAAGGAAGAACAGTGGACTGAGTCTGATCTACTTTCATATGTGCCTGCATGTGTGTGGCATGGTGGGTCCTGAAACTGGGCAGGTAAGTGTAAATGGATTGAAGAAGAATCAGTGGAGAGGAGGGAGGGGAGGGGCAAGGGAGGAGGGTCTGGAGGGAAGTGCTGTGGACTGAATTGGAGCTGGTTGGGTTCCATGCTTTCATGATTAGGTCAAGGTGTATCCTGCTGTTGTAGCATAACTGAAAAGAATTAATAAAAATGTGGCTTGATCATTATCCCCGATGCCAATTTAATAAGGAGGACACAGTTTTGAGAAAAAGGATAAAGAAGCTTTAGTGCTTTGCTAGGAAAGGAGAAGCCCAGGGTCTCTGTCCTAGAAGCTGAGGTTCTGTTCCTAAGGGAAAGCAGGAGGCTTTTCAGGAAGCTCTTCAAAGGCTGCCTTCCAGGTGTGCCCTGATGGGGGGGGAGTGCCAGGTGTGCAAGGATGGTGTGCTGATATTCACTTGCTAATTTGGGAGAGAGCCCCTTCCTAGATCTTCCTAGACACCTCCTTGCTGTGGTGTGTGTGCCCCCAAGGACAAATAATTAGGATTAGCGTGGGAAAAGGTAATCTTGTTCCTGTTCCCCAGGATAGGGAGGGGAGAGGGAGAAGAGGAAAAAAAACAGGTCCCTTTTAAAATAAGCAACAAGGGCTATATCAACATAACCGGATAACTATAGCATGATGAGTATCCCTTTTGCAAATGGTTGGATCAAGAAATGTTTGGGTTTATGGATGTGTTTGGATGTGTGAGCATTTGCAGATACATAATGAAATATACTGAGGATGAGATCCAAGGGAAACACAAAATTCACTTACTCCGGGCCCAGTAGCACGCCTGTAAATCCAGTGATTGGGGAGGCTGAGGCAGGAGGATCACAAGTTTGAGGCTAGCCTCAGAAACTTAGCAAGACCCTTGGCAGCATAGTGACACCCTGACTTAAAATCAAAAAATAAGGAGGATTGGAAATGCAGCTGAGTAGTAAAGCACCCCTGAGTTCAACCCTCAATCCCCCCAAATTATAAATGTGTGTTGCTGCGTATTTGCCTTCTACACCTAGCCGGAATGTGATTTTACACAATATCTTCAGTGTTACCAGCATTCTGACTGGGACCCATCCCATGAGGTCAGGTGTGGAATTTTTCTGTTGTGGGCATAATTGATGATCAAAAAGTTTTGTCATTTGGAGCATTTTCAGATTTCAGGTTTTGGAATGAGGGACACTCAACCTGTACTTTTTAATCCAATGCACAGAGCAAACATAGCACAGCACTTGGGTGCCCCTGATACCACCATTTACCAGTGACAGTTCTGCTTCCTCAGGTGTTGAAGTATAAGAACCAGAGAAGCAGCTGGGGGCAAGCCTACATTAAGCAGATTTTATTTAAAAGTAGTAACATAGACTTCTCCCGGGAGGGAGAAGGGGGCTGAGGTGGATGTTCCAGAATTCCAAGAAGTGAGCGCACCCTGCAACTCTTATAGATCAGCAGGGTCTCCTTTGTTCTGTTCTCTCCCCACTTATATCCCTCCTTCCTGCCTACACGACTAGGCCCAGGAGATGCCATGACATGGCAAAAAAGGTGAGCAGCAGATGGCAGGGGGAAGGGCCACAGGGAGGATTCAGGCAGGTGGGGGCCCAGGGGGCAGTAATTAGCAATTCCCTGCCTGCTGCATTTGGGGAGGGACAGTTAGGCAGGAAACCAGGGTGATCAAAGGGCTCTGGAGACACATCCCAATCTCCTAGGGGCAGTCTCCAACTTCCCAGACTCAGATGGCCTCCATTCTTCCTACATTCCACCACATTCCCTATTCTGCACTAACTGCTGGTGTTCAATTCTGGCTTCACCCCTTCTGTCCTGCCCCATAGCACCTGACCAAGCAGGATACAGACAAGGCAGGGGCCAGAAAATTAGGCCCCACATGTGGAAGCCAGCCTTTTTGTTTTGTTCTCTTTTGCTTTGTTCTTGAACTCAGAACGGATATTTACAGGATTAAATGTTGGGGGGGGGGAATCAAAAGAAGAATAAAAATGTGTAACATATGAAAATTATGCAAAATTTGAATTTTTATGTCCATAATAAAAGCTGCATTGGAAAATACAAAAAGAAAGCATATGTTCCTATTACTGTATTTAGGAGCCCAGTTTCTGTGTCCAGAAGCAATCCAGTTGAGACATCTTCATATTGGGCTCAAGGATGGCAGTGAGACCCCAACAGATTACCTGGGTTGCAGCTTAGATGGGCGTGAGTATGGAGCCAGGTGTCCTGGTAAACTGATCCATCATAACCCTGGTCTTCAGGGTCACCACAACAGGAAGGAGAGGGAGGCATCCATGAATGATGAGTACTGATTCTCTTTCCTATGTGGACATCAACTCTGAGCCTGGACATGAGTCTGAAGAATCTATTCAAACTAGAAATTTGAGAAGAGACTAAATTTCCTGCTTCAGCAATTCCCTTCTGGGTTATTGTCTCAAAAATTGAAACCATGAAATCCAAAGACAATAATGGAAGGGAAAAGCAAGCCGTGTAGGATTTATTTGAGAAGAGATTGATCTCCTGCCACGCAGGAGGCGGCCAGAGAGTGTTCCCAAAAGCTGGGTCCTTGTTCCCAAGGCCAAGTTAATAAGGAGGACATGGTTTTTGAGATAAAGGGAAAAGAAGGTTTATTGCTTTGCTAGCAAAGCAAAAGCACAGGGGACTCCTGTCCCAGAGACTGTGATTCTGCCCATCAGGGAGAACACAGAGCTTTTAAAGAACCGTTCAAAGGCTGCAGTCCAGGTGTTCCCTGTAGGAGAACTGAGATTCACTTGTAAACTTGGAAGAGAGTCACTTCCTAGGTCTTCCAGGGACCTCTCCTTCCCAGGGTGGGTGTGTGCTCAAGGACAGGACAGATGGGGAAGAAAAGATGACCCTGTCTCCCTAGTACTGTTAGGGAGAGGGAGAAGAGAGAGAGAAGAAAATGTCACTTCAAAAATAAGCCTCAGATACAGAACATAATGAGAAGCTACTTTGAAAATCTGTATTCCAACAAAATAGAAACTACCGAAGACATTGACAAATTTCTAGAGACATATGCTCCTCCCAAACTGAACCAGGAGGACATACACGATATAAACAGATCAATATCAAGCAATGAAATAGAAGAAGCCATTAAAAATCTACCATCCAAGAAAGCCCAGGACCAGACAGATTCTCAGCCGAGTTCTACAAGGCCTTCAAAGAAGAACTCATTCCAATACTTCTCAAAGTATTCCAGGAAACAGAAAAGGAGGGTACCCTACCAAACTCATTCTATGAAAGCTATATACACCTCTACCCAAAACAGGAAAGACATATCAAGGAAAGAAAAATTTTAGACCATATCCTTGATGAATACAGATGCAAAGATCCTTAACAAATATTGGCAAACTGTATCCAAAAACATAGTAAGAAAAATTGGTGCACCATGATCAACTGTGTGCATTCCTGGAATGCAAGGATGCTTCAACATTCGTAAATCAATAAACGTATCCATCATGTCAATAGACTTAAGGATAAGAAATCATATGGTTATTTCAATTGATGCAGAAAAAGCGTTTGACAAAATACAACACCCTCTAGTCAATGCTCAAAACCTAGAAAAAATAAGGATAGTAGGAACATACCTGAACATGTAAAGGCTATTTATGCTAAGCCCATGGCCAACATCATTTTTAATGGAGAAAAACTGAAACCATTCCCTTGAAAAATGGGAACAAGACAGAGATATCCTCTTTCACCACTTCTATTCAACATTTTCCTCCAAACTCTAGCCAGAGCAATTAGGCAGACTAAAGAAATGTAAAGGAATATGAATAAGGAAAAGAGGAACTTAACCTGTCACTATTTGTGGATGACATGATTCTGTACTCAGAGCATCCAAAAATGTCCTCCAGAAAACTTCTAGATCTCATCAATGAATTCAGCAAAATAGCAGGCTATAAAATCAATACGCATAAATCTAAAAAGCTTTTTTATATGCAAGCGACGATACCCTGAAAGGGAAATGAGGAACAACTCCATTTTTAATAGCCTCAAAAAAAAAAAAAAAAAGTACTTGGCATCAATCTAACCAAAGAGGTAAAAGATCTCTACAATGAAAAGTACAAAACATTGAAGAAAGAATTGAGGAAGACCTTAGAAGATGAAAAGATCTCCATGTTCTTGGATAGGCAGAATTAATATTGTCAAAATGGCCATACTACCAAAAGTGCTGTACAGATTCAATGCAATTCCAATTACCAATGACGTACCTCACAGAAATAGAGCAAGCAATCATGAAATTCATCTGGAAGAATAAGAAACCCAGAATAGCTAAAGCAATCCTTAGCAGAAAGAATCAAACAGGGGGTATCGCAATACCAGAACTTCAACTATACTACAAAGCAATAGTAACAAAAACAGCATGGTACTGGCACCAAAATAGACAGGTAGATCAATGGTACAGAATAGAAGACACGGACACAAACCCAAATAAATAAAATTCTCTCATACTAGACAAAGGTGCCAAAAATATGCAATGGAGAAAAGATAGCCTCTTCAACAAATGGTGCTGGGAAAACTGGAAATCCATATGCAACACAATGAAACTAAACTCCTATCTCTCACCCTGCACAAAAATCAACACACAATGGATCAAGGACCTTGAAATCAGACCAGAGACCCTGCATCTTATAGAAGAAAAAGTAGGTCCAAATCTTCACGTTGTTGGCTTAGGATCAGATTTCCTTAACAGGACTCCCATACCACAAGAAATAAAAGCAAGAATCAACAACTGGGATAGATTCAAATTAAAAAGCTTTCTCTCAGCAAAGGAAAATATCAGTAATGTGAAGAGAGAGCCTACAGAGTGGGAGAATATCTTTGCCATTCATACTTCAGATAGAGCACTAATTTCCAGAATATATAAAGAACTCCTAAAACTCTACACCAAGAATACAAATAACCCAATCAACAAATGGGCTAAGGAAATGAACAGACACTTCACAGAAGATCTACAAACAATCAACAGGTACATGAAAAAATGTTCAACATCTCTAGAAATAAGAGAAATGCAAATCAAAACTACACTAAGATTCCATCTTACCCCAATTAGAATGGCGATGATCAAGAATACAAGCAACAATAGGTGCTGGAGAGGATGCGGGCAAAAAGGTACACTCATACATTGCTGGTGGGGCTGCAAATTAGTGCAGCCACTCTGGAAAGCAGTGTGGAGATTCCTTAGAATACTTGGAATGGACCTACCATATGACCCAGCTATCCCACTCCTCGGCCTATACCCAAAGGACTGAAAATTCAGCATACTACAGAGATACAGCCACATCAGTGTTCATAACTGCTCAATTCACAATAGCTAGACTATGGAACCAACCTAGATGCCCTTCAATTGATGAATGGTACACACACACACACACACACACACACACACACACACACATATATATATATATACACACACACACACACAATGGAATATTACTCAGCCATAAAGAATAATGAAGTTATGGCATTTGCAGGCAAATGTATGAAATTGGAGAATATCATGTTAAGTGAGATAAGCCAATCTCAAAAATCCAAAAGACGAATGATCTCATCGATAAGCAGATGATGACACGTAATGGGGGGTGGGAGAGGGGCAAGAATGGAGGAAGGAGGGATTGTATAGAGGGAAAAGAGAGGTGGGAGGGGTGGGGGGGAAGGAAAAAAATAACGGAATGAATCAAACTTCATTACTCTATGTAAATATATGAATATGCAAATGGTATGCTGTTACTCCATGTATAAACAGAAACAACATGTATCCCATTTGTTTACAATAAAAATAAATTTAAAAAAACAAGAAAAAAATAAGCCTCAGAGCACTCAGAGCTATTTAAAAAGGTCAAGTGGACCACTGTCACAACAGTAGGAAATTCCATTGGGCTGTGCTACGTGAGGGCCCTATATGGTTCTGTGCAAGCTTGGAGCAAAGTTCATGTTCAACAGGCCCTGAACAAGTATCAAAGCTGTTGGTTGTGTCCTTTTGCCTGAGTTTCAATCCTTCCTGTAATTCCCATCTGGGTTCACACCAACATCCCATTGTCCCACTTCTGAGGCAAATGAGCTGGCCTGAAAATGTCCCTACACGTGAGCCTCATGGTCTTTTACATTTGAAATGTGCCCTGATGCTGCCATTAATATTCCTACCCATTGGCCTCCTGATGTGGTTTCTGTATATGACCAAGTCCTCGGTTGGGTCCCATCACTTCTGATCGCTGACCATTGACTATTCTCATCACCAATAGTGTCAGACAATATGCAATACCAACACTTGGCATTAAGAAAGTCATCAATCCTATTTCAACCAGATTCACAAATTTTGCTTAGAACGATGTCACTCAAACGATGGAGGTGTTGGTGTTTGTGTGCATTTGTGTGTGTGTGTGTGTGTGTGTGTGTGTGTGTGTGTGTGTGTGGTGCTGGGGAAGGAACCCAGGGGCTAACACATGTAGGCAAGTACGCTACCAATGAGCTAAATCCCAGACCCCAAAGACAATTAGGCAGAAATAAATTGAAATCCTCATGCGAGATTATCAGACAAGAAATACTTTGAATGAAAAACAAGGTAAGTTTAGAATAATTTTTAAAGATACTGTTATGAAAAATTAGCACATTGCAAATGGTTCGGTATTCCGTAGAAATGTAGAAAGGGAGGAGGCATTAAAATCAATTAGGAGAGACCTTTGCATCAAAGTTGACTCTATAAGAAATGGGTGAATTCCTAGTTAGAACAACACATTAACAAACTCCAAAAAGAAGGAAACACTGGTGAGACCAAACAGCAGAGAAGAACTTTGAATAAGGCCTGAAAACGTCCCTTTGTTAGAGACTCCAGGAACACAGGTGTCTTTTCCAATTTCTCCCTGCTGAGTTTTGACTGACCCTTAACATATATTGACCTTATCTGAAATGGTCAAGATCTAGACAACAGAGAGCTGTCCTTCCTTGATTCATTCATGGCATTCTACCAAAGCATCATACTGCCAAGATATTCCACCTCACATGGTAGTATTTCAAGGTACGTGAAAGAGACATGATAGTGAGTGCCTTGTAGGTACACTGCCAATGAAACTCTGACTTTCTCTACATAAGTAAATAGACTGATGGTTTATATTCCATGCAAGCCACAGAGTAAACTTTTAATACATCCTGGATTTGATAGAAAGAATATATTTAAATCGAAATAACCATGTGAACTGGACTACACTCACTTACCATTTTTCAATGTTGTTTCTATTTCCTGAACACTATAAGGAGCAGAACCAATAAAACCCAATAAAATCTGGTACGGGTGTTGCAGAGGCCTCTTCCCTGGAGCTGAGGGGTGACTCCTCGGAAGCCCTCCACATCTTTCCTAGGAACCCTACCCAGGCTGCTCAGTGTTCCCCTGTACTAGGATTTGTGCCCAAATCAGAACAGAGTCCCTGTGTTCTAATGCACAGCCACCAAACCCTCAGCGAAGGGATAATTTTGTAAAATGAATCTTGCTAAAAGATGACAAGGCAAAGTAAGGGATCCAAGAGGTCTAAGGGCAGAGGCCCCTGGGACCATCAGGCCACAAGGCCACCTGGGCTCCACCCAGGTTTATGGGTAGTGGTGGTCCACCATTTGGCGTGTGCAGCCCTTACCACAGAGGCTCCTGGGAGCTGAGGGCCCCGATTTGGGCCAGTAGAGTCTGGCATTATGCATGCACAGCCCTCACCTAGAAGGCCCCTGGGAATTTCAGGACACACGCTTACCTGAGAAATCCTGGGATTCTGCACAGGGCACTCCAAGGTTCTGCTGGGCAGAACTCACTGTGCAGACTTCTGCAAGCTGAGAACTCATAGATTCTGGACATTTTGATGTGCACTTGAGCCAGATCTTGAATTTGATTTTGAAGTGGACCAGGAACCCAACTTTAAACTTGACTGGATTTGACTTTGAATTTGAACTTGATCTGGAAGCATCATGTGTGCTCAGAACATTCCATCTTCCAGCCATGTGCAAGCCAAGCTTCAGCAATGCCTCGAGTCTCTATAGCCCAGCCCAGGGCCTAGCGTTGACAGCAGCATTAACTGGGATCAGAGGGGAACCCGCGCTGAGGACAAAGCCACCGACTCACAACATGCTACCTGGTGTTCTTCAGCAGCTAGAGAATGGGCACCTCCCCTTGATCCCCACTCTCACACACAAGAAAGGGAGAGGGCAGCCAGGCTGCTTCTGTGGGGTCACAGGAGGCATCCATCAGCCAAAAGGAGCTGAGCCCTTGGTGGGATCAGGAACCTGTTCCAAAGGCATGGCACATGCCATGCTCTCAGTCATTGTGCTGCCCTGCTGGAAGCAGAACCATGGCCCCACACCAACACCTGAGGGTCTGAACAAAGACTGGTACATTTCATGGTTCTGTAGAGAAGGATGCGAGTGACAACAACCAGGGTGACAGCCCAGGACCCAATTACAACCATTCCCCTCAGCTACCCAGTCTCCTGAAAACCAAAGCTATGCCTGGGAGAAGAGGTGGACTTCCTTAAAAACCAGGAACCAGCTTTCAAGCTCCAAATTACATTTCCATATAATAATCATCAAAACTCCCCTCATTGTCAACTAAGCAAGAATTTTTCTGCTCCTTAATCTGCAGTCACCTGCTGAACACGATATCCCTTGCCACAGAGTGAAGGGAGACCATGGGACACCAAGACAGGAAGCCCTACGGAGGTGGAGAGTCAGCTTGGTCTTGACCCCGGGAAGGAACTCAACACTGACAGTGGGGAAAACAGAGATTCCCCCCTCTTGCCACCTCCGTGCCCAAGGGAGCATGAATTGATAGCGTAGCAGGTGGGTGGGGGGCAGTCTGCGCCCGTGGTCTAATTGGACCCTCCAGGTCGCTCTTCCCTGCCTCTGGACTTTGGGACCCCTACTGGCCCACAGTGGGGTGACAAACGGTCCTTTCGTGAGCCATTGCGCCATTGAATTAGAAGGTCCCAGACGCTCCCAAATGACCACCAGAGAACGAATCCAGTGGCCAGCAGGGGAGCCAAGTCAGGACAGGCTCCAGAGACCTTTCCCCATGTCCCAGGACACGAGCACCAGCACTGACCTTTGGGAATAAAAGGTGGTGAGGAGACTGGATGAGAGATGTGGTGGGCACAGACAGTGCCACCGTCTGTATCTTGCACTGACCATTTCCCAAAATGGCAAAAAGAAGGAACAGATGAGTGCAGTGAAAATTTACAGTTTTCCCATCAAAAATGGAACTGTAGACAACAAGCAGGGAAGAAGCCACGCGTTTGCAGAGAGCGTGGGCAAAGATTGAGCCCTACGTCAGTCCTCATCATACAGCCGAGGGGCTGCTCAGGGGAGAGGCCCTATGGTCACAGAGTGTGAGAGAAGTTTCACATAGGCAACGTGCGGACAAAGCTTTGGCTAAAACGGATTTGGACAGGGCTTCAACTTGACATTTTCAGGAATGCGAAGTATCGATAAGTGCAACTCCACAGTCACTGGCAAAATGGACACAGACCTTCACCCCCTAGCTCTGAGGGCGCATTGGAGGAAGTCTACCGACCCCTCGCATCCCCAAAGTCGGCCGAGACCAGCAATGACTGATTCAGCAAGTACTCCCCCTCATCACAGGAGATGAAGTCGAAAGATGGAGGGCTCCTTAAAGCTTTGGTGGATGTTCACCTGTGTGTGGTTCTTCCCCACAATGGTCCCCTCCATTTCTTGGCCTCCTATGCTAAAAGTCCCATCTCTGGAAAAATCAAATGCACAACCTCATTCTTGCCTGCATTGTTGAATGCCAGAAAGTTCCTAGAGGCCATCGGAACTCCTACACGGAGCTCAGGACTCCACGGGAATTCCATCCCTACAAAGGCCTCACCCCAGAGTCACTCTGATTAGATTATTGGGGAATCGGTTGCTTGACCCAAGGAGGGACATCTAGGATTAGATCCAGAGTTGGGACTGGGGAGGGGGGTCCCTTGGTCACCTTTGGAGTGAGGCTTCTTCTCCCTCCCCTCTGCTGCCTGGCTCCTCCCTTGCCTTGTCCTGGATCCTGCCCTGCTTTGCTCCAACCTCTAGCCTCAGAGGTGAAAGCCAGACAGGGACGTGAGTACATGCCTGCGTGCAGAGGAGCATGTGTGTGTCACTGCTGTGTGAATCTGTGTTGGTATGAGAGGACTGTGAGTGTGCATCCCTGAATGTGTGCTTGCAGACACGTGTGTAGAAGTATTTGCATGTGCCGTGTGGGGGTGTGCCTTTGGGGGTGCCAACCAGGAAAGGAATGATTCCCCTTCCCCCCGGGGGAATCCTAGACACTCACCCTCCTTCTGCAGAGAAAGAAAATGGCAAAAAACACGTTCCTGGGCTGGGGTAGTGGCTCAGTGGTAGAGTGCTTGCCCAGCATGTGTGAGGCACTGGGTTCGATTCTCAGCACCACGAATAAATAAATAAATAAATAAATGAATAAATAAATAAAGGTCCATCAACCACTCACAAAAACATTTAAAATTGTTCCTCTTTTAAATGGATCAAGAAGGGTGGTAACCTGATAGTTTTTTTTTTTTAATTAACATTCAGTCAAGGCCCACCTCACTCATGGAGGACAGAGACAGACTCCCAGTGGACTTAGGGAGGAACCTTCCTCCCCTTGCTCCCTGGAGGTGGCTGGAATCAGGCCTCCCTTTCCAACCCTGGCAGAAAGAGGAGTGAAATGTGCTGAGGATTTCTTAGCGGAAAGACTCATGCAGGAGGAGGACAAAGGAAGTAGGCAACACATCAGAAATAGAGCGGCCATGCACTTTGCTGCAGGTGGAAGAAGAGGTCGCCTCACCTGTGCTCTTGGGACACCATCCCCTGTGCCCTCTTTCCTCTGCCCCTTCTGCTGATCCAGGTCTGTATTGCTCCACAAACACACCTTGTCTTCAAATTCAGAGTAACGTTTTCATCATTCTCTTGATTTCATTAGTGAAAACGAATGGCCGGGGGAAAGCAAATGACATCTTCAGGAGAGAAAGAGCCAGTGCATTTCTTTCCCAGGACTGGGGTTGTACTTACCACCGGCTATGTAGCAGAGAACAGAAATTTAGGATTTCCCACTTCCCGAGGCTAGAATGCCAAAAGGAAGAGGCCGACAGGGCTTCCTATCCCTGAATCCTCTTGGGCAGGGTCCTTCCTTGCCTCTTCCACCTTTGGCTCATTGGCAGGCAATGTTGGGCGCTCCTTGTGTCACACAGTAAAGGAAAATTACCCAATGAGGCTTACTGAAGTATGTTCAGAGAGCCTTTAGTCAGGGCCACCGCAACTGCTTATAGAGCCCAACGCAACGGGGTCTTGCTGTGGGGAGAGGAGATGGGGTTCAACGCCAAATGTAGAATTTAGAGCCAAGGGGCACGTCCCCTTAAGCGGAGGGGCCGTTGGATGGAAAACGATGAAGAAGAAAACTCAGGGATGAGGTGATTCTGGCTAGACAACCTGATGGGATTCTTGCTGAAGACAATGTGGTGTGGTGAGACATCACCTGTCCCATAGTGGATGGGAGAGGAAGAGAAGGCTGATCCAAAAGGGAGAGTGACCAGATATCCTCTGGGGAGGTGGTTCTTGCTAAACCGACCCCTCCAAGTTCTTTGCCAATACTGGATTTTACAAGGAGAGGGCCCAGGAGCCTGCCTGAAGTTGCGCCAAGCAGAGAATCTTTGTCAGTTCCCTCTCTTGTTCAAGAAACAAAATCATAGTCTTCCCTCCTTTGAACGATTTTAGTCTATTTTCTCATCTGGTCACCTTTTGTTTCTCAGGAACCAGCTGAGTCCTCTCTTGGGAATTGGTAGTAGAGGGCATCTGCTGGAGGGGGCTACCAGTCAGGCATTCCAGTAGGAGAGAGTTCTCTGAGAGTACAGAAAGCAAAGGTTGTTGGTGCTGTCGGAAATGAGGTTTCTGAGTTGATGCTGGGCTGGAGAACGGCAGTGACAATAAACACACTTCCCAGCTTGCAGTGTCGATGGTTCTAATGATGGCAAGTGGCTCGCCACTGCTGTTGGCTGGGAAGAAAGGAGGGCTGGAAACCCCTCTCTACCCCTGGTCCTCTCTCGCACCCTGGATTAAAAGGCGCACACAGAGCAAGTGCCCTACAACTAAATCGATACGTTGGAGGTGTAATGGAAATTGGTAGGCCAGCGCAAGAACAAGTGCTGTTCATGAGAGCAGGGAATGCCAGGAATCAAAGGTAAGCCTCGAAACTGAAGGATACGGTAAGCAATATGAATGCTGGCTTGGATGGACACTTTGGGAACCCGGACACAGCTGATGAAATAGTCAGAGAGCCTGAAGACATGTCCACAGGAACACGGCAGGCGGACATACAAAGAAGCAGAAGAATGCACGTAATATTGTACAAGGAGTTGAAAATTGCCGCAGAAATGTAATTGGAACAGGAGGTGAAGAAATAGAGGAGCCCAAGAAACATGTGTCATGATCTGAGCTGTGAATTTTCCCAAATTGGAGACAGACCCCCAACCTTGGGAGCGGGCAGGTCAGGGAAAAAACAAACTGGAGAAGTCCCCAAAATTTGAATGTCACCTTGAAGCTGGGAAAAAACTAAAGACAACTGAGGAAACCTTAAAAGTAACCAGAGGGAGAAAATTGCCTCAAGCATCTAGGGGCAATGGTAAGAATGACAGTGGACTCGGGGTCAGAAACCACACAAACAAGAGGAAAGTGAAGTAAAGTGGTGAAATTTTTTTTAAAAATCCATCCACATGGCAATCTATACCCAGCAAAATTATTCTTCATCAAAGACAGCAATGACTTTCACAGACGAGCAAATGACGTGAAGAACTTACTGCCAGGCAGAACATCGCAATGAGTGCTACAGAGGACAGGCCAGGGACCAGGACAAAAACTAGGAGCTCAGAAAGAAGTGTGTATGGGAAGGACCCCATGAAGATACAGTAAAATTATCTTTTGTTCTTATTCTTAAGTGATCTGAAAGAGAATGTCTCCTTCAAGGTGAAACCCACCCAAAGTAGGTAGCACATGGATAACAGGAATGAATGACCACACTGCCAGAAGGGACAGAAGGGAGGAACTGGGAGTCCATGTTATAAGGCACCCATGCTACACATGAAGCGCCATAGCAGTAATTTGAAGCGAGGCTCACGTGAGTCATGAAGCAAGTTGCAATCTGCAGGGAAACCACTTACATCTTCAGGCAAGAACATAACTGATGGGCTAAAGGAGGAGAAGAAATGGACTCATAAGATGCTCAGTGCAGGGCAGTGACAACAGAGAGAAGGAGTGTAAAAGAACAAAGTGTCATGCACAGAGAACAGCTGTGAATGCAGTAGCTAGGAGCCTCCTAGCTGCATCACTAACCACTTCGGATGTGAATGTTCTAAATACGCCAATGAAAGGTTTCTCTGGTCAGAGTGGATTTCATCAAAGGCCCAACTAAACCGACGTTGTCTACAAGAAACATGCTTTACATATAAAGAAAAGATGAGAAGTCTCAGATCCAAGACGTCAGATTCTATTCTAAGAAAGAATGGAAGTCTGGGGCAAAATAAGTAGAGGAATGGAAATAAAGAAGGTGGGAGGAGAAATCAATGAAGCAGAAGCCAGAAAGACAATAGAGAAAAGTCAGTGAAATGAAAAATCTCTCCCCTCTGGAAAGAAACAGAAACACAGTAAGCCTTTAGGTTAACGGTTTAGTTGTAAGGAAACAAAGAAAGAAAGACAGAAAAACGGCCCACAATCAATCTGTGGCTATCAAAACGAGGCAGAAGCCATCGCCACAGTGCCTGTAGGCATTAGAATGATAGGAAATGCTGCGAAGAGCTCTATGCCGAAAGACCAGCAATGAACGATCTTCTGAAAATTCACAACCTACCAAAGTTCACTCTAGAAGAAACAGATCATTCGAAGAGTCGTCTCCACTAAGAAGTTGAATTAAAAATAAAGTTGCTTCCAGAAAGAAATCTGCGGGTCCATATAGCCTACTAGCAAACTCTTTCAAACCCCCAAGGAAGAAATCATGCTCGATCTACGTAAGCTCTTCCCGATATTTGAACTTAAAATTTCAGGCGCATCTCACACCAACATCACTCTGGCACCGCGCCTGGAAGGAGACATCATAAGGAAGTGAAAATACAGGGATTTCTAGACAACATTTTAGCAAATCGAATGCAAGAATTCGACATCATGACCAAATGGATTTGACCCAGGAACGCAGGGGTCGCTCAACTTTTGAAAGTTAAAGGACATCATTCACCACGTGGGTGAATTAAATCCATGCCGTCACGTGGAGAAAATATTCCTGAAATCCAACACCCTTGGATGGTAAAAGGAGTAGAAGGGAACCTGAGCAGATGATGGGCTCCTTGGAATGACTGACGGCTGACATCATACTTGACGGTGAATGTGTGAATGACCTCCCGTGAGGTCAGGAGCAAGGCATGCATGTCCACCCTGGCCACTTCCGTGGATGTTGGAGTCAATGCCATTAGACCAGCAAAAGAAATGAAGGACGTGCTGATTGGAAAAGAAGGAGTAAAGCTCTGTCACTCTCTGCGGATGACGTGATCTGATGTATGTAAAACGTCTCAGGGAACACACAAAAGAGAGACCTGGACTAAGTAGTCAGTTTAGGTTCCCAGATACAAAATGATCGCACACAACTCAGTTGCACTTCCACGTAGGCTAGTAACACACGTCGGGACACTGACGTGTTTTCAAAATGACAACGGAAAATATCAGATATGGACAACACCTTGAAGGTCCATATGCCAAAAACTGCTGCTGAAAGAAAGGAAAGGAGACTGAAATAAAAGGTGAGAGAATCCACGTTCTTTGGTCAGAAGGTTCCAAGCAGTTAGCATGTCGATTCTCCCAAACTGCACTCCAGAGAGAATCAGTGTGATTGTCATCTAACCTCCAGCATGGGTCTCTGGGGAAATGAAGAGAAATATTCTTAAAGTCACATGGAATTATAAAAGATCTAGAACCGTGACTACGACCTTGAAAAGACAGTCGGAGAATGAAGACTACCTCACTCCAAGGCCTATAGAAAGACAACAGTCATGGAGACAGGGTGATGTCCGCATGAGGATGGATACAAGGAACCCCAGAAATGCAGGTCTACTTTTATTGGCATTAAAATAGATAACACAGGCCTAGGCCCGGCTGTGAAAGGATAATGGAGTTTTGATACCAATAGAAAGGCAAAGCCCTGCAAAAAGGGTAGACTTTTTCACCAAAGGGTGCTGCGACCATTGGATAGTCATACCTTCCCCCAAATGAGCGGTGCTCAACGCATCTCAATACAGGCCAAAATTGAGTCACAGTGGATCATAGGCCTGCACGTGAGTGTCAAAATTCTATGAGAATACATGTGTTAGGAGCTTGTGTTATGGAATGGTTTCATAGATACAGTATAAATCTGATAAACGGTCACCATCCAAAATATGCATAGAATGATGCATACGGTCTCAATAATAAGGATGCAAATGACCCAGTTGTGAACAGACAAAACTCTCAAAGAGCTGCTTCACCAGATAAGTCACACGGATGGGAAATGGCACGAGAAAACCTGGTTCACATCCCTGGTGACCAGGGAAATACAACTAAAAACCACAGTTTGATGCCCAAACACATGCATCAGGTGGGCTGGAGTTAAAAAGACTTTCCATAACCCGTGAGGGCCAGGACAGGAAGGCACTGGAGCGGGCCCCTACCACAGATGGACATGCAGAATGACACGATCCTTCAGGTGCACAGGATCGCTCTGCCTGCCACACAGGGAAAGCCAATCACTGGAGAGGCAGGGTGGTGATAGATCCAAGTTCATTCGGAGGAGCTAGCTCTTCAGAAGGCAGTCTAAAGGGCCACACTGCCAGGAGGCCGGCTCAGAGGCGGTTTGTACAGGACCTGAGTGATGGCACACTGTGGACAGGTGGAGGCATGTGGCCAAATGATGCACATCTCATTGTGATTCCCTGGTCACCGGGTCCTTTTCAGTTTGGCCGATCTCAAGAACAGCAGATCGTTATTTCCTCGGGCTGTTTTCATCACTGATTAGTTTGCCCAAGTGTGGTTCCTGACATGTTAGGCAATGGACAGGCTAGAGGGGATAGATGACCCAGGCCTTCTGGCTGACCACTGAACTCTCAGTAATAAAAGAAAACATATTTCACCTGATTACTGCGGATGACCAGGGTCAGGTGAGGTTGAGTAGGGAGTCTGTGAGAGATCCTGTCTCAGTGCCTGGCTTCGTGACTACCTTGGGAACTAGTTTTCCTGCCTATTACATGTTCTATACACACCTGGCATGAGATTCATCTGTTCCATCCCCAGTACCTACCTGAGCACACAAAACTTGTTCTTCGATGTTGGAGATAGCTTCGTTTGCAGTGGCCCCAAATCAGAAACATCCTGCGTGTCTAATCAGAGAGTGAGGGGATACACAAACACTTGCATACCTGTACAAGAGAACACAACACACCAACAAATAGAGATGAACTATGGGCACATGCTGCGGCACGGGTGGATCTCAAAGTAATTATTTTAATTGAAGGCGGTCAACCCCTCAAATCAATATTGGGAAATGTGTGCGTCCATGTGTGTATGTGTGTGTGTGTGTGTGTGTGTGTGTGTGTGTGTATTTGACAATCACTGTTGGTGCACAGTTCTCGAAAATGCAAAGTAACCTACAGTTCCAGAAAGCATATCACTGTTTGCTGGTATGGGCAGGGGAGTGTCAAAGTGAGCTGCAGGGAGGGGTTGACGAGGGCATGAGAAAATGTTCCCTGTCTTGACTGTGGTGATTATGCCACAGACCATATGTCAAACCTACCCGATCGTGTACTTTAAATAGGAGCATTTTGTTGTACGTCACTCACATGGCCCCTCAAAAACTCAAACACAGATGTGGAAAACCTCACTGATCTTTGGGGATATACATCCAGTCGCCAAGCCTACATGCAATTGGTCTCTCTGAAGAAAAAGGGGGAGTGGGAGAGGCAAAGGTGTTCAAAGGGACCATGGTAGAAATTGTTCCGAATATGAGACAAAACTATGAACTCACATCTCCAGGGAGTTCTACCAAGCCCAAGCAGGAAACAAGATGAAGGCTCACCGAAGACTGAGCATAAGCAAATTGCCAAAGAACAGAAAGAAACAGACATCCTTAAGGGCAGGCTGAGACAAGAGGCACGTGATAACAAGAGGCTGGTGGGCAAAAACAAAACGCGGGAAGCCATCAGAGAACTGTTACGTGGAGTCCGGCTCGGCCCCAGTGTGGGTGATTCTGCAGATTGGAATACAACAGAATCAGTCGGGTCTGCTTGCATCAACCTGTTCTGTGAATGCAGGAAGCTGCAGAAGAGCATAGGGTGTATGATCCCTTTTCTGACCAAAGGAAAAGAAACGCCTGTGCGGGAAAATGTCAACACACTGCAACTTATTTGTATGTGCTTGAGAAAGAAAAGTGATACCAGGCAGCAGATAAACGTGTTCTCTGCAAACTCAGGTGTCTGGGTTGGTGAGGCTTGCAACAGTAAGGGGACTGTCAAGCTTTAGTTATGCCTTTGTGCTTTGTTGCATTTGTGTCAACAGCGTGGCTTGATTTGGTAATGTTTACGGACTCCAGTAACCCAAAGACGGGAACCTCGGGGCAGAATAACAGGGTGGCCAGCAGGATGAACTGCAGAACAACACTGCCTCGCTTCGAATCACATCTCAGACCCTGCCAACATGTGGCAGAATTTTCAGAAGCTCGTGCAACAAAGGAAAAGAGAGGATACGATCATGGGGAGATGGGGGTTCATCTCTGCCTAGCAAGGCAGGCTACACTCAGTGAGGAAACGAGTCCTGGGATCAACAGCTTTTAGAGATTGACTAAAAGGTCAAAGACTTGTGTGGTCTCACAGCTGAAGGGATTCAATGAGGTTTCCAGAAGCAGATATAAGTATCTGTCAGTCTCTCTGCATGTTGGGGACAGAGAAAGGAGGAGGAGAGGCAGAGGGAAAGGAAGCGGGTTGATAGGGAAGGATAAATATCCTCCTAATGTAGGAAACCAGGGGAAACCGATTGGGGTGTATGGCAGGAACTGAGAGTTCAATGATTCAGTGCAAGCTATTTAGAGTCACCCAAGGAGGGACTCAAAACCGGAAGCAGGTAAAAAATTGAAAGAAGGAGAAGGCAGATTGGAGACACAGTGAGTTAAGTCCTCCTCTCTAGTGGAATGGGGTCAGTCACTTGATGTCTGAAGCCGACGAAGCATTGAAACCCAAGGGCGAGCACTTTATTTAGATATAAGGTGGTAACTGACAGAACAATGGAAACAGAAATTATGAAAATGCCCTGTGTACGCTGGAGAGCACACTGCGGAGTAGGAAGTGATGGGTCCTCGGACCTGCGCTGTTCACCATAAGCCCCTCTGTTTTTTCAGATCGCCCCTCTGCAGTCCACCAGGTGCATGCCTTCTGCTCATTAAGAACAATCCTTTCTTGAGAAAAGTTTTCAGAAGACGGTGTGAATAGGAGGAGGTCCCGAGTTTCATCACCACGACGCGCCGGAGGCTTTGCCCTATGGAAGCAGAATTCCTTTTGCAACTGCTACACAGAGTGAGAACCTAAACTGTGCAGCAGCTCATGGGACTCGTGGGACAGCAGCCTCTCCCACTTGAGAACCCACGAATGAGGCGCACCAGAGTCATGGGTGTTGATGATATTGTTCCAGAGGCGACACGGAGGCATGGAAATGCACTCAGAAAATTTGCACCATAGCAAAAAATCTGAAGGAGAGTGATACCTTCGGGTAAATTGTGTTCAAGTTGGCACCCGAAAGGTTGCTCAAAAGGGATAGCAGAAAACTCGTTCCTGACTCCATACCCCATCTCAGTGGGACAATATTATCCAGCCTTCTGGCTGGTTTTCTTGCGCTTTCATGTGTTCATTTGCAACATCCTCGACCAGTGTGTCAAAGCTCAGTGAATCAGGCAGTTGCCTGGAGTCAAACCCAGCCAGTGCCAGGGGTGGAGCCCAGAAGGTCAGACTCCCTCTGTACTGACACGTTGCCCCTGTTTAGAGAGAAACTTCCCGGTTTCCTGAGGAGCCAGAAAGAAAAGTCGCTGGCCTTCAAAAACAGGCAGAACAACAAGCATACCCTCAGGACAGAGGGAAAGGGGATTAATAAGGAGTCCATTGTATTGGGCCTTGAACGCATGCCACACACTGGTGAAAAACATTTACCATCCATTATCATTTGTCACCCTTATAAATATCCCTTTGTTCAGATGAGGACTCCAAAGGTAAGAAAAACTAAAAGACGGTAAAGCAATTTGACCAAGCAAGTAGTGGCCTTTGACGCATGCGTCTTTAGGTACACGGTTATAAGGTCACTCACTCTTCCTGTAAACTGCCTGAGATTATGTCAAAGAAGGATGTGGGTTAAACCATGAAGCATGTGTCTGAAGGTGGATTGCCTCCCAGGGAGAACAATACCTGGACTGCCAACCCAAAACCATCAGTCAAGACCACCCTTTGTTCTTGGTTCTAGAGCAGGGTTGGGGCAACATTCCTTGTTTAGAAAGGAGATACCTAACATCCCAAATCAGAGTTTCTGAAATTCAAACTCCACGTGCATACTGAGGCTCAGAGTGGCTACCAGTTTGGCTCTGGAATTCCATCTACGGGCCAGTTTGATTCCCTGGCCCATCTACTTTGGTTGGCACCACCTCCGGGGCCTGGACTTCAGGAACACCTAAGAACTGCCAGGAAGGAGAACAGTCTTCTTTCCTCATGACCATCCAGAGGCCAGATGCCACCAACCACCATCCCTTTTGTGGACTCTACCTGCTTCCTGGAGACAGAGCAAAGAGCCCAAGAGATCCTCAAATGCAGGGAAGTGGGGGGAGGGAAAGGGGACCAAGAGAGGAACACAAGTGTGAGAGAGAAACCTAGCTCTTGCTTGTCTCCTACATTAATCACACCCAGAAGTGACCTAGGTATGCCACTATGGGGAAGGACACAGGGGTGTGGATTGCAGAGGGCAGCAGAGGGTGGTAGCTGTGTTTTATACTGTTTCATCGCCCTCAAAATCTAAATACCGGGGAAGAAAAGAGGAGAAGTTTTATTTATTCATGTTTTACATTCCCATTCTGACTGATGTGGCTCGGGGACGTGTTCTGTGACTTGCCGGGACTTTCTGTATCTCCAGAAACTCGTTCACGACTTTAACAGGATGGAGAAAGGTTTTAGGTAGGTGGAAGCCCTCAGGAAGGATGGAGCACAGAGCCCAGAGTAGTCAAAGTGTTCTAAGAAGCCCCACGTTGGCCAGGACAGAGAGAGGCGAGAACGGGCAGTTTGCCGAGGGTCATGTCAAGCTGCCCATTATATTTAAGCCACGCTGAAGAGTCTGCGTGTTCCCAAAAGCTCAGTCCTTGTCCCTGATGCCAATTTAGTAAGGAGGACCTGGTTCTGAGAGAAAGGAAAACGAAGGTTTATTGCTTTGTTAGCAAAGGAGAAGCACAGGGAACTCCAGTCCCAGAGGCTGTGATTCTGCCCATCAGGGAGAGCAGAGGACTTTTAAAGGGGGGCTCTTCAAAAG
Organism: Sciurus vulgaris; assembly: GCF_902686455.1. NCBI lineage: Eukaryota > Metazoa > Chordata > Mammalia > Rodentia > Sciuridae > Sciurus > Sciurus vulgaris. The sequence continues at coordinate 76,982,299 of NC_136471.1, read as the reverse complement.
CCGCATTCCAGGTGTGCCCCGAGAGGGTCCCAGGTGAGCCCTCATGGTGTGTCGATATCCACTTGTTAATCCGGGAGACAGTCACTTCCTAAATCTTCCCAAGGCATCTCCTCCCTGTGGTGGGCATGTGCTCAAGGACAGAGAACTAGGCCTAGGATGGGAAAGGGTAATTGTGTGCCCTGCCCCCACTTTAGGGAGGGCAGGAGGGAGAAGAGCAAAGGAAAAACATGTCCCTTTTAAAAGAGCAGTGAGGACCATATTCCAAAGGTGAAGTGGACCACTGTTATATTCACTTTAGTCAAAGTGAAATGGGGAGCCTTTGTGGGCTTTCAAGGAGGGAAGGCAAAAGATGCAATTCATCTTTCAGCAACATCGGCCTGGCTACTGGGCAGAGACGTGAGTTTGGTGGAAAGGGGTGGCCGGTCGGGGGCTACAGTGGGAATGCACGTGACATCAAATGGGACTCCAGAGGAGCTGAGGAGCTTCCCGTGGCAATGGCCTGTGGGAGACGGAGGCAACGGGGATTGCCGAGGGGTGGTGTGGAGGCCGGAGGAATGTGCAGAGAGGCAGGAGACGGGGACGACTCTCCATGTTTATTTCAGGGTAATACCCAGATCCGTGGTGGTGTTGCGTGTTGTTCTTCGGAGAACACTGCTGTGGAAGGTGCCCGGCTGGGGAGAGCGGGGAGGGCGTGAGGGGCTCCCGGTTGCCATTTGAGGATGAAATGCCTATGAGGTATGCAGGAGGAGATGTCAAATAGACAGTCCAATAAGTATGAGATCATCTCTTGGCCTCATTCCTCCCCAGCCCCACCCCCAATATTGGGGCTTTAAACCACTGCCCTCTCTCCAACTCGACTTCCTCACCTAGAAATAGCACACGGTTTTGGAAACCCCACGGAATCAGCCCACGTTACACATAACTCACCCTCGTTGGCGTTCGTGTGATCACCCATGCACAAAATGGCTCGGCCACAATACTTCAGTCTTTCCCTAGCCGATAGATACTTGCTTCACGTCCTAGTTTGCCCGGTAGGAGTTGTTGTGTGATTAGACATGCTCGCAGGTAGGTCCATATGTTCCGGGGCCCTGATTTCTATGGGACCAATTCCCATCCCGTCCCTGCCCCCCATAGCTGTCTCCCGGGACTCTTCAGAACCTTATAAGGATGCAGAGGACCGTTTGCTAAACTGGTGGTATTTATTTGAGACGATTTCATAGTCAGTGCTAATCTTTATTAAATAACAGGGCCACAGCCAAAGGCTTTCCAGCACTCCCTAGATCAAAGTCTGGGCTGAGTTTTTGTTGGGCTGTATCCCACAATTATTTTTGTTTGGAGGAGTCCAGTGCGAATGGACAGAAACGATATGCCTACTCCTAAATGCAGTTATGCTTCCATTCTCTACTCCGCTGTGCATCCTTCTGCAGCCATGGCAATGAGAAATCCATGGGAAGAGGCTTCTTTAAGTGGACCTCTGTCTTTGGAGTTTTGATGCACTTTTGCCTGGAGTCCATCTGTCCATCTTCCCACTGGTGCCAACCCGCCCCTTCCTTCCTCCATGCTTTCTATATTTTCCCTCCTCTCCGAACCATACTCCCACTCCTTTGGTTTTCTCCCTCCCGAGAGGAAGAAGGGGGTGGGCCACAGGGAACGGCAGACCTCTCTTGGAAGGTCTCCATGTCTGAACCTCCCTTTTCAAAGCCTCACTGAGAAACGATGAGAAAGAGAAGCGCGAACCCCGGCCCACAAAGTCGTCCTTGTCTCATTTTACACCAACTCCCCTGCATCGGCAGCAAGGAGCACGGAGCGCAGGACCTGAGCGAGGACGTGGAGGCTGGACGTGCAGGGCCACGGACAGACCGTCTGTTCACCGTCCGGTCCTTCTCAAGCCCTTTGGCTGGCCTGTCCTCCTCGACCCCACTTCTCACTGTTCAAGTGGCTCGAGGAACAGCCCAGCACCTGCTCTCGTGGCGTCTCCTCTGTCTGGGTGATCCCGACTCAGACTCCTGGCTGTAGACACTGCGTCCTGTTGTCTCCATAATTCGTTTTCCCCAGACTTCAGTAATTTCACACGTGCAAACAGGAGCTCTTGATACACACTGCCAACGGCCTTTCTCCCCTCTCCAAACGACCCCACCTGCTCCCCTTACTGCCTAAGACCACGCTTGGCACCTCCCGGACGAGCATGTTCAAGGAATCATCCCCACGGGAATCATTCCGTTCTGAAGTTCCTTCACCGCCTCTTCTGTTTACAAAATGCACGGGAATTCACCCACTGCTCCCCACATTCACGCTTGCCCTCTGGACCAAGGCACTGAGGGCGGTCCATTGGACGGCTGCGGGGTCCTCTTAACCGGTCCCTTTGCTTTCCTTTGGGCCCTGCCCACCTGCGACATTTTCCACACAGAGCAGTCAGAGGGAAATTATTGAACGTAAATTCGATCACGGCACTCTCCCTGGCTCCCCAGAGCACCCTGAGTAAGAACCAAACCTCTCCGTGTGGGTCCTGCCCAACACCGCACCTTTCTCCCTGCCTTCCCTCTTTCCCCTCTCGCACTGGGCTCCTGCCACCGGGGCACCCTTTTCTGTCTCCCCCACGGCACCCCTCCTTTCTGCCATGGGGCTGGGGGAACCACACTTCCCTCTGCTAGGCAGGTTCCCCCACCCCGGGCTCCTTGCAGGACCGGCAGCTTATCGCTGTCCTCAGAAGGGCCTTCCCTGGGCGTCAATATCTCCTGCTTTGCCACTTCTCTGGGTTCCAGGCATCTTGTTTATTTTCCTGAGGGCTTTACGGCAACCTGTAATTGTTTGTTTGCTTCCTTACCTTTTCCGAGGAGTCTGTCGTCTGCCTGCCCAGTGGGCCAAAAGCTCCCTGAGGTTAGAGATGGCCAAGAGAATGCTCTGTGTGCAGCAGACCCTCCACAAACACTTGGGGAATCATCAAATGAATGAAGTAAACAGCAGTTCCTCCCACAAGAGAGGGACCTCTCCCTCGCTCCATGGACACTCCACTTGGCTCTTTATTTTGGCCCCTGTCGCAGTGCTTAGAACTCTAAACACCTGGTTCCAGGTGGCGGAAAATGACCACAAGCTAAGTACACGAAGGAGGCAGGAACTCCACGGAGGCCCCTGAGAAAGGACTAGGAGAGCAGTCCCCAGCTGCCTTCCTTGTCACTTTACCTAGTCCCATTTCTGTTGTTCAGGACACTAGGGACTGTCTTCAGGTCAGATTCACTGGCTGTAGCATGACTTCCCTGAACCTCCTTCTCCTGCTGTTTCCCTGATTTCTGTGGGCTCTGTGGTTCGGAAGCCAAGGCCGGAGAAGGATCTTGTTGAATCCTAGTCCCTGGCTTGGTCCCCACGTGGTCCCCCTTGTCACTTCTGTCTCCTAAAAGTGGGCCTAGAAACACTTCTCACGCTGTCACATCACACGATCTCATCACTTCACCCCCACTCAGCAGCAGTCATGGCTTCCCCCTTGGCCTCTGCCTCCAAGGGTTCCTCTTGGACAACCACCTGCAATGGTGAGGCACAGCTCATGGGCCCCCTGCCTGCAAGCAACCCAGACCCCCGGGAGACGGCTCTTAGCAGTGGTGGCAATGGGCAGCTTGGTCACCTATGGACTCCACAGCAGCGTCCTCCTAGGTCTCTGCCCCTTGCCTTTGCCGTCTCTAGCCCTGCCTAGGGCCAGATAGCTGGGCTCTGCAAGCCAGCAAGGTGCCGGTCTGTGCGTGCGTCTGTTGCTCAGCCGACCTGGGATGCTTGCCAGGCAGCGAGGGTAGGTTCTCACTGCCTTGCCACCCCCCCCCCCCACGGTAATTCAGTGGCTTCCTCGGGTTCAGGGTACACAGTGGTCGTTCTTTCATGCGTGACTGCTCAGACCCAGCCGACACCGCCACCAGACTTTCATTTACCCAAACACAGTGGATGGACAGGGGGCGGGGAGGTATGTGCTGCTGAGCAGGTGATGTTCCATGGCCACTGCACTCCAATCACAGCACTTACAGGCTTCTGCTGGCATTTCTGTATCCGTAGGGCAGCCTGAGCTCCGGTGGAGTGAATGTGTCCTGGATGGAGGCACTACGGTTTGGTCCCTTGGTTGTTCTTTAAGTATCTGAACCCACTGGCTCATGGTTAAGTGTGAGACCCCTATTTCTGGAATGTAAGGAGGGACAGAGGGCAGGGCTGTTCTGACTCTTTTGCAACTGGTCCCATCTGACTATCTTCTTTCTGTTCTGCCTGCCCCATCTTGGACTGATGTGTGCGTGCCCGCATGGGCACTCATATTCATACGGATGCTTAATTCGTTCTCTCTCTGGAGTTCGGATCGTACCTCTTCCCCACCTGACCATGCGCAGGAGTGGTGCCTGTGACCTGGAGTGCAGGGTCCAAGCACCTTAGCTCTCCTCTCGGCCTTCCAGCCCCATCTCGTACTCTGCGCTTTTGGAGACCCTGAGCTCTGTCCACCTCAGATTATTAGGCCTGACCAGAAGATACCACGTGTGTACCATCATGCCACAGGGCCTTGAGCACACAAGTGATCCCTCTGCCTGGAGTGCGTCCCCTCCTGTCTAGACATCACAGACTGCTACTCATCTTTTAGGGCCCACCTCGGGGGTTTCATCTTTGATGCAAGTCTCCCTCGATTCCCACTAGAAACAATTAATGGCTGGTCCCCCTTTCTGTACAATTTGGGACTCTAGTCTCAGTTACACTCCACTCTGAGGGTTGCTAACTGCTCGCTGATCTGTTCCCTCAGCATTCAGCCCTGTGTGGCCTCACTGCTCCCATAGCACTCTGTCTCCCCCGCAACACACATACACATCCCAGATACACCCCCACATACCCAGGCATACACACATAGGAATCACTTCTTCTCTTCCTGCCCCACACCTCCAACACATCAACGCCCATTGCTCAGTTACCACACTGACTGTCTCCTAGCCACCAGTGCTGAAAGTATAGCTAGTGGACTGGGACTAGGCACCTCATTCTGGAGAGAGTGTTCAGGTTTTGTTTTTCTCTGAGCGGGCATGTGCATTTCTTGGTCCAGGTGGGGAACCTCAGCACCTTGAGTGCACAGCCAAGACAAAACAAGTGCCTGGCTCTGGACCAGGTCCTGTTCCCTGCCCTTGGTTTCACCTTTCTCACGTGAGGATTGAGGATGGCCCTCCAGACTGGGTGTTCTTGATTCCCCCACTTCCAGGCAGGTGGACTCAGGCTGGGCGCAGCAGGGACCCGAGCTGGGGGTGTGCAGAACCCCAGGTCCATAATTCTCCCATGGACTGGGGCAGGGGTAGGGTTTCCAGTCCAGATTGTCTGCTCCCAAGAACAAGCTCAAAACCAGGCTAGGTCCTCCTGTCTCCCAGACCCCTGCTGCATCCCTAAGGACTGGCACAGGGCCATCCACAAATATTTGTGGCAGAGAAGGGACAGAATTGGAAAAAGGAGCGAGGACTCAGAAAACAGATCAGCAGGCTGCCTGGGAAGCTTGGGCGCCTCCGAACGGGCATGTTTTTATTGGTGGCGGTGACTTTGGGGAGCCTGCGTGCTTTCTGGTGGGGGAAAGAGCCCCTGAAAACTCGTTTTTCTTGGCTTTGTTTAGGCCAGGCGAGTGCACCTCCAGGGCCACCCCACCCTCTGTTGCAAGACACTTGATTTAAACACTGACACGTTCCCCTCCGAGGAGAGGGGCACGAAACACAGCCCCCTGCCCCGCGCCCCCACCACGGGACCCGAATTCCTTTGGTCCACAGTGGAGCCCTCTCCCTGCCATCCTCTTCATAAATATGCAGAGGACCCAAGAGGCTGAGCACTCACACCCCACCCCCACCTCCATCCCACCTCCGTCCCACCCCCGCCCCTAGCCTCGGGCTCGGGCTCCCGATCCCGCTCTGCCTCCAGCCCCCCGCCCCCTCCCATCGCCCGCGGCCCCGCAGCCCCGCAGCAGCCACAGGGGGAACCAAAGAGACAGAAGCCTTCCCAGCTGCCCGGACCACAGACGCCAACACCCCCCGCCCCCCACCACACGCCGCCCTCCCGCCCGCGCCCCGCACGTTAGCCCACGACCGAGCGGCGGCGGCAACAGCAGCAGGCTGCAGGCTGCGGCGACTCGCATCGGCGCGCTCCTGGCAGCGCTCGCCATCCCAGGTGACTTGGACTCGCCAGTTCGGCTAGCTCCGGGGCCCCCTTCCCCAGCTCCCGCTCGCGCCCCCCGGCCCGGGTTCCGGCACCCACCGGGCCTCCTGCCCTCTCCCGCCTCTCCGCCCACTCAGTTCGCGGGAAGGGAGGTCGCGGCAGCGGCCCGGTGGCAGCGGTGACCGTGGCGACAGCGGCGACAGTGGCGGCGGCGGTGGCGGCGGCGGCGGCGGCGGCGGCGGAGGCTGCGGCGGCCACCGTGGCGGAGGCGGTGGCGGAGGCCTCCGTGGCGGAGGCGGAAGCAGAGGTGGAGGCCGAGGTGGAGGCCGAGGCCTCGGGAGAGGAGGCAGAGGCGGAGGCCACCCTGAGGGAGGCGGCGGCCGCCCTGGCGCGCGAGGAGGCGGAGGCCGCCCGGGCGGCAGCGCTGGTGGCGGCGGCGGAGGCCAGCGCGGCCGCGGCCGCCGCCGCCGCAGCGGAGGCTGCGGCGCCCCCCTTGGGGGAGGTGGATGCGGATGAGGAGGTGGCGGCGGCGTTGGCCGCCGCGGATGCAGATGCGGAGGCGGGCGGGGGCTCGGAAGGGAGCCCAGATTTTCCCATGGCCTCGCTGTACGTGGGCGACCTGCACCCTGAGGTGACCGAGGCAATGCTGTACGAGAAGTTCAGCCCAGCCGGGCCCATCCTCTCCATCCGCATTTGCAGGGACAAGATCACCCGCCGCTCGCTGGGCTACGCATATGTCAACTACCAGCAACCGGTGGACGCCAAGCGAGCCCTAGAGACCCTGAACTTTGATGTCATAAAGGGCAGGCCAGTGCGCATCATGTGGTCCCAGAGGGACCCCTCGCTCCGCAAGAGCGGGGTGGGCAACGTCTTCATCAAGAACCTGGGCAAGACCATCGACAACAAGGCGCTGTACAACATCTTCTCGGCGTTCGGCAACATCCTCTCCTGCAAAGTGGCCTGCGACGAAAAGGGGCCCAAGGGCTATGGGTTCGTGCACTTCCAGAAGCAGGAGTCGGCCGAGCGGGCCATCGATGCGATGAATGGCATGTTCCTGAACTACCGCAAAATTTTCGTCGGGAGATTCAAGTCGCATAAAGAGAGAGAGGCCGAAAGGGGAGCCTGGGCCAGGCAGTCCACCAGTGCTGACGTCAAGGATTTCGAGGATGACACCGACGAGGAGGCCACCTTGCGATGAAGGCATCCCAGGAGCGAGCCAGCAGAGCCAAATCTTGGCTCCCACCCGGTTTACAAGCCCCCCACCCCAACCCACCAGCAGTGTATTGTATTGGGAGTGCAGGTCTCTCTCTCTTCCCACCACCTCCCTGTCCCCATCCCCCTCCCCGCCTCTCCTCTCTCCCCCTCTCCCCACTTCCTAGCTTCTCCCTCCTCCTCTCCTTTTCTGCCCTCTCCTCCCCCACCCCCCACCCTGCCAAGGGCGTCCTGAACAACCCTACTAATCTGTGCCATTTGATAAGTTAAAGGCTGCCTCTTCTTCCCGTGGTTTGGTTAGTAAAAGCATTTTCTTTCTCTCTTTGTTTACTGCACAGGTGATACAATTTCATGGTAGAACTGTCAGACAGGAGAAGGAAAGCAGATGAGAGAAAAACCAAGAGAGTAATTGCTCCCCATGAGCCCACTACCCAGAGAGAACCACTTTTACCTTTTTGGTGTGCTGTTTTTCCAGGCTCTCTTATCTCCCTCCCTCTCACCCTCACCCCACCTTCCCTCTCTTCATACTGTCGCAGAATGGTTCTTGTATGTGGTGTTTCTTAACCTGCTTTTTCAGCAACTAAAACCAAACAAAAATCAACCCATTGAACTCCTTTCCGTGTTATTCAACAGGCTTATGAAACATCATCATCAGTGCCTGCAGAGTGCTCCTGTGTCTCCATGGACCTTAACATTTCTGTAGTCATTCCCGCACTGTTGGACATTCAGGTGGTGCCTAGTTCTTTCCCTGTGTTTTAAACCAACACTGCGCGCTCTGATGAGTGAATCCTTCCTTGTCAAGCCAAATCTTTGCTAGCATCCTGGATGGTCTCCTTAACTGTGGACTCGCAGGATCCACATATAGACATTTCAGAGACTTTTCCTGTGTGTTACCAAAAGCCCCCCCCCCCCCCTTCATAAGCATTGTGCCGATTTGCACTCGTGCCAGCCAGCGCAGCTAGTAAAAAGAGTATGCCCATTTTCCCTGCATAGTCTCCTGGTCACTATAACTGGGGTGTGTGCGTGTGTGTGTGTGTGTGTGTGTGTGTGTGTGAGAGAGAGAGAGAGAGAGACTGTGTGTGCGCACGTGCCCACGCACGTGCACATTTGTGTGCGTGTCTCTTGTTCAGCTCCGATGGGCTGCAAATGGTATTTCGCTGTCCTTGGTTGTTTTGCTGGAATCGAACACTGTTAATCACCCTTTCCCCCTGAGTCCACTTCCTGTCCTCTTCCCTGTTGTCAGAAAAATAATTCAGCTTCACTGCAGGAAAAACAATCACAAAGCAGACAAATTAGCAAGAAAATTAATGTCGTCGGTTATCAATCCTAATGACTACCCATGCTTCCTGAACCATGTTCATCTGTACTTGTGCAGTATTTTCAAAAAAAAAAAAAAAAAAAAAAAAAACTGCCTGAAACATTTTTGGCTGTAGCTCCAGTATTTTTCTTATGCACATGTCACATATATATATTATAATGTACATACTGATTTTATATCTGCTCTTCACACATAAGTGTGTGTGTATATTTGTACACACATACTCTTGATCTTCATTTCATGTCATTAAAAGTACTTTTAAAATAATTTCTCTGGCTGCTACTATTCAATCCAATTCATGGCTATTGAGAGAATCTATGTCTGTATCTTTTATGTGTTTTCATTTATATATGTATGTTTTAATTCTTCTCTCATTGCTGAACATCTAGATTGTTTTCTTGATCAATTTCTTAATTCAAACCAGTGCTGCCAAGAAATTCATAATGCAAAGACCTTGCTGACATTCAAGAGTTTTTCTGAACATTCAGTTCTAACGGAAAATTTGATGTGTCAAAGAATGTGAGCTCCTTGGGTCTTTTTCATTAGAAACAGTGTATTATTCAATGACCCTTGATAAAGACAGTATGTTTAATTTTCTAAGGCAGAATTGTGAGAGTACTTGGATACTTGGATGATTTTCTGCACCTGCTATTAATATCATTTCTGCATTTTACCAGTATTTCACTAGGGTAATGGGATTTTGTGGCTTTATTTTCAATGTTTATTTTTATATAAATTGAACATGATTATAATAGAAAATATTTTTTAAAATTTGTTAATGTAAGACAAGAAAATCAAAGTCCTTAAATTATTCCTAATACCACTATTTGACAAATTTTAATAAATATATACATACCTCTATATTTATAATATAGTATGTATTGTTTCATCGGAGGATATTTACACCATAATTGTTCTTTGTGGACCTTCTGTATATATCATTACATAGTCTCCTACAATTCCCTTATATAAGATTCCATTAGAGGATTGAGCCACATTTTTTTAATCAAATGGTCTTGTCATATATTTAAAATGGTTTTAATTTTTTCAAATTCATGATGAACATTTTTGTACCTGAGTATCTAGGAATATTTGTTTTCCCTTCCTATCTAGTGGAATTACAGTGATAGATACAGACATGTCAAATATTTTTCTTGGGCTGTGGCACATGTTTCTCTTTTAAAGTTTATATCCTCCAGTAGAAGACTGTGTACAACATGTTTCATCTTAAATTGGTCAAAGTATTTTAAGTTTTATTAATTTAAAATGATGTGCATTTTTCTTTTATTATTTCATTTAAATATATTTTTTAAATATAGATCTATCACTTTAAATTATATATAAGAAAAACTATTTTCTATTCAGGATTTTACTATTCATCAATATATTTCATAACAATTATAGAACATGCTGATTATATTTTATTATATTGTGTTTCAACATATTCTTAACATGCCTAAAACACCTGTGGCTATTCAATTTTCTCCTGCAATTTAGCAACATTATATAGAACCGGACTTTTTTTTTTAGGAGTTTCCCAACTTTGCACCTTAAAGTAGTTCTTGTGATTTCCCCACTAATTCCAAAAGTATTGTGAATGATTTTGTATTTGAAACTCCCTCCTAAGAAAAGAAGTTAAAACTCTTTTGCTTAATACCGAGAGAGTTAACTAAAAATCAAGACAAGTGTCAGAAATGGTGATTTTAAGAAAGAAATATGAGCATCTAAGAAACTACTTAGAATTAAAGCATTTTTGCAAAGTCCATAAAGGTAATAAAATAAAGAATTGCCTCTACCGGAAGTATTGAGCTAATTTTTGCAATTTAATACTATTCTGCCAACCTTCCTTTTAACTCAAGGCAGCTTTAACAATTTGGCAAAAATTGCAATACCAGGAAGCCTTTGATTTTAGGACTTTTTTCTTGTAGGATATGGGTTGTGGTTATTCTTCATAGAAATTGTTCCTTAAAATACATTTGTCATTTTAGTGGTTTTGCTCATCGTATAAGGATTTCATAAAACAAACCTACATGTGTCAAAGTAGATAGTTATTGGCACAACATATAGGGCTCATGTTCATCCCAACCAGAGCTGGCCTCAACCCTTGATCCAATCAGGATAAAATTCCTCTCTGGGAAAATGATCTGCAAGTACCATTAAAATAAGCTTTTCAATCTACAAAAGTGCCAGCTGGAATTCTGACAGGGATTTGTGAAATACATACATACTTCCATCTTAATATTTAGATTTCCAATCCACGTGTGGGATCTTTTGTAAGTCTTTCAATAATGTTTTGAGTGTTCAGAGTACTGGTTTAAATTTGTTGTTAGATGTCATAAGCATTGTACTCATTATGATGCTGTTATAAATAGAACTGATTTCAAAATTTCATCTTTGGTTTGCTTATTACTACTGTACAGAAATATAATAGTTTTATATATTTATCTTGTACTCTGAAAAATTACTGAACTTATTAGTTCTAATATATTTTAGTAGATATCTTTAGTATTTTCTATATAAAAGATCATGTCATTACCAGCTAAAGTAATCAAAGCAAGTAATAAGGTACTGTCATAAAAGCAGACACATTGTTTAAAAAGACAGACTAATGGAATAGAATAGAAACTCCAGAAATAAATACAGGCATATATAGTCAACTAATCTTCAACAAATGTACAAAGAATACGTAATGGAAAAAGGATAGTCTCTTTGACAGATGTTTTGGGAAAACTGGATATCCAAAGGACAAAACAAACAAACAAAATTGTTGCATCCCACACAATAATTGACTAAAAACTGACCAAAATTTTAGATTTAAGACTCGAGTCCATAAAACTCCCAGGAAAAATAAACATAGGAGAAAAGCTTTAGTCCATTTGTCTTGGCATAATTTAATGGATATGACACCAAAAGCACAGGCAACAAAAGCAAAAATAAAAGTGGGACTACATCAAACAAAAACATTTCTTCACTGCAAAGGAAATAGAAATATGAAAAGGCAACCCAGGAAATGGGAGAAAATATTTGCAAATCATATATCCAATAAGAGGTTAATGTTCTATATATATGGATATTTTATGACTAAATACCACAAAGATCAACAAAAATGAATAACCTCATTTAAAATGGGTAAAAGATCTACATAGACATTTTCCCAAGGAAGATATACAAATAAATTGGTCAACAAATACATGAAAAAGTTCCCAACATCATTAATCATCATTAGGGAAATGCTAGTCAAAACCACAATAAGATATCACCTCAGTGATATCAACTTGTTAGAATGGATATTATCAAAAAGCAAAGAGATTAGTTAGGATGAGGACAAAAGGGAATGTTTACACATTGTTCATGAGAATGAAAATTGGTATGGCCATTATGGGAAACAATATGGAAATGCATCAAAAAATGAAAAGTTGAACTGCCATATGATCCAGGAATTCCTACCTCAAAGAGTTATTTTCATTCCTGTGTTAATTGTGGCACTATTAATAGTAGCCAAGGTATGCACTGACCTAAGTGACCATCAACAGATGAATGGATAATGAAAATGTAGTGTATATACAAAATGGAATATTATTTGGCTTTAAAATAGAAATCCTGCCATTTGTAACAGCATGGGTGAAATTGGAGGACATTATCCTGAGTGAAATAAGGCAATATGCCAAAAGACAGATACTACATGATCTCACTTATATGTGGAATCTAAAAATATTGAACTCAATGTTACTGTAGTTAATAACAATGTAAGTTTGAAAGGCAGTAAGAGAGTATATCTTAAGTACTATCACCACAAAAACATAAATGAATAGGTATGTTAACAGCTTGACTGTGGTAACTATTTCACAATGTACACATATATCAAAACAACATGTTCTGCAGCTTGAATAAATATATATACATATATATGATTTTTGTTTCTTAAATATGCCACAATTAAGAAAAATAAATGTGTCATCTCTAAATAGAGGTAGTTTTATTCTTTCTTTCCTATCTGAAAGCCTATTATTTTTATGTTATTCCCTAATAGCCCTGTAGAATATCCAAATATGTTTAAATGTGAAAATGACAGATATCCACATTTCATTTCTGATGTCAGGGAGCTGACATTAGAAGAGTTAACGAACTCTTTCACCATCGTGCATCATGCCAGCTGTGTTTGCATGCAGGTATTCTTTTTCAGGTTGAGGAATTATCCATCTATTCCTAAGTTATTGAGTGTTTCTGTCCCTTAAGTATCTGAATTTTACCAAATGCTTTTACTGGACCCTTTGAGACAATCTTGTGCTTTTTTGTTCTTTGATATAAGATATTTTTAGGTGTGAAAACAATATTGCATTCCTTGCATAAATTACACTTTGTGATGTTGTATAATATTTACATATTATTTAATTCCACTTACCAGTATTTTTGTTATTGGATTATTATTTTTTATTTATCCTTTTGGTTATATACACCACCAGGTTGTACCTGACATAATCACAAAAGCATGGAAAGCAACCTACTCTGATTCAGTCCCCAGGACTTCCCCCCTACCCCTCCACTGATACCTCTTCAGTACATTTACAGTTTACATTTTTTAAAATTAGTGTCCTGTGGATACACACAACGCTGGGACCCACTGTGCCACATCCATGCACACACATATGAAAATTCAGTCATATTTCTTCCACCCTACTTCCTTTCTCCATCCCTTCTTCCTCTTCCTCAATCTTGTTTGTCTACTCTACTGATCTTTTCTCTACTTTGATGAAATTCCCACTCTATTTTTCATTCCTCTCTCTTTCTTTTTTAAAAATCCCTAACCCCCTTGTTTTGTACTAGCTTTTGCAAATCAGAGAAAACCCTTGACCATTGATTTTCTGAGTCTGGTTTTTTCACTTACCATTATAGTCTCCAGTTCCATCCGTTGACTGGAAATTGCCATAGTCATTCTTCTTTTTGAATGATTAATAATCCATTGTGTATATATTCCGTATTTTCTTTATATATTCTTCTGTTGAAGAACAACTAGGTTGGCTCCTTTGCTTAGCTATTGTGAAATGTGCTGCTGTAAACACTGATGTGGCTGTGTCACATCAATGGTGATTTAAAAACTTGGATATATTGAGGAGTGGGAGAGCTGGGTCATATGGTGTCTACATTTCTACTTTTCTGAGGAATCTCCATAATGCTTTCCAGAGTGATTGCACTAGTTTGTAATCCCACCAACAATGTATGACCACCTTTTCCCTGACTTCCTCACTAACATTTATTATTATTTATATTCTTTTTTTTAATTTTAATTTATTTTTATTTTAAACAAATGGAATACAAGTTGTTTCTGTTTGTACATGGAGTAACAACATACCATTTGCATAATCATACATTTACATAGGGAAATGGTGTTTGATTCATTCTGTTATTTTTTCCTTCCCCCCACCCCTCCCACTCCTATTTTCCCTCTATACAATCCCTCCTTCCTCCATGCTTGTCCCCCTCCCACTTCCCATTATGTGTCATCGTCTGCTAATCAGCGAGATCATTCTTCCTTTGGTTTTTTGAGATTGGCGTATCTCACTTAGCATGATATTCTCCAATTTGATCCATTTGCCTGCAAATGCCATAATTTTATTTTTCTTAATAGCTGAGTAATATTCCATTGTATACATATACCACAGTTTCTTTATCCATTCATCAGTTGAAGGACATCTAGGTTGGTTCCACAATCTGGCTATTGTGAATTGAGCAGCTATGAACATTGATGTGGTTGTATCTCTGTAGTATGCTGATTTTCAGTCCTTTCGGTATAGGCGAAGGAGTGGGATAGCTGGGTCCAATGGTGTTTCCATTCCAAGTTTTCCAAAGAATCTCCCCACTGCTTTCCAGAGTGGCTGCACTAATTTGCAACCCCACCAGCAATGTATGAGTGTACCTATTCCCCCACATCCTCTCCAACACCTATTGTTGCTTGTATTCTTGATAATCGCCATTCTAATTGGGGTGAGATGGAATCTTAGTATAGTTTTGATTTGCATTTCTCTTATTACTAAAGATGGTGAACATTTTTTCATATGCTTGTTGATTGCTTGTGGATCTTCTTCTGTGAAGCGTCTGTTCATATCCATAGCCCATTTGTTGATTGGGTTATTTGTATTCTTGGTGTAGAGTTTTTTGAGTTCTTTATTTATTCTGGAAATTAGTGCTCTATCTGAAGTGTGAGTGGCAAAGATATTCTCCCACTCTGTAGGCTCTCTCTTCCCATTGCTGATAGTTTCCTTTGCTGAGAGAAAGCTTTTTAGTTTGAATCTAGTTATTGATTCTTGCTTTTATTTCTTGTGCTATGGGAGTCCTGTTAAGGAAATCTGATCCTTAAGCCAACAAGTTGAAGATTTGGACCTATTTTTTCTTCTATAAGATGCAGGGTCTCAGGTCTGATTTCAAGGTCCTTGATCCATTGTGAGTTGATTTTTGTGCAGGGTGAGAGATAGGAGTTTAGTTTCATTGTGTTGCATATGCATTTCCAATTTTCCCAGCACCATTTGTTGAAGAGGCTATCTTTTCTCCATTGCATATTTTTGGCACCTTTGTCTAGTATGAGAAAATTGTATTTATTTGGGTTTGTGTCCATGTACCTCTATTCTGTACCATTGATTTACCTGTCTATTTTGGTGCCAGTACCATGCTGTTTTTGTTACTATTGCTTTGTAGTATAGTTGAAATTCTGGTATTGTGATACCCCCTGTTTCATTCTTCCTGCTAAGGATTGCTTTAGCTATTCTGGGTTTCTTATTCTTCCGGATGAATTTCATGATTGCTTGCTCTATTTCTGTGAGGTACATCATTGGGATTTTAATTGGAATTACATTGAATCTGTATAGCACTTTTGAAAGTATGGCCATTTTGACAATATTAATTCTGCCTATCCGAGAACATGGGAGATCTTTCCTTCTGCTAAGGTCTTTCTCAAGTTCTTTCTTCAATGTTTTGTAGTTTTCATTGTAGAGATCTTTTACCTCTTTTGTTAGATTGATTCCCAAGTATTTTATTTTATTTTTTGAGGCTATTGTAAATGGAGTTGTTGCCCTCATTTCCCTTTCAGATGTTTCGTCGCTTGCATATAAAAATGCTTTAGATTTATGAGTGTTGATTTTATAGCCTTCTATTTTGCTGAATTCATTGATGAGGTCTAGAAGTTTTCTGGAGGTGTTTTTAGGATCCTCTAAATATAGAATTATGTCATCAGCAAATAGTGACAGCTTAAGTTCCTCTTTTTCCTATCCCTTTAATTTCTTTAGTCTTTCTGATTGCTCTGGCTAGAGTTTCGAGGTTCATGTTGAATAGAAGTGGTGAAAAAGGACATCCCTGTCTTGTTCCTGTTTTTCAAGGGAATGGTTTCAGTTTTTCTCCATTAAGAATGATGTTGGCCATGGCCTTAGCATAAATATCCTTTACAATGTTCAGGTATGTTCCTACTATCCCTATTTTTTCCGTGTTTTGACCATGGAGGGGTGTTGTATTTTGTCGAATGCTTTTTCTGCATCAATTGAAATAACCATATGATTCTTATCCTTAAGACTATTGACATGATGGATTATGTTTATTGATTTACAGATGTTAAACCATCCTTGCATTCCAGGGATGAATGCCACTTGATCATGGTGCACAATTTTCTTAATATGTTTTTGGATACGATTTGCCTATATTTGGTTAAGGATCTTTGCATCTATATTCATCAAGGATATTGTTCTAAAATTTTCTTTCCTTGATGTGTCTTTGCCTGGTTTGGGTATGAGGGTGATATTAGCTTCATAGAATGAGCTCGGTAGGGTAGCCTCCTTTTCTGTTTCCTGGAATACTTTGAGAAGTATTGGAATGAGTTCTTCTTTGAAGGTCTTGTAGAACTCGGCTGAGAATCCATCTGGTCCTGGGCTTTTCTTGGATGGTAGGTTTTTAATGGCTTCTTGTATTTCATTGCTTGATATTGATCTGTTTAAATTGTGTATTTCCTCCTGGTTCAGTTTGGGAGGAGCATATGTCTCTAGAAATTTGTCAATGTCTTTGGTAGTTTCTATTTTGTTAGAATACAGATTTTCAAAGTAGATTCTCATTATGTTCTGTATCTCAGTGGTGTCTGTCGTGGTATTTCCTTTTTAATCATGAATTTTAGTAATTTGAATTTTCTCTCTCCTTCTCTTTGTTAGTGTGGCTAAGGGTTTGTCTATTTTGTTTACTTTCTCAAAGAACCAACTTTTTGTTTTGTCAGTTTTTTGAATAGTTTCTTTTGTTTCAATTTCATTGATTTCAGCTCTGATTTTAATTATTTCCTGTCTTCTACTACTTTTGCTGTTATTCTGTTCTTCTTTTTCTAGGGCTTTGAGCTGTAATGTTAGGTCTTTTAATTGTTGACTTTTCATTCTTTTCTGGAATGCACTCTATGCAATGAATTTTCCTCTTAGTACCACTTTCATAGTGTCCCAGAGATTTTGATATGTTGTATCATCGTTCTCATTGACCTTTCAGATTTTTTTATCTCCTCCCTGATGTTTTGTGTTATCCATGTTTCATTTAATAGCATATTATTTAGTCTCCAGTTGTTGGAGTAATTTCTGTTTTTTATTTTGTCATTGATTTCTACTCTCGGTCCATTATGATCTGATAGATCATGAGGCAGTATCTCTATTTTTTGCATTTCCTAAGGGCTGCTTTGTGGCATAACATATGGTCTATTTTTAAGAAGGTTCCATGTGCTGCTGAGAAGAAAGTGAATCCGCTTGTTGATGGATGGAATATTCTATATATGTCTATTACGTCTAGGTTATTGATTGTGTTAGTG
Source organism: Sciurus vulgaris (assembly GCF_902686455.1). Classification (NCBI taxonomy): domain Eukaryota; kingdom Metazoa; phylum Chordata; class Mammalia; order Rodentia; family Sciuridae; genus Sciurus; species Sciurus vulgaris. The sequence continues at coordinate 76,964,816 of NC_136471.1, read as the reverse complement.
AGCTCTATGGTTTCTTTGGTTGGTTTTTGTTATGAAGATCTATCTAGTGGTGACAGTGGTGCGTTAAAGTCACCCAGAATTATTGTGTTGTGGTCTATGTGATTTCTGACATTGAGCTTCAAGTCTCTGGCAGGCGTCTCAGGATGGGATTTGCCCCTAAAGTTCGGTGCTATGGCTTCCAGGATTATCCAGGATGGCCACTCTGGCTTCCAAATGTGTTGGCAAATGGGGAGCTGCAGCTCAGGGCGTGGACGGGGTCAGCTGGAGGTCCTGGAGGCAGGATGCGGTTGGTCAGGCAGGAGTCCTGGAGTTCGGGTGTGTTTGGTGTGTTTGCGGGAACCTGGAGGCCGGGTGCAGTCGGTCTGGGGTCCCGGTGATAGGGCACAGTGTGTTGTTCTGGGGGTTCTGGCGACAGGGATCAGTCAGTCGATGTGAGGGTCCCAGAGGCAGGGAGTGATCGGACTGAAGGCTCCTGGAGATGGTGCTCAGTCAGTCTGGCCAGGGGTCCCATGGGGCCTGGCTGTTGTCTCAAAATTGTGGCAGCCACATGTGATCAAACCGGCAGGTACTGTGACAGAGAACTTCCAGGCAACAGCAGGCAGCTGGTGCTCCACTGGCGATCAGCGATCAGTTTGCTGACTGTTTTTGGACGATCAGGAGGTGAACCTCTTGCATTGGGTGATGTACAGGTGTAAGGCAGGCAATGGACAGGCGAGAGGCATGCAAATGGTGGATGATAGGCGCCTGAAAGTGAGCAATCTGCACTCAAAAAGGGCGTCGATATGCTGGCAGACTGCAGGTGGTCACAGCAGACAAATGGGGTAGACAGCAGGGGATCGATAAGCAACAAAAACTGCCTCACCAATAAACAGATATCCTCTGCTTGAAACCGGAGTTATGGAGTGACAAGGAACTCAGCCTCCCTCTTGTCTGCCATCTTGGATCCTATTATTTGTATTCTTAAAAATTGCCATTCTGATTGGAGTGAGGTGAAATCTCATTGTACTTTTGATTTGCATTTTCTTAATTGCTAGAGATGTTGAACATTTCTTCATATATTTATTATTTATATTTCTTCATTTGAGAAATGTCTATTTACTTCTTTTGCCCATTTATTTATTTTTATTTGTGTGTGTGTGTGTGTGTGTGTGTGTGTGTGTGTGTGTTAAGTTTTTGGAGTTCTTGTATATTCTGGATATTAATACCCTCTCTGAGGAACAGTTGGCAAAGATAGTCTTCCATTCTGTAGGCTCTATCTTCACACTCTTGTTCTATTGCTGTGAAAAAACTTTACAGTTTGATGCAATCTTATATATTGATTCTTTAATTCTTGCACTTTAGGAGTCTTGCTAAGGAGGTCAGTTCTTATGACCATATGTTGGAGTGTTGGGCCTACATTTTCTTCTAGCAATTGCAATGTTTCTGGTCTAATTCTTAGATTTTTGATCTACTTTCAGTTGACTTTTGTGCAGGGTGAGAGATAGGGGTTATATTTCATTCTACACTATGTTTTCCCAGCATCATTTGTTAAAAGGCTATCTTTTCTCCAATGTAGATTTTTGGAACCTTTGTCGAATATCAGGTAACTGTATTTATGGGGTTTTGTCTCTGTGTCTTCTATTCTGCCCTATTTGTCTTCATGCCTGTTTTGGTACCAGTACTATGCTGTTTTTGTTACTATAGCTCTGCAGTATAATTTGTGTTGCCTCCTGCTTTGCTTTTATCACTAAGGCTTTCTTTGGTTATTCTAGGTCTCTTATTTTTCCAAATGAATTTCTGAACTGCTTTTTCTAGTTCAGTGAAGAACATCATCAGAATTTTCATGGGAATTATCTGTGCTTTTGGTAGTATGGCCATTTTGACAATATTAATTCTGCCTATCCAAGAACATTAGAGGTCTTTCCATCTTCTAAGGTCTTCTTTAATTTCTTTCTTTAGTTTTCTACAGTTTTCATTGTAGAGTTCTTTCACCTCTTTCGTTAGATTGATTCCCAAGTATTTTATTGTAAAATTTCTGCTCCAAACAATGGTGCATGTATGTACATCAAACAAACCCTTCTCAATATTAGGAATCAAATAGACCACAATACAGTAATACTGGGTGACTCTAACACACCTCTCCCCCACTAGATAGATCATCAGACATAAACTAATCAAAGATTCTACAGAACTAAAAAAATACAATTAATAATATGGAATAATCTGCATCTTTAGAATATTTCATCCATCAATAACTGAATTCACAATCTTCTCAGCAGCACATGGAACATTTTAAAAATAGATCATATTTTAGGCTACAAAACAAATCTTGGAAAATACAAAAAAGATAATAGTTTAGTAGTATTTTAATATGAAAAAAATTGTGGGAAACAATAACACAAAATTTATCATTTGAACCACTTTTAAGTTCAATGTCATTAATTATATTTATAATATACTACATCTTTCAGCACTGTCTTCAGAAATTTTCTATGTTCCCAAAAAAACTCTGGGTCTATTAAAAAAATACTCCTTCTTTGGGCCTAAGGTGAGGCAGAAAGTGTATCATGGTGGAAGGGCATGGTGGAGGAAAGTTACTCACCCCTTGGCAGCCAGGAAGTAGAGAGAGGAATGTGCCAGGGATAATATATAATCTCCAAGGACACACCCCCAAGAACATGCTCCCTTCAACTAGGCTCCACCTCTCAATAGTCCATTCAAATTATGAAGCCAGCAATAGATTATCCACTGATTAGTTTAGAAACCTCATGGTTCAATCATGTCCTAGAACCTCCACCCCACCTTGAACATTGCTGCTTTGGGGACCAAGCTTTCAACACAAGCCTTTTGAAGACATTCCACATCCAAACTACTCGCATATGATACCTTATTTTTGACTGGCATTACAAAGTCATATGAACACATTTATAACTTATTTGTCTTGCTTGATTGAAACTTTATAATTAGTAACTTTCATTTTCCCTCTTCACAGCCTCTAGAAATTACCATATCACTCTTTGATTTTATGAATTTCACTATTTTAGATATTTAAATGGAAACATGCTATATTTGTCTCCTGGTGTCTGGTTTATTTCATTTAGAATAGTATTCTTAAGGGCCATCCATATTGTTGCATATACGTATATTATCCCATATATGTATATATACATTTTTGCAAAAGAAAATACTTCCTGATTTCAAAATATGTTGTAGAGCTATTGTAAACAAAACAGCGCCATACTGTTTTGTTTACAAAACAGTAAACAAAATCCATTGATGACTATCTAGGTTTTTTCCACATCTTGGCTATTGTGAATAGTGCTGCAACAAACACAGGCATGTTGGTTTTAATTCTTTTAGATAAATGCTATAAGTTAGATTATCTAACTTATTTATCTTTTAGATAAATGCTATAAGATCAGATGGTAATTATACTTTCAATTTTATGAGGAATCTCCTTGTATTTTGTATATCATCTGTACTATTTTACATTCCTATCAAAAGTATGGAATTGTTCATTTTATTTCACAGCATCACCAACATTTTTCTTCATTTTTTAAATAATAGCCTTCATGAGAGATGCAAAGTTATACCTCACTGTGGTTTTGACTTGCATTTCCTGAATGATTAGTGATGTTGAGCACCTTTGTATATACCCGTTGGCCATTCATATGCTTTCTTTGGGGAAACATCTATTCAAATCTTTAGTTCACTTTTTAAAATTGGGATGTATGTTCTTTTACAATTAAGTTGTAGGATGTTTTTGTATATTTTGTAAATTAACCTCTTACAGGATATATATTTTGCATACATTTTTCCCTATTATATAAGTTTCATTTTTAACTCCATTGACCGCTCCTCTGCTGTGTGGAAACTTTTTTGGTATGATGAATCCCACTATTTGTTTTTATTTTTGTTGCCTATGCTTTTGGTGTCATATCCATTAAATTACTGCTGAGAGGAATGTCATGAAGATTTTCCTGTTTTCTTCTAGGAGTTTTATAGTTTTGGTTTTTATATTTGTCTCTAATTCATTTTGAATACATTTTTGCGTATGGTGGAAGACAATATTCTTTTGCATGAGGATACTCTTGTTTCTAAACACCATTTGCTAAAGAGGTTATCCTTTCCCCACTGTGTATTTTTTGAATATATATAATATAAAATATATAAATATATATATTTTGAATACATAATGTATAGAAATAAATCCATATATAATATATATACATTAATATATAATATACAGATACATATATATCCATATGTATGGATTTATTTATTTATTACATATGAATTTATTCATATATATATGGATTTATTACTGAGATCTCCATTCTGTTCTATTGGTCCATATGTGACTTTATGACAGTACCATACTGTTTTGTTTACTATAGCTCTATAACATATTATGAAATCAGGAAGTATATATAATACGTCCAGCTTTTTCTTCATGATCAAGATTACTTTGGTTATTTGCAAACTTTCATACCATATGAATTATAGAATTATTCTTCCATTTCTGTGAAAAATGATGTTACAATTTTCCCAGGGATTTCATTGCCTCTGTAAATCATTTGGGGTAGTATAGACATTTCACCTGTATTAAATCTTTGAATCCATGAACCCAGGATATGTCTTTATTTGTTTGTATTTTGTTTAATTTCTTTCATCAGTGTTTTGTAGTTTTCAGTGTACAAATCTTTAGCTTTCTTAAGTTTATTCTTAGTTTATTCTTTTTCTTGCTATTGTGAATGAAATTGTTTTCCCAATTTCCTTTTCATCTTATTAGTTTAAATAAATGTAATCAATTTTTCTATGTTGATTTTGTATCACGCAAGTTTACATATTTTTTTTTACTTTTAAACATTTTTCCATGGGATCTTTCTGGTTTTCTATATATAAGATTATTTTGACTGAAAATGAGAACAATATTACTTCTTCCCTTCAAATTTGTGTACCCTTTATTTTCTTTTCTTCCCTAATTATCTTACTAGCAATTACAGGACTATTGTGACTAGAAGTGGCAAGAGTGGGCATCTTTACCTGTTTCTGACCTTAGAGGCAAAGCTTTCAATTTTTCATAATTGAATATGATGTTAGATGTGAGATATATATGAACTTTATTATATTTAGGAAATTATCATATATTCCTAATTTGTTAAGCATTTTTATCATGAAACATTCCATTTTGTCAAATGCTTTTTCTGCATTTATTGAGACAATCATGTTATTTTTATCTTTTCTTCTGTTAATATGGTCTATCACCTTAATTGATTTTCATATATGATATCATCTTTGCATCCCAGGGATGAATTCCGCTTGGCCTTCATGCATGATCCTTTTAATGTGCTGTTGGATTTGAGTTACTAGTATTTTGTTGAGAATTTTGCATCTATGTTGATCAAAGTAGTTTTCTTATGATGTCATTTCTACCTTTGCTATCAGAGTAATGTTGACCTCATAAAATTAGTTTGGAAGTATTCTCTCCTGTTTAGTTTTTTGGAAGAGTTTAAAAGTATTGGCATTAATTCTTATAAACTTGGCACAATTTATCAGTGAAAATTTCTGGTCCTGCTTTTCCTTTGTGGGAGAGATCAATTTCTTCCTTCCCCAGGAGGAAGCTGAGAGCTTTATTTTTGTTTGATTGCTTAGTACTTAAGCAGATGCAGAATCAACTGCATCTACCAGCCCATACTACAGCTCCCCCAGGTGGCTAAACTGTGCGAGTCATTTCAGAACTCCCATAGTGGCAAGAGACAAGCTAGTCATTTGCGGAATCCTTTGGAAATTTTGGGATGCTGAATGCAAGAAGCAACCACTTTTCTCCCTAGGTGAACCTGGGAGCTAAGAGGTCACTTCTTCATCATATGGTACTATACTAGAGACAGAGTCTCTAGCAAGAGATTTCTCAAAATCTCTCTACTGGCTTGAATGAGACTGATTATATATTCTCCAAGGGTGCAAGAGGTTTTCAATTAGTTTCTTATTTCTCACAAAGGGAATTTGTTCATGAATTATTGGTGAATCAGTGTGTTTGTGGGGGTAAGGAGGCTCTAAGGCATCCTATTTCTCCATATTTTTGAAATTACTTTGAATTTTGCTATGCTTTTTTGAGTATTTCACTCAACAAATGGTGAATATTTAAATTTCAACATTAATACAACATATTTTTTGTAGCTTTCTTGTTATATCTTGATTGGTTTTGTTATGAGGATAATATTTGTATAATAAATGAGTTATGAAATGTTTTCTCACTTTCTGTTTTCCAGAATGAATTGTGATGAACTATCACTAATTTTTCTTTAAATGTGTATTATTATTCACCAGTGAAGTCATCCAGGAGTGGGCATTTCTTTGCATAGAGTTTCTATTTACTAATTAAACTCTTTATATATTATAGGTCCATTCAGATTTTCTATTTCTTTTTGAGGTAATCTCAGTAGTTTGTGTCTTTGAAGGAATTATGACATTTCATTTAAGTGATCTCATTTGTTGGTATACAATTATTATTTTTTTATAATTTTTTTCATTTCTATAAAGTTAGTATTGATATCCTTTTCTTAGTTCCTGATTTCATTAGTTTATCTGTCTTTTTTCTTGGTCAGTGTAGCTAAATGTGTGTCAGTGTTGTTAATATCTTCAGAGAACCAAATTTTAAGCAAATTTTCTATTTTTTTTTCTTTTTATTTCATTCATTTCCCCAGTAATCTTCAGTATTCAGTATTACCTTCCTTCCTTCTGCTTGTTTTAGCATTCTTCTTGCTCTTCTAGTTTCTTAAGTTGAAGATTAAATTATTGAATTGAGATATTTCCTTATTAACATAGGTATTTACAGCTATAAGTTACACTCTAAGTATTGGGATGTTGTATTTTCATTTTCATTCATTTCAAAGTTTTTTAAAACTTCTCATATGATTTTTGCTTGAGTCAGTGGCTATGTAAGAGTGTGTTGTTTAACTTCTACATACTTGTGGAAATTCATATTTTTCCTCTGTTATTGATTTCTAATTTCATTGTGTTTGGAGAAAAATATGTTGTATGATTTCAACTATTTAAAGTAACCATCAAAATTATGTAATTTTAGAGCATTTCAATTGCCCTGAAAATAAATCCCTTAACCATTACAGATGGACACCATTTCTACAAACAGACCCAGTCAACCACTAATATTCTTTAGTCTCTATGAATTTGTTTATTCTGAAGAATTCATATAAATAAAACAACTCAATATGTGGTCTTTAAAGGTTGACTTCTTTCATATAGTATAATGCTTTCAAGGTTTATCCATGTTGAAACATTTATCAGTACTTCAATCATTTTTATGGCTATATAATATCCAATAGCATACACATTTCATGTGTGTATTCATCAGGGTCCTCCAGAAAACAGAATCAACAGGAAGTATGATTATAAAAAGGCAATTTATTAGATTGGTTTACACATCTGGAAGTTGGATAGTTCACAATGGCTGTCTGGAGGCTGGAGAGCCCGAAGAACCAGTAGCTGCACAGTCCAAAAGTCAGAAGCCCCAGAACAAGAGGGATTATAGTGGTACCCTAGTCTGAGACCAAGGCTTCTGGGAACTACCTAGAGAATCACTGACAGGGTCCGCTTTGGAAGAGTGAAGAAGCAAGAGTCACATATCCTCATATGACCAATCGAAGCAGCAATCAAGAACCCATTCAAGAAGAGCCGAGCTTGCGTCTGCATCTGCTTCCTTGTTCTTCCAACTTTAATTCTATTCTATTAAGTGGTGCTGCCCACACTTAGGGAGGGTCTCCAGTTCACTGTCCCACATTCCAGTCTTTCCTAGACACACCCTCATTGACATACCCAGAAGCCTCTTAATCATCAGCATCTCTTAATCCAATCAAGTTGACAATTCACATTAACCATTACAATGTGTTTATGTGTTCATCTGTCAAGGGTATTTGTGTACATGTGTTTGTGGGGGTAAAAAGGTTCTAGGGCATCCTATTCATATTCAATTATCTTGCAAAGACAGGTAAAATTGCTGAATTTTGTAGTATTAAAATTTTAAGAAACTCAAGTTGTGACACATAGGTTAAGATTTTTTTTGTTTCAGTTGGTTTTGACTGTGGGTGTCCAATTGCTCTGGTACCATTTGTTGGAAAGGCAACATTTCATCCCTAAAATTGCTTTTACAACTGGATTAAAAAATCAGCTTTTCATATTTGTGTAGGTTTATTTCTGGGTAATCTTTTGTGTCCAACTAACTTATATGACTATCTCTCCACCAATACCACAATGCTATTTACTATAATTGTGCAATAAGTCTCAAAGTTGGGTAGAAGTTTTCTTCCTACTTTATTCTTTAGAAATTTTAGTTCCTATGCCTTTCAACATGTGTTTTAGAATAATCTTGTCTATATCTGCAATAACAACCTTGCTGAAATTTTTATAGATATTTGTTAAATTTTTATGCATTTGGGGGAAATAATAATTTTCTCATTCTGAGACTTCAAATCCATGAACATATATATTTCTTTCATAAGCAAAAAATAAGTTATGTATAGTTTTTGTTGGTATTATACCTAAGAATTTAGATTTCTTGAGATATTTTAAATTGTATTATATTTTTCACTTGAGTGTTACCTTGTTTATTGTTATTACATAAAAATGCAAGTGATTAGTTGAATCTTACGATTTTATGTACTTGCCTATTTATTCCAAGAGGTTTATATGGATCCCAAGGGACTTACAATGCAGACAAACATGTACAAGTACAGATGCTTTTATTTGTTCCTTAACAATCTATAGGTATTTTAGTTCCTTTCCTTGTTCTATTACACTGACAGTAATTTCCCATTCAATATTGAATAAGAGAAGTAAGCATAGATGATCTTACCTTGTTTCCCATTTTAGATGGAAAGCATTTAGTCTTTCACTTTTAAGTAAGTGTTAGCTGTAGCTTTTTGAAAAATAAAAGGTCCATATAAATTTGAGGAAATTACCCTCTATTTCTATTTTTCTGAAAGTATTTTTAAAACTTAGATTGATTTATATTGATACTTAAAACAAAAATTGAACATATTTACAAAAATCATTTGATGCTTAAATACATACACACACGCGCACACATATAAACACTGCAATGTTTAAATCAGGTTAAATATATCTCCTCAAACATCTATCATTTCAGTGTGGTGAAAACTTTCAGAATCATTTTTTCTAACTTTTTAAAAATGAACAAAATATTATAATTATCTATAGTCACCATATTATGCAATACCACACCAGAACTTCTTGCTCCTATCTAACTGTAATTTGTACACATTGATCCCCAACCCTCTCGTCCCCCTTCTCCCCTCAGCCTCTGATAACCACCAGCCTACTCTCAACTTATATGAGATCAACTTTTGAAGATTTTACCTATGAGTGAAATCATGACATACTTGTATTTCTGTGCTAGGTTTATATCACTTGATATAATAAAGTCCAGTTCTTTCCAAGTTATTGCAAATGACACCATTGCATTGTTTTATGGCTGAATAGCATTCCATTGTTTATATGTACCACATTTTCTTTATCCATTCATCAGTTGATAAGCAGGTCATTTTTATTTCTTGGCTATTATAAGTAGTGCTGAAATGAACATGGGTATTAATTATGTCTCTTCAAAACACTGATGTTATTTCTTTTGGATATATAATCAGGAGTGTGAGTCTGGTATCCTTTTGTTCTATTTTTCCATTGTGGTTGTGCTAATTTACATTCTTACCAACAATGTGTAAGTATACCCTTTTCCCCACATCCTCACCAATACTTGGTTTCTTTAGTATTTTTATAATAGCCAGTCTTACTAGAGCTAGGTGGTACTGATTGTGGTTTTAATTTGCATTTCCCTCATGAGTGATATTGAGCTTTTTTTCATGTACTTCTTGGCCATTTGTATGTCTTCTATTGAGAAATATCTGTTTAGAACTATTGTCCATTTTTCATTGGGTTGTTTGGTTTGGGGTTATAGATTTTTTGGAGTTCTTTATATATTCTGGATACCAATGCCTTCTCAGATGTGGTTTTCAAATGTTTTCTCCCATTCTGTAGATTCCTTCTGCATTTCATTTAATGTTTCCTTTGCTGTGCAGAAGCTTTTAGGTTTGGTGAAAGACTATTCATCTCTTTTTGCTTTGTATCCTGTGATTTTATGGTCTTGTCCAAACATTTCTTGCATATTCCAATGTTGAAGCATTTCTTCTTTGGTTTCTTATAGTAGTTTCATAGTTTTAGGTCTTATATTCAAGTCCTTAATCACCTTTGAGTTGATCTTTGTAACTGGTGAGACATAGGGGTCTAGTTTCTTTCTGTTGCAAATGAACATGCAATTTCCCCCAGAAGAATTTGTTGAAAAGACTGTCCTTTCATCAATGGGTATTCTTAGCACCTTTATAAAAAATCAATTGGCTGTAAATATTCGGGTTAACTTCTGGGCTTTCTATTGTGATCCATTGGCCTATGTATCCGTGTTTATGCCAATGCCATCCTATTTTGATCACTATATCCTTGTTGTATGTTTTGAAGTCAGGTAGTACAATATCTCCTCCTTTGTTCTTTTTGCTCAAAATGGCTTTGACTATTTGAGTTTTTTATTTTTGGGTTCCATATAAATTTGTAATTGATTTTTTCTAGTTATATGAAGAATGTCATTTGTATTTTGATAGGGACTATATTGAATCTTTAAATCACTTTGAATACTATGGACATTTTAATGATATTGATCCTTCCAATCCATAAATAGGAGATGCATTTCCTTTTTTTATGGGTCCTCATATTTTTTCATAAAGATTTTATAATTTTCATTATAGAACTCTTTCGCCTCTTTGGTTAATTATCCATATTTTTTGTAGAAAGAGAAAATGGGATTGTTTCCTTGATTTCTACTTGAGATAATTCACTATTGGCACAGAGCTATACTACAGAATTTTGTATATTGATTTTGTGATATGCAATTTTGCTGAATTCACTTATTTAAAAAATTTTTGGTGCGTTTTGGGTTTTTTTTTTTTTCTTTATAAGATCATGTCATCTGCAAACAGTTCCAGTTGGATTTCTCCTTTTCCAATTCAGATGCCCTTAATTTCTTTAACTTACCCAATAGATCTGGTCAGGCCTTCTAGCACAATAGTATAACAAGATAAACAAAATACCCCAGTACTTGTTATCTGTAGCAAGAGGAGTCTTTACTCTTCAGGGGGAAAAGGTGAAAGAGGAAAAGAGTCCCAGCAAGCTCTATGTGCACAGAAAATGGCACCTTTCCAACATATAACCTAAATAGATAAAATACCTAGGGTCTGCATAGTGATCTGCTTTTAGAGAATGGATTCACTGTATCTCATGGTGAACTCCCAGGGTGCTTTAACCAGGAGCTATCTTGAGGAAGGGGCATATTGTCTGAGGTTCAGCTGCTCTTGAGATCAGAAATTCTTGCATATCCCCATCTCTGTGACTCCATGGTCAGTACTGCCTCAATGGGTAACTGCCTCACAAAACAATCTTGGTTCAGGAGAATGGCTCTGACACAAACCTGCTGAGAATTATATGCTGTGGGGAATGTAGGTTGAGATATAGAGAGGAGCAGAGACTACTTATTCTAGAATTGGGGGAATTAGGAAACCGGCCCTCTAAGACCAGGTCATGACCAGCAACATGTGGCTTCTCATGGGTGCCAGGACTGAGGGTGCCAGGATGGAAAGTTTCAGACTACCACCACCCTCCCAACACAGAACTTTGATAACATGGGGATTGGTGGAGCAGAATAAAGAATCCAAACATAAATCCATACACTGGCAGCCAATTTATTCATGACAAAGCTGCCAAAAATATACATTGGAGAAAGACAGCCTCTTCAGCAATTGGTGCTCATAAAAGTGGATATCCACATGTAGAAGACTGAAACTTGACCCCTATCTCTGAACCTGTATAAAAATCAATTAAAAATGGATCAAATACTTTAATATATGACATGAAACTACTAGGAAAAAAAATAAGGGAGACACTTCAAGATATTGGTACAAGAAGTGATTTCCTGAATAGAACTCCAAAAAAGAAAGGAAACAGGTAAAAAACTGACAAATTGGATTAAATTAGAAAGTTTCTGTATATCAAAGGAAACAATCAACAGAGTGAAGAAACAACCTACAGAAAGGCAGAAAATCCTTGTCACCTATTAATCCAGCAGAGGATTAATATATAAAGGAGTATATAAAGAACTTTAAAAGTGAATTATAAAGAACAAATAATCCTATCAATATATAGGCAAATTATCTGAATAGACACTTCTCAAAATAGGAAATTCAAATGGCAAATAAATACATGAAAAAATTCTCAATATTATTAGCCATTAGGAAAATGCAAATTAAAACTAAAATAAGATTCCATCTCACCTCTCTTAGAATAGCTTTCATCATAACAACAACAAAAATAAATAAATACTGGTAAGAATGCTTAGAATCAAATGAGAGTAGAAATACAATATACCAGAATCTCTGGGACACAACAAAAGCATTCATTCCAAATGTTCCAAAAGGAGTATTTATAGTTTTAAGTAGCAAAATCAGAATGATCCCAAATAACCTAATGGTTCATTTGAAGGTCTTATAAAATCAAGAAAAAGCAGTCCCAATCCCATGAGAAGGAAAAAAATAATAAATATCAGATCCAAAATTAATAAAATAGTGAATAAAAAGCAATACAAAAGATAAACCGGGTGTGATGGGGGCATGCCTGTAATCTTAGCAACTCAGGAGGCTGAGACAGAAGGATTGCAAGTTCAAAGACAGCCTCAGCAACTTAGCCACACCCTAAGCAGCTTTGTGAAACCTTGACTCAAAATAAAAAATAAAAAGAGCTGGGGATGTAGCTTAGTGGTTAAGTGCCCCTGGGTTCAATCCTTGGTACACACACACCCAAGATATAAAGGATAAATGAAACAAAGAGTTGGTTCTTTGAAAATATAAAAATGATTGTTAAAAAACATAGCCAAACTAACCAAAAGAAAGAGGAACAAAACCAAAATTAATAAAATTAGAGGTTAAAATAAACATCACAACAGACTTCACTAAAATCCAGAGAATAATTGGAAAATATTTTTGAAAACTTATATTACAACAAATTAGAAAATCTTAGAAGAAATAGATAAACTTATAGAACCATACAACCTATTAAAATTGATTGATCAAGAGGATATAGAAAACATAAACAGACCAATAACAAGCAATGAGATTCTATTATAGAAATTATTCCCAAAAAATTTTTTCCAAAAAAAGAAAAGCCCAGAACCAGATGAATTTCCAGCTGAGTTCTACTAGGCCTTTAAAGAAATAATGCCAATGATCCTTAAATTATTCCATGACACAGAAAGGGAGGAAACACTTCCAAATTTGTTCTATGAAGCCAATATCATCCTGATATGAAAACCACATCAAGGAAAGAAAACTACAGACCAATATCCTGGATGAACATAGATGTAAAAATCCTTAATATAATATTAGCAAATCAAATCCAACAGTATATTACAAAGATTATATGCCATGATCAAGTTTTTCATTCCAGTTATAGAAGGATGGTTCCATATATGCAAATAAAATGTTATAATACACCACATAATTAGAACTAAGGGCAAAAATCACATGAACATTTCAATAGATGCAGAAAAAGTCATTGACAAAATTCAGCATCCAAGCATGGTAAAAAAATTGAGGAAACTAGGGAAAGAAGGAAATTATCTCAACATCCTAAAGGTCATATACAACAAACCCAAAGCCAACATTATACTGAATGAGGCAAAACTGAAAGCATTTCCTCTACAATCAAGAAGATAAAGATGTCCACTCTCATCACTCCTATTCAATGTAGTACTTAAAAATTTAGCCAAAGCAATTAGCAAGAGAAGTAAATAAAAGGGATACAAATAGGAAAAGAAGAAGTCAAATTACCACTGTTTGCAGAAGATATGATGTTATCATCTGAAAATACTCCACTATTAGATTCTTAGAACTGATAAAAAAAATTTAGCAAAGTGTCAGGATACAAAATCAACATATAAAAATCAATTTTTCTATAATCCAAAAATAAATCTACTTAGAAGTACATCAGGAAAATAATTCCATTCACAATGGCCTTAAAAAAGTCCACCTAGGAAAAAAATGTAACCAAAGAGGTGAAGATATATACAAGGAAAATTATAGAACACTGAAAAAAGAACTAGAATACACTCAAAACTACAAAGAACTTTCATGTTCATGGACTGAGAGAATTAATATGTTAAAATGAACATAATACTGAAAGCAATATACAGATTTGATATAATCCTCATCTACCAATACCAAAGGCATTCTTCACAGAACTAGAAAAAAGAGTCCTAAAATTCACATGGAAGACAAAAGACCCAAAATAGCCACAGCTATTCTGATTAAAAAGGACGGTGCTAGAGGCATTACTATAACTGATTTCAAGTAATCCTGCAGAGTTATAGTAACAAAAACAGGATAGCACTGGCACAAAAACAGACACATAGACCAATGGAATAGAATAAAAGGCACAGAGAGAAAGCAACACAGATAGTTATCTGAGCCTTGACAAAGGTATTAAAAACACATGTTGGAGAAAGACAGCCTTTTTAACACATGATTCTAGGAAAACTGTATATCCATATGTAGAAGAATGAAACTAGATCTCTATCCCTGACCCTGCATTAATGTGAACTCAAAATGGATCAAAGACCTAAGAATCAGATCAGAAACTTTGCAACTGCTAGAAGAAAACATAGGGGAAACACTTCAATATATAGGTGTAGGCAGTGACTTCCTCAATAGGACTCCTAAAGTTCAGGAAATAATACCAAGAATTAAATAAATGGGATGGTATCAAATTAAAAAGCTTTTATGCAGCAAAGGAAGCAATTAATAGCAAGAAGAGAGAATCTACTTAATTGGAGAAAATGTTATAGATTACTCTTCCAATAGAGGATTAATGTCCAGAATATATGAAGAACTCAAAAAGCTTAACACCAAAAACAAATACCCTAAACAGGACAGACATTTCTCAAAAGAAGAAATGGCCAACATATATATGAAAAAATGTTCAACAACTTTAGTGACCAGGGTAATGCAAATCAAAACAACACTGAGATTTTATCTCACTACAGATAGAATGGCAATCATCAATAATCCAAATACTAATAAATACTGGTTAGGATGTGGGGGGAAAGGAACACTTATATCATTGGTAGGAATGCATATTAGGCTACCCTACTCCTTAGTATTCATCCAAAAGAACTCATGTCAATATACATTAATGTTGACAATATAATGTTATTGTTGACATACATAAATATGCATACCCATATTTATAGCAGCACAATTCACAATAGTCAAGTTATGGAGCCAGGCTAGGTGTCTGTCAACAGAGTTCTGGATGCAGAAAATGTTGATATGTACACTCAATGGAGTTTTATTCAGCCATAATAAAGAAGGAAATTATGCAGGAAAATGGATGGAACTGGACAGCATCATGTTAAGCATGATAAGGCAGACTCAGAAAGTCAAAGATTTTATGCTTTCAATCACATGCAAAAGCCCAACAGAGGGATTTTGTATGTCTAGAAATTTATCATTTATTTTAGATTATGGAATTTGTTGATATACAATTGTGATAGTGTTACAATCTTTTGCATTTTGTGTTATCAAATGTAATGTCTCCTCGTTGATCTTGTCTATTGATTTTTTGGTCTGTATTTACTTTTTTCCACTCTAATCTTTGTTACTTCATTCCTTCTATAACTTGGACTCAGTTTGTCCTTATTTTTCCAGTTCCTTGAGGTGTAACTTTAGGTTGCTTATTTGCATTCTTCCCTTTTTTTTGGTACCAGAGATTGAACCCAGGAGCACTTAACCACTGAGTCACATCCCCAGCCCTTTTTTATATTTTTTTATTTAGAGACAGAGTCTCCCTTAAGTTGCTGAGGCTGGTTTTGAACTTGTGATTTTTCTGCCTCAGCCTCCTGAGCTGCTGGGATTATAGGTGTGTACCACCACTCCTGGCTCTTCCCTCTTATTTAAACATATTTTTCTTAGTTTAAATGGAATTTTTTTGTTTAATTTTATTTATTTATATGTGGTGCTAAGTATCAAACCCAGGGCCTCACACATGCCAAGCAAGTGCTCTACTACTGAGCCACAATTCCAGCCCCCTGCCCTCTTTTTTGATGTAGGGAATTATTGCTATATATTTTCCACTAGAAGTGTTATTACTATATACCACAGGTTTTGGTATGTCTTGTTTCCATGTTCATTTGTCTCAAAGACATTCTTCCTCGATCCATGTCTACTCACAAATGTTGCATACTTTCCTCATAATTGTAAATTTTCATTTCCCTACATTTATTATTTTCTAATGGTGTACTGTTTTAGTCAGAGAAGCTGCTTGATGTGATTTTAACTTTCTTAAATTGTTAAGATTGATTTTTTAGCCAAACATATGACTTATCCTGGAAAATGTTCTGTGTGCCCTTGAGAAGAATATGCATCCTGCTGCTCTTCTGTTAGGTACATGACTTCAAGGGAAAAGAAGGTTGGATATCTGGATGTTACTTTGATGTTACTTTGGAGTTCATATTCATTTCTGGAGATTAGTTGGAAGAAAATGCTTACAAAAAGACACATTTTTCTTTTACTGGTTTTAGTTGGCCCCATGAACATGCTGTGTATTGACCATGCAGAAATGGAAGGGGTAGCAACTTTGATTTAGGTTAGTGTTATTTCCAGAATCTTTTAACTTTTGGCATAACATTAGTGGTAGAAAGTTAGAAATTAGATAATTGAGCATGCCCAAATATACCCTAACACAGGCTTTATATATTTGTGCCAGTTAGAGGATAATAATAAGCTACATAATATTTATTTCATACTGGGCACTGTTCTAAGTGGTTTACATTAAATCTTCATAAAAACACAATGACATAGTTACTATTATCTCTAATTTGCAATTGAGAAAAATGAAGCATAAATAGATTGAATTACTTAAATCAAGTCCATATAGTTAGTAGTTAGTAGAAATGTTATTCAAATATGTAATATCTGCTTCTAGAGTCTGTGCTCTTAAACACTTTCTTAGGGAAATGATAGTAAAAATTATCAATCATGCAATCTTAGAATAATTATTTCTACTACAAAGGAAAATAGAAAATTAGAAATAATCTTGAATTTTCTAATAGACACCTAAAATTTACAGTAGGTGGAAGGAAGGGAGACAAAAGCATAAGATTCCAGGGGCAAAATTCAGAAACTTTAAAAAATGAGAATTCTCTTTTGGCATTAATATGTTGGGACTGGGTAAAAAGGTGTTATAACCGGTAATGCCTGATGAAAAGAAAAAGTGAACAATTTTTTATACCCTTAGGAGTAATGCTACATAAACCTTTCATACTATCCTTGATGACATTGAACACGAGGATGGAGGGAACATAGAAATTTTTACTGCCCCAGTTGTAATGTACTAAGAAGGTGAAGGATATTTTATTAGTTTGTGTTCTTGATATTATGCAATAGACAAAAAAGTCTCTGGGTATCTTAAGGAAAAAGCATATTAACAAGAAATCTGTGGGTGACTAGAGGGTTGGTACAGAAAATGAACAGAATTGACACTCTTGAGAGTTGGCAGCAGAAATCACAATGAAGGTCACATCACAGGCATAAATCTGGTCTGCATAAAATAATAGTCTCTGCAGTCAATCTAACCTTGAAAAATTTCATCTTTACTTTCTCAGACTGAGAATTCCAGGAGATTACCATCTGCCTCAGTACGTTTATGTAAGTAACCTTGGTTATACAAGATTAGAAGGCAGCTATGACCTCCATGGTTTGAGTAGTGAAAACCTATAGTGGGAAGTAGTAAATAGAAATTCTCATGAGTATTAGAAATAATGGAAAATGTTCCAAAGGGCTTATCAAGCTGCTAATAGAAAGGTTTGGGACCTAGGATGCCAAAAATACAGACACAAATGGAAACCTAGCTGGGGACAGTGGCACAGGCCTGTAATCCCAGCAGTTAAGGAGGCTGAGACAGGAGGATTACAAACCAGCCTCAGCAACTTAGTAAGGCCCTAAGGAAGTCAGTGAGAAACTGTCTCTAAATAAAATACAAAAGTGGTTGGTGACGTGGCTCAGTGGTTAAGTGTTCCAGTGTTCAAATGCCAATACCAAATAAATAAATAAATGAAACCTATAATGGGAAAAGATACCAAAAAAAGAGTTAAATTAAATAAAAACAAAACATGATCAATATGGTCAGCTTATTTAGAAATTATGTAGGCTAGGGACCTGCTGAGCTGAGTGGTAACAGATTCCTTGTGTTTATGGATAGAGTTAGCCAACTATTCACTTATTATGACAAGTTTATTACATGATAAGTAAAAGCACCCAGAAAACCACACCGGACACAGGAATTCACACAAGAGATTTTACTAAGCAGATGAACAGTGTCTGCCCTTGAGGGCAAGAGAGTGGGGGGGGGCAGGGGAGCTATTCTTAAGTTGTGGGAGTTTGTGGGCTATTAACAATCTGGCCAATGATCAATGAGAAAGTTGCAGGCTAACAATCTAGGAAGGTAGTTATCTCAATTGATTGTTCACAGTCAGTAACAATCTAGGTTGTAAAATGGTGTGGTGGGGCAGAATCAGGGGAGAAATGGCTGTAGCCTTGTTAACCCATTGTCCTTTCATTCTTCCATTTTTGTTTTTATAAGAAGATCCCTTTTGGGTGTATGGGCAAAGATTCATCTTCAGTAACTGCTTCCTGCTGGGCATGGGTGTAGAGCTGATTCAGAGAAGGGAAATGTCATTGCAGTAGGCAGGGGTTGGGTACTGGATAATTCCCCAGGGGAGTACACTTGTGGCCAGGCTCCAACTCATCCTTTATGAGGTCCTTTATGATATCCTTTATGATAGTCCTGTAATACAAGCTGATTGATAGTCTGATTAAAACATCTCTGGAGACAGTAGGAGTCAGTCTTCCAACAGTCCCATGGGCAATTGGGGAGGGAGGAAATGGTTGGCACCTGGACAGACCTATTGGGGAAAAATCCGATAGTTTGGAAAATTGCAGACAGGATGAATGGCAGGGGAGGCAAGAATTTAGCTGGCAGCCCAGTTCTCATGGCTGGGTGTGGTTGTATGGTACCTCGGTGTTCTGATCCTCGGCCTCTGGAACTGTAAGAAGGGTGGACATCTTGATGGCCTTCAGCCTGAGGTGGAGAGGTCCCACTGGGGTGGCCAAGTATTGGTTGGAAGAAGCCTGAGGGTTAGAAGCTGGAGAGGAGTTTGTGGATTGAGAGTAGAGCTTAACCCAAGAAATGTGTAGCCATCCCAGGAAACCTCTTACCTTGACAGCTGTTGGTGTAACCAGGATCACCATATGGGGTTCCTGCCATTTGGGAGATAGAGGGGCTGTAGCCTTCTGAGGAGGAGAGATAAGAACGTGGTCTCCTATTTGAAGAGGTTGAGCCAGGGGGCCAGACAAGGGTCTAGGCAGGGAGGAGTTGGCATAATCCTATAGGAATGTCTAAATGTGGTTTAGGAGAGGAATAAATATATGAGAAGGAAGAGGGGAAGAAAGGGGCATTATCCCAGGGGGAATGATGGGACAACTGTACATCAGCTCAAAAGGGGAGATAATGGCAGGTTTCTTTGGGAGCGAGTGAAGAGGCAGAAGAGTAAAAGGCAGGAGTTTAACCCAGTATTGGAGGGGTTTGTAGGGGGTGGTAGAGTTTTCCCTCTACCCTGAAAATAGAGGATTTGCAGGGGAAGTGGGTCCCCCAAACTCCCATAGCACTGAAAAGGTGGCTCCAGTATCTATAAGGAAAGGGAGCTGCCTGCCTGCCACTGTAAGGGTCACCCAGAGGTCCTGGTGGTCATGGCCATTGGGTGTAGAAGTCCTGGGCCCCTTCAGTCATCCATTGCCAATCTCAGTGGGTCACTGGGGGAAGGTAGTGAGGGTGACCTGGAACTTCTCAGCACCAGGGCAATCCACTGCCCAATGTCCCGGTTGGTGACATTTTGAACAAGGACCTGGGGGCTGCCAGGGGTTGGGGCAGACTCATGCCCAGTGACCCTCTTTTTCACACTTGAAGCATAGGCATGGAGGTCTTCTGGGAGCTAGGGTGCCCCTAGTAGTGGCTGGTTGGGCAGGTCCAGCTGGCTGAAAGGACTTGGCTAGCATTTGGTATTTTAGTTTTGTTTTTTTCTTCCCTTCCATTGTATACCCTGAATACCACCACTAGAACCTCTGACTGTGGAGTGAGGGGCTCCTTGTCCAACTGCCTTAATTTAACCTTTATATCTGGGTAACTTTGGGAAAAATAATAAGTCCTGAGTAGCTGTTGTCCCTCCAGAGTTTCAGGGTCCCAATTAGTATATTTCAGCATGGCCTCTGTGAGGCGACTCAGAAAGGTGGATGGATTTTCAGTTTTGTCCTGTATTACTTCCTGAAGTTTATCATAATTAATGGGCTTAATGGTGGCCTTTCAGAGACCCGCAAGTATGCAGGTTTGGAACTTGTCCCACTGCAGACACCCAATTCCCATGTTATAGTCCGATTTGGGCTCCCTATCTGGTACTGCTTCAGCCCCAATTGGGTGTGTTGGGGTCAATTGATGAACCTCATCTGCATAATTGTGCACCTGTTCCCTGACTCTCCTGTGCTCCTCAGGGGTCAAGGTGTAGGACTTGATCATATAAATGCCAGGTAAGGTCATAAGACTGGGTTAGGTACTGAAATTCCTTAATGAAGTTTGCAGAGCTGGAGGTGAAGGAGCCTAGCCACTCCTGTATCTGGGAAAGATCAGAGAGTGAGAAAGGAACATGAACTCTGATCACTCCCTCCACACAGACCACCTCCCATAGGGGTGCTAGAATATGTGCACAGGACCACATGATGGGAGGACTGGGTAGGCTGGGTGGGGGAGCAGAAACGGAAACAGAGAGGGGCAGTGGAGTTGGAGGAGCAGGGGTCAGAGGAGCCTCTGCTGCAGAAGACCAGTATGGGGGTGCTTTGTTAGCTAGGTCAAAGTCAGAGAAGGAGGAGGGGTTAGGAGGGGGAGAAGAAGCAGGGAAAAGTGAAGGTTTCCTTGCCAAAAGGAAGTGTTTGGGTTTACAAGAAGAACAAAGATCAGGTTTAGTGCACAAGAAAGAGAAAGCTTGAAGGTAAGGAATCTCTTTCCATTTGCCCACTTGCTCACAGAAGTTGTATAAGTCCCGTAGAAAATTGGGATCCTGGGTGCCACTAATTGGCCATTTGGATTGATTATCTAAAGGATACTGTGGCCAAATATCATTACGCAAGCAAATAAGTTTTGGTGGCTCTAGACTGGGGGTCAGGTGAAGGGGTTTAAGATTGTCTAGTAGGAAATCTGCTGGAATGGAGGACCCAGATCCCATGGAGGAGACTAATAAACAGCTGAGGAAGTGTCCAAAGTGTCCTGAGGTCACAGACTAGTTGGCTGGAGATGAGGAGGCAACACAATGATGGGAGTAGTCACGTCTGTTAGTGTGTTCTGGGTAAAAACCAAGGGGGTTGAGGACCTGGTGCCAGAAATTTTAAGAGGAAAAATGAAGAGGAACCTCAACCCAGAGAGGGAATCTCCACCATAAAGATTGGGGACCCACCCATCAGATAAGGTCAACTAAGGGGGCCAGCCATAACTGTGAAAGTCGTGACTGGGGTAACACCCCACTCCTCAACCGCCTTGAGGGTGCTGGAGGATCAATGGTCACATCTCAGCTCAGCAGAGGAGTGTTTAAGTCTATCTAGGGGAAGACTCACCAATCTGTAGGCCCGTGGTAGATGTGGAATTGGGTGTCTGGGCAAATGGAAGGTGAGACCAGCATCCGGGAGTCTGGGGCATCAGATAGGATTCCACTCACCTAAGTGGTGGTAGAAGAGCCCATCTGAGTCACAGCAACAATGAAAGCACACAGCAAACTACTCCACATGCAGGAACTCACACAAGAGATTTTATTAAGCAAATGAACAGAGTGTCTGACCTTAAAGATGAGAGAGAGAGAGAGAGAGAGAGAGAGAGAGAGAGAGAGAGAGAGAGAGAGAGAGAGAGAGGTGGGGGACCTATTCTTAAGTAGTGGAAGTTTGCGGGATAATAACAATCTCACCAATGATTGATGAGGGGAAGTTTTTGGGCTAACAATCTAGGAAGGTAGTGAGGTATCTCAATTAATTGTTGACAGTTAGTAACAATCAAGGTTGTAAAATGGTGTGGGGGCGCAGAATCAGGGGAGAAATGACTGCAGCATTGTTGACCCATTGTCCCTTCAATAGGTGAGCTTATATCCTTGAATGGGGAGTCTACTTTTTCCTTATGAATCCTTAATCCAAATGTAATGTGTTTTTAGTTGAGTGGTCCATTCATAGAGTCTTGAGAACAAGAGAAAGAAGAGGAAAATAAGGAGAAGGAAGCATACAGAAATCAAAGAAGGATATCTCATCTAGGGAAAGAATTCTCAGAAAGTAAATATAAAAATCTTTTGCAAGTTTAATCTGAATTCCCTTAACTAAATATTATGCATTAAAATGTGCTAGGACAAACTGTTATATCTTATAATTTACTTTGTTTATATGAACATTATACAAATACTATGAGGTCATTGAAGAAAAACTTCTAAAATGCAAGTAAACAAAAATTAAGGTCATCCCCATGTGAATCTCCCATGCCAAAGACAGGTCCAGCCACCAGACACAGCACCTGCCATCTCCAGCTCAGAGGACCGTGCCCCAGCTGCCATCCCCAGAGTCCTTGGCCCAGCCCGTGATCTAGTGCCCACCCCCATGCAGTCTAGCATCTGCTCTGTGCTTGACCATCTATCAATACATGGGGTCACATCAGCCTGCTAGCATTGATTATTCCCAACCTGGAGGCCACCACCAATGGTGGGACAGCATCCTTCTTGGGACTCCACATTATCAAGTTCCTCTCAGGCATCAGGCTACTGAAAACTAGAAGGTTTGAACAGTATAATAGTTTTATTGTAGAATTTTTATTAGTAGTATTATTATAATTATTCCTATTATACCTACTATTATTCCTACTTCTTACTTTTATTAATATTTTTGTCACTCTATTTTCCTCTTATCTATCTGTTTCTTTGGAGACTTCCTCCCTTTTCTCATGCTAACAACCAATTTCTTTTAATTCCACTTTCACTATTCCTATTACGTAGTACCGCTATAGACTCACTTCTTATCTCATTAATCCCTCCCCATCCTCTTTATCCACCATTAGAAATTGTGGTCCTTATTGCAAATCTATTGATTAGGTTGTAGATACTAATTGAACTCATCATCTCTGATTATTAATACAATGTGGTTAATATCTTAATAGGGACTATTTGGGTTAAGGATGCATATTGTTTTTATGGTGTGCTGTTAATATTAATCTCTCACTTCAAGGTGAGGTATTAGAATCCTGCAGGGACATTATAAGTCTATAGGGAGGAAACTGCAATATCTCGGACTCCCACTACTAGAGGAGAAGATACATGAACAACACAAGAAAACAAGGGAAGAAAGTGTCTCAAACTTAGATGCTATATCAATGGAATCTAATGACAGCATGGCAGAAGAAATATAAGAAAGAGAGTTCAGAATGTACAAAATTAAAATGATCCAAGAAGCAAATGATGAGATAAGAGAGTAAATGCATGCAATGAAAGATCGTACCAATAAACAGTTAAAAGACCAAATGCAGGAAGCAAAAGATCATTTCAATAAAGAGATAGAGATTCTGGAAAAAAAAAACCAGAAATCCTTGAAATGAAGGAAACAAAAACCAAATTAAAAACTCAATTGAAGCACAACCAACAGGCTGGATCACTTGGAAGACAGAACCTCAGACAATGGAGAAAAAATATTTAATCTTGAAAACAAAGTGAACAAAATAGAGAAGATGGTAAGGAATCATGAAGGAACCTAAGGAATAGTGGGATATCATGAAAGGACCAAATTTAAGAATTATTGGGATTGAGGAAGGCACAGAGATACAAACCAAAAGAATGAATAATCTGTTTAATGAAATAATATCAGAAATTTTTCCAAATCTACAGAATGAAATGGAAAATCAAATACAAGAGGCTTACAGGACACCAAATGTATAAAATTAAAACAAATTCACACCAAAGCACATTATAATGAAAGTACCTAACATAAAAATAAAGATAGAATTTTAAACGGTGTGAGAGAAAAGCATCAGTTTACATATAGGGGGAAACCAATATGGATACCAGCAGATTTATTCAGCCCAGAACCTATTTTAAACTCTGAAAGAAAATGGATGCCAACCAAGAATTTATACCCAGTAAAACTTACCTTCAGATTTGATGATGAAGTAAAATCCTTTTTATTTTTTTCTTTTTATTATTTATTTGTTTTGATTAAAAATCATAAATTTACAAAGGGAAATATTGCTTGATACATTCTGTTATTTTTTTCCCTTCCCCCACCCCTCCCACCCCCTTTTCCCTCTATACACTCCTTCCTTCCTCCATTCTTACCACCCTCCTTATCCCTAATGCTAAACCTAACCCTAACCCTAACGCTAATCCCTAAAACCCCCCTTATATGCCCTCATCTGCTTATTAGCGAGATCATTCATCCTTTAGTTTTTTGAGATTGGCTTATCTCACTTAGCATGATATCCTCCAATTACGTCCATTTGTCTGCAAATGCCATAATTTTATCATTCTTCATGGCACAGTAATATTCCACTGTATATATATGCCACAGTTTCTTTATCCATTCATCAACTGAAGGGCATCTAGGTTGGTTCCACAGTATGGCTATGGTGAAATGATGAGCTATGAACATTGATGTGGCTGTATCTCTGTAGTATGCTGATTTTAAGTCCTTTGGGTATAGGCCAAGCAGTGGGATAGCTGGGTCAAATGGTGATTCCATTCCAAGCTCTCTGAGGAATCTCCACACTGCTTTCCAGAGTGGCTGCACTAATTCGCAACCCCACCAGCAATGTATGAGTGTACATTTTTCCCCACATCCTCGCCAACACCTATTGTTCCTTCTGTTCTTGATAATCGCCATTCTAATTGGGGTGAGATGAAATCTTAGGGTAGTTTTGATTAGCATTTCTCTTATTACTAGAGATGTTGAACATTTTTTCATATATCTGTTGATTGCTTGTACATCTTCTTCTGTGAAGTGTCTGTTCATTTCCTTAGCCCATTTGTTGATTGCATTATTTGTATTCTTGGTGTAGAGTTTTTTGAGTTCTTTATAGATTCTGGAAATTAGCGCTCTATCTGAAGTATGAGTGGCAAAGATATTCTCCCACTCTGTAGGCTCTCTTCACATTACTGATAGTTTCCTTTGCTGAGAGAAAGCTTTTTAGTTTGAATCTATCCCAGTGGTTGATTCTTGCTTTTATTTCTTGTGCTATGGGGGTCCTGTTAAGGAAGTCTGATCCTAAGCCAACAAGTTGAAGGTTTGGACCTACTTTTTCTTCTATAAGATGCAGGGTCTCTGGTCTGATTCTGAGGTCCTTGATCCATATTGAGTTGAGTTTTGGGCAGGGTGAGAGATAGGGATTTAGTTTCATTCTGTTGCATATGGATTTCCAGTTTCGCCAGCATCATTTGCTGAAGAGGATATCTTTTCTCCATAGCATATTTTTGGCACCTTTGTCTAGTATGAGAAAATTGTATTTATTTGGATTTGTGTCCATGTCCTCTATTCTGTACCATTGATCTACCTGTCTATTTTGGTACCAATACTGTTTTTGTTACTATTGCTTTGTAATAGAGTTGAACATCTGGTATTGCGATACCCCCTGCTTCTCTCTTTCTACTGAGGATTGCTTTGGCTATTCTGGATTTCTTATTCTTCCAGATGAATTTCATAATTGCTTGCTCTATTTCTGTAAGGTAGATCATTGGGATTTTAATTGGAGTTGCATTGAATCTGTATAGCACTTTTGGTAGTATGGCCATTTTGACAATATGAATTCTTCCTATCCATGAACATGGGAGATCTTTCCATCTTCTAAGGTTTTCTTTAATTTCATTCTTTAGTGTTCTGTAGTTCTCATTGTAGAGGTCTTTCACCTCTTTTGTGAGATTGATTCCCAACTATTTTATTTTTTCAATGCTATTGTGAATGGGGTAGTATTCCCAATTTCTCTTTCTGAAGATTCATCACTTATGTATAAAAATGCACTGGATTTATGTGCATTGATCTTGTAACCTGCTACTTTACTGAATTCACTATGAGTTCTAAGAGTTTTCTGGTGGAATTTCCAGGTTCCTCTAAATATATAATCATGTCATCAGGAAACAGGGATAGTGTGAGTTCCTCTTTTTCAATTCGTATCCCTTTAATTTCTTTGGTTTGTCTAATTGCTCTGGATAGAGTCTCAAGAACGATATTGAATAGAAGTGGTGAAAGAGGGCATCCCTGCCTTGTTCCAGTTTTTAGGGGGAATGCTTTCAGTTTTTCACCATTTAGAATGATATTGCCCATGGGCTTAGTGTAGATGGCTTTTATAATGTTAAGGAATGTTCCCACTACCCCAATTTTGTCTAGTGTTTTGAGCATGAAGGGATGCTATATTTTATCGAATGCTTTTTCTGCATCTATTGAAATAATCATGTGATTCTTAACTTTTAGTCTGTTGATATAGTGAATGACATTTATTGATTTCCGGATGTTGAACCAACCTTGCATCCCTGGGATAAAACACACTTGATCGTGGTCCAATATCTTTTTAATATATTTTTGTATGCGATTTGCTAAAATTTTGTTGAGAATTTTTGCATCGATGTTCATTAAGGATATCGGTCTGAAATTTTCTTTCTTTGATGTGTCTCTGTCTGGTTTAGGTATCAGGGTGATATTGGCTTCATAGAATGAGTTTGGGAGGTTTCCCTCCTCTTCTATTTTATGGAATACTTTGAGAAGTATTGGAATGAGCTCTTCTTTAAAGGTTGTGTAGAACTCGGCTGAGAACGCATCTGGTCCCGGACTTTTCTTTGTTGGTAGGCTTTTGATGACCTCTTCTATTTCATTGCTTGAAATTGATTTATGTAAGTTGTGTATGTCCTCCTCGTTCAGTTTATGTAATTTTATGTCTCTAGAAACTTGTTGATGTCTTCCAGGTTTTCTGTTTTGTTGGAGTATAGATTTTCAAAATAGCTTCTAATTATGTTTTCTATTTCACTCGTGTCTGTTGTGATATTTCCTTGTTCATTCCAAATTTTAGTAATTTGAGTTTTCTCCCTCTTTGTCTTTGTTAGTGTGGCTAAGGGTTTATCAATTTTGTTTATTTTTTCAAAGAACCAACTATTTATTTTGTTAATTTTTCCAATTGTTTCTTTTGTTTCAAATTCATGGATTTCAGCTCTGATTTTAACTATCTCCTGTCTTCTACTACTTTTTGTGTTGGTCTGCTCTTCTTTTTCTAGGGCTTTGAGCTGTAGTGTTAAGTCGTTTATTTGTTGATTTCTACTTCTTTTGTTGAATGCGCCCCATGAAATAAATCTTCCTCTAAGTACTGCTTTCATAGTGTCCCAGAGATTTTGATATGATGTGTCTTTGTTCTCGTTTACTTCTAAAAATTTTTTTATTTCCCTCCTGAGGTCTTCTGTTATCCATTCATCATATAATAGTGTATTATTTAATCTCCAGGTATTGGAGAAATTTCTGTTTTTTATTCTGTCATTTATTTCTAAGTTCAATTCATTATGATCTGATAGAGTACCAGGTAATATCTCTATCTTCTTGTATTTTCTAACAGTAGCTTTGTGGCATAAGACATGGTCTATTTTAGAGAAGGATAGAGAAGGATACATGTGCTGCTGAGAAGAGAGTGTATTTGTTCTTTGTTGGATGGTATATTCTATATAAGTCGGTTAAGTCTAAATTATTGATTGTGTTATTGAGATCTATGGTTTCTTCATTCAATTTTTGTTTGGACGATCTATCCAGCAGTGAGAGAGGTGTGTTAAAATCGCCTAGTATTACTGTGTTGTGGTCTATTTGATTTCTGGATTTGAGAAGGATTTGTTTGACGTACATGGGTGAGCCAATGTTTGGGGCATAGATATTTATGATTGTTATGTCTTGTTGATTTATGCATCCCTTAAGCAGTATGTAATGTCCTTCTTTATCCCTTTTGACTAGTTTTGGCTTGAAGTCCACATTATCTGTAATGTGGATGGATACTCTAGCTTTTTTGCTGTGTCCGTGTGCATGGTATGTTTTTTCCCATCCTTTCACCTTTAGTCTATGGATATCTCTTTCTATGAGATGAGTCTCTTGCAGGCAGCAAATTGTTGGATTTTTCTTTTTAATCCATTTTGCTAGTCTATGTCTTTTGATTGATGAGTTCAGGCCATTAACATTCAGGGTTATTATTGTGATATGATTTGTATTCCTGGTCATTTGGCTCATTTTTGTTTTTTGATGTGACTTGGTTTCTCCTTTATTTGGTTGTTCCTTTAGGTTTGCATCGTTGTTTTTCATCTCTTCCTCATGGAATACTTTGCTGAGAATGTTCTGCAATGCTGGCTTTCTTTCTGTAGATTCCCTTAGCTTTTGTTTATCATGGAAGGATCTTATTTCATTGTCAAATCTGAAAGTAAGTTTAGCTGGGTATAAGATTCTTGGTTGGCATCCATTTTCTTTCAGGTTTTGGTAAATGTTGATCCAGGCCCTTCAGCTTTTAGGGTCTGAATTGAAAAATCTGCTGATATTGTTTTCCCCCGAATGTAATCTGATTCTTTTCTCTCACGGCCTTTAAAACTCTGTCTTTACTTTGTATGTTAGGTATTTTCATAATAATGTGCCTTGGTGTGGGTCTGTTGTAATTTTGTATATTTGGAGTCCTATAAGCCTCTTGTACTTGGTTTTCCATTTCATTCTTCAGATTTGGGAAATTTTCTGATATTATTTCATTGAATAGATTGTTCATTCCTTTGGTTTGTTTCTCTAAGCCTTCCTCAATCCCAATAATTTTTAAATTTGGCCTTTTCATGATATCCTATAGCTCTTGTACATTTTGTTCATGATTTCTTACCATCTTTTCTGTTTGGTCAACTTTGTTTTCAAGATTCAATATTTTGTCTTCAATATCTGAGATTCTGTCTTCCAGGTGTTCTATCCTATTGGTTATGCTTTCTATGGAGTTTTTAACTTGGTTTATTGTTTCCTTCATTTCAAGGATTTCTGTTTGGTTTTTTTTTTCAATATCTCTAACTCTTTATTGAAATGATCTCTTGCTTCCCATACTGGCTCCTTTAACTGTTGATTGATGTGATCATTTAATGCCTGCATTTGCTCTTTCATCTCCTCGTTTGCTTCCCTGATTGTTTTAATTATGTACATTCTGAGCTCCTTTTCTGACATTTCTTCTGCTGTGCTGTCATTGGGTTTTATTGATACAGTATCTAGGTTTGTTTGGGACATTTTCTTCCCTTGTTTTCTCATATTGGTCAGATGTCAGTGGGACTTTGTGATATTGCAGAATTCTTCTATTGGCTTATAGTGTCCCTGTAGATTTCCAGTGTATCACCTCCCAACCTTCAGTAGCCTGAAGTCTTGACGTAACTTGATAATGCATTGCTTCCAAGGAACGCTGCCCCTAGCCCACTACTGGTTCCAGGACTTGGAGCTGGCTCTGTGTGGAAAGGCTCTCACTGGGGGGCCTGCTCCAAGAAGCTAGCCTGGAAACGCCATTCCTGCCAGAGGCGGCTGGGCTGTGGGCTGCTTGGCGAAGTCCCTGACTGCCCTGTCCTGGTCCCTGAAGCAACCTGTATGCAGGAACTCACCGCCCTGGTTCAGGGACTTTAAGCTTGGTTCCGTGCAAGAAGGCTGTCACTGGGGGTCCTGCTCCGAGATGCTGGAGAATCTGGCCCTGCGGAGGAGCCCACTGCCAGAGTGCGCATGGCTGCCTGAGGAAGACTCTAGCTGCCCTGCCCTATTCTAATAAGCCACCTGAATCTGGGCCTGCAGCCCAGGCAGCGCTTCACCGGGTGGAGGAGACTCACCCCATGGCTCTATTTTAGTCCAAGTCTCTCAATGCCTCCCCTTCTTGAATCCTGGCTTCTGGAGCGACTGGAGATGCAGTCACCCTCTAGTCCGCCATCTTGGATCATCCCGTGGAAAAAGGCTGCGGCCAGGGAGGTGGGGCCGGGGGACAGGTTCGCCTGGAGAGGTCTCTGGCTGCCTTTCCCTGTTCCCAGAGGCTGCTTGCAGGTCAGAGGTCACTACTGGCTTGGGGACTTTTGGCTGGCTCTGTGTAGAAAGGCTCTCACTGGGCGGTCTGCTATGAGAAGCTAGCCTGGAAAGGTGCTTCCCGCCGCAGGGGGCCAGTCTGCAGGCTGCTTGGGAATTCCCTGGCTGTCCTGTCCTGGTCCCTGAAGCAACCTGCGGGCAGGACCTCGCCGCCCTGGTTCAGGGACTTCAAGTAAAATCTTTTAATGATAAAAGAAAACTAAAAGAATTTACAAATAGAAAGCCTGCCCTACAGAACATTCTCAGTAAAATATTTCTTGAGGAAGAAATGAAAAACAACAATGTAAATCGGCATAGGGAGGAACTACCCTAAAGGAATAGCCAAATAAAGCAGAAAGCAAATCAAGTTAAAAACCAAAAATAATCTGG
The DNA here is from genome assembly GCF_902686455.1 of Sciurus vulgaris. Lineage (NCBI taxonomy): Eukaryota > Metazoa > Chordata > Mammalia > Rodentia > Sciuridae > Sciurus > Sciurus vulgaris. The sequence goes on along the minus strand of NC_136471.1, from coordinate 76,934,142 downwards.
AAGGACCAGGAATACAAATCGTATAATAATAATAACCATGAATGTTAATGGCCTAAACTCATCAATCAAAAGACATAGGCTGGCAGATTGGATTAAAAGAAAGACCCAACAATATGCTGCCTTCAAGAGACTCATCTCATAGAAAAAGTTACCCACAGACTAAAGGTGAAAGGATGGGAAAAAAACCTACCAAGCACATGAATTCAGTTAAATCTGGGAGTTTCCATCCTCATATCAGATAATGAGGACTTCAAGTCCAAGTTAATCAGAAGGGATAAAGAAGGACATTTCATACTGCTTACGGAAAGCATAAATCAGCAAGATATAGCAATCATAAACATCTATGCCCCAAACAATGGTGCATCCATTTACGTCAAACAAATCCTTCTCAATTCAAGGAACCAAATAGACCACAACACAATAATACTGGGTGACTTTAGCACACATGATTCACCAAATCATTTTTTTGGACAAATCTTCCAAAAAAAATTTGAACAAAGAAACCATAGAACTCAATAAAACAATCAATAATTTAGACATAACAGACATATAGAGAATATTCCATCCATCAATGAGCGAATATACTTTCTTCTTAGCAGTACCTGCATCCTTCTCTAAAATACACCTATGTTATTCCAAAAAGCTACTCTTAGGAAATAAAAAAATAGATACTACATTGTATTCTATCAGATTATAATAGAATGAAATTAGAAATCATGATAGAATAAAAAATGGAAACTACTCCAACACCTGGAGACTAAATAATACACTATTGAATGATGCATGGATAGTAGAAGACATCAAGAGATAAAAAAAAAACTCTTAGAGATAAACAAGAAAAAGATACAACATATCAAAATTTCTGGGACACTATGAAAGCAGTACTAAGAGGAAAGTTCATTGTATGGAGAACATTCAATAAAAGAAGAAAAAGTCAACAAATGAATGACCTAACATTACAGTTAAAAGTCCTAGAAAAAGAAGAACAGATCATCATTAAAAGTAGTCAAAGAAAGGAAATAATTAAAATCAGAGCTAAACTCAATAAAATTGAAACAAAAGAAACAATTCAATTCAAAACAATTCAATTCAGAAACAATTCAAAAAATTGACAAACCAAAAAGTTGGTTCTTTGAAAAAGTAAACAAAATAGATAAACCCTTAGCCACACTAATGGACAGAAAGAGCGAGAAAACTCAAATTACTAAAATCCGTGATGAAAAAGGAAAGGTCATAACAGACACTATAGAAATACAAAACATAATTAGAAGCTATTTTGAAAATCTATATTTCAGCAAAATAGAAAATCTCAAAGACATTGACAGGTTTCTAGAGTCATATGATCCACCCAAACTGAATCTGGAGGACATGCACAATTTAAATAGATCAATTTCAAGCAATGAAAGAGAAGAAGTCATCAAAAGCCTACCAATCAAGAAAAGTTCAGGATTAGATGGATTCTCAGCTGAGAAGACCTCAAAAGGAACTCAAAGAGGACACATAAGGACCTTCAAAAAGGAACTCATTCCAATACTCCTCAAAGCATTCCATGAATCAGAAGAGGAGTGAACCCTTCCGAACTCATTCTATGAAGATAGTATCACCCTGATACCAAAGCCAGAAAAAGACGCATCAAGGAAAGAAAACTTCAGACCAATACCCCTAATGAACATAGATGCAAAAATTCTTTTAAAAAATTTTAGCAAATCACATACAAAAACATATTAAAAAGATAGTGCACCATGATAAATGGGTTTCATTCCAGGGATATAAGGTTGGTTCAACATCCAGAAATCAATAAATGTAATTCACCACATCAACAGACTTAAAGCTAAGTATCACATGATTATTTCAATAGATGCAGAAAAAGCATTTGATAAAATACAACATCCCTTCATGCTCAAAACACTATAAAGAATAGGGATAGTAGGAACATACCTCAACATTGTAAAGGCTATCTCTGCTAAGCCCACGGCCAACATGATTCTAAGTGGAGAAAAAATGAAATCATTCCTCCTAAAAACTGGAACAAGGCATGGATGCCCTCTTTCACCAGTTTCATTCAACATCTTGCTTGAATTTTAGCCAGAGCAATTAGACAGAACAAAGAAATTAAAGGGATACGAATAGGGAAAGAAGAACTCAAACTGTCACTATTTGCTGATGACATGATTCTATATTTAGAGGAGTGAAAAAATTCCACCAGAAAACTAGAACTTATAAATGAATTCAGCAAATTATCAGGATATAAAATCAACATTCGTAAATCTAGTGCATTTTTATACATAATTGATGAATCTTCAGAAAGAGAAGTTAGGAAAACTACCCCATTCACAATAGCCTCGAAAAAAATAAAATACTTGGGAATCAATCTAACCAAAGAGGTAAAAGATCTCTACAATGAAAACTACAAAACATTGAAGAAAGAAATTGAGGAAGACCTTAGAAGATGGAAAGATCTCCCCTGTTCTTGGATAGGCAGAATTAATATTGTCGAAATGGCCATACTATCAAAAGCACTATACAAATTCAATGCAATTCCAATTAAAATCCCAATGATGTACTCATAGAAATAGAGCAAGCAATCATGAAAATCATTTGGAAGAATAAGACACCCAGAATAGCTGTATCACAATACCAGATCTTCAACTATACTACAGAGCAATAGTAACAAAAATGGCATGGTATTGGCACCAAAATAGATGCCAATGGTAGACAGGTAGACCAATGATACAGAATAGAGGACACAGAGACAAACCCACATAAATATAGTTATCTCATACCAGAAAAAGGTGCCAAAAATATACAATGGAGAAAAGATAGCCTCTTCAACAAATGAGGCTCACAAAACTGGAAATTCATGTACAGTAAAATGAAAGTAAACCCTATCTCTCACCCTGCACAAAAGTCAATTCAAAATGGATCAAGGATCTAGGAAGTAGACCAGAGACCCTGCACCAAATGAAAGAAAAAGTAGGCCCTAATCTTCATCATGTCAGCTTAGGACCAGACTTCCTTAACATGACTACCAAAGCACAAGAAATAAAAGCACGAATCAATAAATCAAATAGATTCAAACTAAAAAGTTTTTTCTCAGCAAAGGAAACAATCAACAACATGAAGAGACAACCTACAGATTGGGAGAAAATCTTTGCCACATATACTTCAGATAGAGTACTAATCTCCAGGATTTATGAAGAACTCAAAAAGCTTTACACCAAAAACACAAATAACCCAATCAATAAATGGGCTAAGGAAATGAGCAGACACTTCATAGAAGAAGATATACAAGCAATGAACAGATAAATGAAAAAATGTTCAACATCTCTAGTAATAAAATAAATGCAAATCAAACCTACCTGAAGAGTTCATCTCACCCCAATTAGAATGACTCTTATCAAGAATACAAGCATCAATAATGTTGGCGAGGATGTGGGGGAAAAGGTACACTCATACATTGCTGGTGGGGTTGCAAATTGGTGCAGCCACTCTAGAAAGCACTATGGAAATTCCTAAGAAAACTCGGAATGGAGCCACCATTTGACCCAGCTATCCCACTCGTTGGCCTATATCCAACGGACTTAAAATCAGCATACTACAGTAATGCAGCTACATCAATGTTTATAGCAGCTCAATTCACAATAGCTAGATTGTGGTACCAACCCAGATGCCCTCAACAGAAGAATGGATAAACTGTGGGATATATACACCAAGAATTCAAATAACGAAATCAACAAATGGGCTAACGAAATGAACAGACACTTCACAGAAGAAGATGTACAAGCAATCAACAGATATATGAAAAAATGTTCAACATCTTTAGTAATAAGAGAAATGCAAATCAAAACTACACTAAGATTCCATCTCATCCTAATTAATGGCGATTATCAAGAATACAAGCAACAATAGGTGTTGGCGAGGATGTGGGGAAAAAGGTACATTCATACATTGCTGGTGGGACTGCAAATTAGTGCAGCCACTCTGGAAAGCAGTGTGGAGATTCCTTAGAAAACTTGGAATGGACCTACCATTTGACCCGGCTATCCCACTCCTCGGCCTATACCCAAAGGACTTAAAATCAGCACACTACAGAGATACAGCCACAACAATGTTCATAGCTGTTCAATTCACAATAGCCAGACTAGGGAACCAACCTAGATGCCCTTCAACAGATGAATGGATAAAGAAACTGTGGTATATATACACAATGGATTATTACTCAGCCATAAAGAAGAATAAAATCATGGTATTTGCAGGTAAATGGATGGAGTTGGAGAATATCATGGTAAGTGAAATAAGCCAAGTCCAAAAAACCAAATGTTGAATGATGTATCTGGTAAGTGGATGATGATACATAACAGTGGGGGAGGAGGTAAGGGAAGAATGGAAGAAAGATGGATTTTATAGATGGAAATGAGGGGTGGGGAGTGGGCTGGGGGAAGAAAAGAAAATAGAATGAGAAAAACATTGTTACCCTATGTACATGTATGATTACACAAATGGTATGACTCTACTTCATGTACAGCCAGAGAAAGGCTAGTTGTACCCCATTTGTGTACAATAAATCAAAAATTTTTAAAAAGTGAAAGAAAAAAATTAAGGTCAAAATCCCTCATGCCCAACCATTATGAATCATTTCAAGATTGCTTTATTTATGCTCTTTATTTATGCACAAGTTAATGTTTCAGGAAGCAAAAGTGAAAATATATTCTATATTCTCATTTATAAACTTTTCATTTTCACAAAACAATGTATCTTAAAATTCTTTACATATCATATCTTATACTCATTTCAATAACTATATAATATTCCATGTAATAAATCATAATAAATTTAACCATTTTTCATTATTTTACATTTATACTTATATTTAGGTAGCCTAAAATTTTTCTCTTTCAGATCAAGGCTATATTTGAGATTTTTAAAAACTGAAACTTTTTTTTTTTTTGTGAAAGACATTGTTAAGAGAGTGAGGAAACAAACAACATGATAAAATAAAATATTTGAAAATCATAAATCTGATTAAATATTTGACTCCAGAATATATAAAGAACTCTTTAATCTCAACAAGAAGAAAACAAACAACCTTATTTGAAAATGGACAAAACGTATGAACATTCATATGAAAGAAGATATGTGAAAGGAAAATAAACCCATAACATTATGTTCAATATATGTTTTAGGTAAATAAAAATGTACCTAAAATTGTAATACGGTACAATTACACATCTATTAGAATGGTTGAACTAAAAATCAAAAAGAGTTATTCAAAGTTTCAGAGCAACAGAATTCTCATTAATTGCTGATGAGAATGAAAAATGGTATAGTCAGCTTTAAAGACTTTGTGGCAGCTTTTCATAAAGATAAACATAGATTTAACATATGAACCAGAAATCATACTTCTAGGTAATTTCCCCAATGATTTGAAAGTATATGTATGTAAACATAGGCACACACACATAACAACACACACACAAACACACACACACACACACATAAGCAGTTTTATTCATCATCACTTAAAACTGGAAGCAACCAAGATGTCCTTAAACAGGTGAATGTACAACTGAACTGTAGTATGTCCATACAATGGAATATTATTTTTTAATAAAAAGCAACAGTCTATTGATTCATAGAACAATATATATAAACCTCTTACACATTTTACTAAGTAAAAGAAACTAGGTTCTACCAGGTATAGTGTTGCATACCTGTAGTCCCAGCAGCACAGGAGTCTGAGGCAGAGGATCACAAATTCTAGGCTCATGTGGGAAACTCAGAGTATCTCAAAAGAAAAAATAAGGGCTGGTAGTATAACTCAGTGGTAAAGCACTCCTGGGTTCAATCCCCAATAACCCTCCAAAAAATAGAAGAAGAAAAAAGAAAAAGAAAAAGAAACCAAGCCCAGAGGAGTATATATAATTTAATTTCATACAACTAAAGGAATGAAAAATAATTTCATGGCTTCCCCAGGGTCTGGGGAGGAGACAGTGGTTGAATACAAAGGGGCACAATGGAAAAAAATTAGGGTGAAGGAAATATTCTTTATGGTTATCATTTAATGGATGCATAGCATTTTTCAATACTCATAACATTTTATATTAGAATGAAATTAATATATACAAATTGTAATAAATTGAGCTGACCTAAGTAACTTCAGAAAATTACACTTGATCAGAAAGTATAAGGCTGTAGGCAAAAGGAACTGCACATGAATACTGCATCCTAGTTGGTAGAGTTATATGTCACTGAGGTATGACTTAATAATTCTTCTTGATATCTTTATTGAGGTATTGAAAATAGATATGATATATGTTTAAAGAGTACAATTTGATGTATTGATATACATATACATTGTAAATTGATCACTATAATTGAACACATCTATTACCACTACACAGCTACCATGTGTATATGTGCATGTGTGTGTGGTGAGATTTAGTTTCTCTTAGAATATTACAAGTTTGCAAGTATTGTTAAGTATTTCACCATGTTATACATAAGAACTCAAAAAATTATTCATATTTCCTGACTGAAACTTTGTTCCTTTTGGCCAATATCACCCCATTTACCTCTACTTCAAGCCTTTGCTACCACCATTCTACTTTGCTTGTATGAATATTTCTTTTTTAGATTCCACATATAAGTCATATCATACAGTCTTTCTCTTCCTGTGTCTTGCTTATTTTGCTTAATATAATGTTCTAGATCTCAATCCATGCTGTCATGAATTGCAGAATTTCATCCTTTAAACCTGTGGAGTGTGTTGTGGGTGTGTGTTTTTGTGTATTTCTTTATCCATGAATCCAACGAAGGACACATAGTTTCTTTCCATATCTTGGGCATTGTGAATAATGCTCTAATGAATACAGGAATGCAGATATCTCTTTGAGATTGATTTCCATTCCTTTGAATATATAGCCAGAGTGGGTTTTCTGGATCATATGAGAGTTCTATTTTTAATTTTTTGAAGAATCTCCATACTGTTTTCTTTAACACTGCATCATTTTATACTCCCACCAACTGTGTAAAAGGTTTCTATTTCCCCTATGTTCTTGATAATATTTATATTTGTCTTTTAAAAACTGTTATAAGATGTTTAAAATATCTCATTGTGGCTTTAATTTGCATTTCCCTGATGATTAGAGATGGTAAGGACCCTTTTTATATACCTATAAGTCATCTGAATTTCTTCTTTTGAGAAATATCTATTTAAGCCATTTGCTCATTTTAAAATCAGGTCATGTGTAGTTTTGGTAATGAATTATACAAGTTTTTTAATATACTTTGGATATTAAGTATTTTTATGATATGCGTATGCAATTTTTTTTTCATTTGATTGTCATTTTGCTATGTAGGAACTTGTACTTTGTAGTCCACTTTTCTATTTTTTTTCTTTTGTTGCGTGTGCTTTTGGTGTCATATCCAAAACTCAAGTTTTGCCAAGACCAATGTTAAGGTTTTCCCTTATGTTTTCTTCTAGGAGTTTTTTATTTTAAGGTCTTATATTTAAGTATTTAATCTATTTTGAGTAGATTTTTAATTATGTTATGAGAGAGGTCCAAATTCATTCTTTTGCATGTGGCTATTCGGTTTCCCCAAAACCATTGGTTAAACAGACTATACTTTCTCTAGTGTGCTTGTTGCACCTTGTCAAAGAGCAGTGAGTTGACTGTAAATGCATGGTTTTATTTCTGAGTTCTCTATTCTATTCCATTGGTTTATACATCTGTTTTTATGCCAGTAATAAAGCTTTTGTTACTATTTTTATTATATAATTTGATGTTGAGAAGTATGATGTCTCCAGTTTTGTTCTTGCTTTAACTTGTCCTGACTGTTTATGGTATTTTGGTTCCATATGGATTTTAGGATTTTTTTAATATTTCTGTAAAAATTCCAGTGGGATTTTGACAGGGATGGCATCAAATCTGTAGATCACTTTGAGGAATGTGGGCAGTTAAAAAATATTAATTTTCCTGATCCATGAGCATAGAAGTCGTTTTCATTTATTTCTGTTTTTTAAAAATTTCTTCTTCAATGTTTCATAATTTCCAGTATACTAGTCTTTCAACCCTTTGATTAAGTAAATTCTTAAATATGTTCCTCATATCATTACTAAATAGGTTTGTTTTTGATTTTCCTTTTTATTATTATAATTATTACCAAGAATTAATGTACAAATAAATAGGCTTCATGTGCCATTTGCATATATACATACATCTATATATCATGCTTTGTCCAGTTTCACCCTCCCTTCAACACTTTTTTCCTTTCTCCTCTCTCCCCACTCCCCTGAAACTTTTCCCAATCCCCTAATATTTAATAGTCCCTTTTCTACTGTCAGGTGTTTTTTGTTTGTTTGTTTTAGATTGGGCATATAAGAGAAAACATGGAATACTTGTCTTTATGTGTCTGGCTCATTTTACTTAACATGATGTCCTCCAGTTCCATCCATTTTTCCTCTAATGACATGATTTTGTTCTTTGTGTCATACTTCACTGTGAATATATACTGTATTTTTATGCATTCATATGTTGATAGGTACCTAGACTGACTATCTTAGCTATTATGAATAATGTTGCAATAAACATGAATATGCAGATATCTCTTTTGTGTGCTGAGTTCATTTCCTTTGATTATACCTACGAGTGGCATGGCTGGGTCATATGACAGTTCTTTTAGCTCTTTGAGGAAACTACATACTGTTTTCCACAGTGGCTATCCATTTACATTTACACCACCCATGTATAAGGGTACCTTTTTCTCCACATTCTCATCATCATTTATTATTTAAAAAAAAAGTCATGTTTTCTTAATTTCTTTTTCAAATAGCTCATTGTGTACAGAATTGCAACTGTTTTTTGTGTTTGTTGATTTTGTATTCTGCAACCTTACAGGATTCAAGTAAACGTTCTAATAGTTTTAGTGCAATCATTGGGTTATTCTAGGCATGTGCTAATGTCATCTGCAAAAGTGGATGATTTTACTTTGTTTCTTCTAATTTAGATCCTTTTCATTCTTTATCTTTCCTTATTGTTTTGGCTAGGACTTTCAGTACTCTGTTGAAGAGCACTCACAGAGTGGACATCCTTGCTTTGTTGAAGATTTTAGAGGAAAAGCTTTAAATTTCTCCACAATAACCATTATGTCAGCTGTGGGTTATTCATATATAACCTTCATTATGTTGAAGTAATTTCATTAAAACTATTCTGTTGTGAGTTTTTCTCATGAAAAATGTTGAATTTGTCAAACAATCTTTCTGCATCTATTGAGATGACATCAACAGATGAATTTTTGTATTTCATTCTATTAATGTATTGTGTAACATTGATTAATCTTCGTATGTTAAGCCATCCTTACATCCAAGGAATAATTCCCACTTGGTTGTAGGGCATTATCCTTTTAAACTGCTGCTGAATATAGCCAACTAGTATTTTATTTTTGTTTTTTTTTATTTGTACAGACTGCATTTTTATTCATTGTACACAAATGGGGCACAACTTTTCATTTCTATGGTTGTACACAATGAGGATTCATATGATTCATGTAATCATACATGTACATAGGGTAATAACGTCTGTCTCAGTCCACCATCTTTCCTTCCCCAACCCCTCTGACCCCATTTCCCTCTACATAATCCAAAGATCCTCCATTCTTCTCTTACCCCCCCACCCCCTCGTTATGTATCATTATCCACTTATCAGAGAAAACATTCAGCCTTTGGTTTTTTGGGGTTTGGCTTATTTCACTTAGCATAATATTCTCCAACTCCATCCATTTACCTGCAAATACCATGATTTTATTCTTCTTTATGGCTGAGTAATAATCCATTGTGTATATATACCACAGTTTCTTTATCCATTCATCTGTCGAAGGGCATCTAGGTTGGTTCCACATTCTAGCTATTGTGAATTGAGTAGCTATGAACATTGATGTGGCTGCATCACTGTAGTATGCTGACTTTAAGTCCTTTGGGTAAAAACCGAGGAGTGGGATAGCTTGGTCAAATGGTGGTTCCATTCCAAGTTTCCTGAGGAATCTCCATACTGCTTTCCAGAGTGGCTGCACCAATTTGCAAATCCACCAGCAATATCCAAGTGTGCCTTTTTCTCCTCATCCATGCCAACACTTATTATTGCTTGTGTTCTTGGTAATTGCCATTCTAATTGGAGTTAGATGAAATCTTGGGGGTGGTTTGATTTGCATTTCTCTAATTACTAGAGATGATGAGCACTTTTTCATTTATTTGTTGATCATCTGTATATCTTCTTCTGTGAAGTGTGTGCCCAGTTCCTTAGCCCATTTATTGATTGGATTCTTTGTATTTTTGGTGTAAAATTTTTTATGTTCTTTATAATTTTTGGAGAAGAGTGCTCTCTCTGAAGTGTGTTTGGAAGATTTTCTCCCACTCTGTAGGCTCTCTATTCACATTATTGATTATTTTCTTTGCTGAGAAAAAGCTTTTTAGTTTGAATCCATCCCATTTATTGATTCTTGCTTTTATTTCTTGTGCTCTGGGGGTCTTGTTAAGGAAGTCTGATCCTAAGCCAACATGATGAAGATTAGGGCCTACTTTTTCTTCTATTTGGTGAAGAGTCTCAAATCTAATTCCTAGATCCATTTGTTGAAGAGGCTATCTTTTCTCCATTGTATGCTTTTGGTACCTTTGTCTAGTATAAGATAACTGTATTTATGTGGGTTTGTCTCTGTGTCTTCTGTTCTGTACCATTGGTCTGCCTGTGTATTTTGGTGCCAATACCATGCTGTTTTTGTTACTATTGCTCTAGTGTAGTATAAGGTCTGTTATTGTGATAGCTCCTGCTTCACTTTTTCTACTCAGGATTGTTTTTGCTATTCGAGGTCTCTTGTTCTTCCAGATGAAGTTCATGATTGCTTTGTCTATTTCTATGAGGAATGTCATTGGTATTTTAATTGGAATTGCCTCTCTAAAGTGCCTTTGGAAATATGGTCATTTTGACAATATGAATTCTGCCTATCCAAAAACATGGGAAATCTTTCCATCTTCTAAGGTTTTCTTCAATTTGTTTCTTTAGTGTTCTGTAGTTTTCATTGAAGAGGACTTTCACCTCTTCTGTTAGGTTGATTCCTAAGTATTTTATTTTCTTTGAGGCTATTATGAATGGGATAGTTTTCCTAATTTCTCTTTCAGAAGGTTCATCACTTATGAATAGAAATGTGTTGGATTTATGAGTGTTGATTTTATATCCTGCTACTTTGCTGAATTCATTTCTTAGTTCTAGAAATTTTCTGGTAGAATTTTTTGGTTCCTCTAAATATAGAATCATGTCATTGACAAATAGCGATAGCTTGAGTTCTTCTTTTCCTATTTGTATTCCTTTAATTTCTTTGGTCTGTCTAATTGCTCTGGCTAGTATTTGAAGCATGATGTTGAATAAAAGTGGTGGAAGAGGGCATCTCTGTCTTGATCCACTTGCCCTTCAACAGATGAATGGATAAAGAAACTGTGGTATATATACACAATGGAATATTATTCAGCCGTAAAGAAGAATAATATTTTGGCATTTGCAAATAAATGAATGGAATTGGAGAATATCATTCTAAGTGAAATAAGACAAGCCCAAAAAACCAAAGGTCAAATGTTTCCCTGATAAGTGGAAAATATTATGTAATGGGAGTGTGGGGTGTGGGGAGTGAGAGAAGAATAGAGGAACTTTGGATTATGTAGAAGGAAATGAGGTGGGGTATGAAAAATGGTGGAGTGAGACAGACATCATTACCCTATGTACATGTATGATTACTCAAATGGTATGAATCTACATTGTGTACAACCATGAAAATGGAAATGATGTACCCCATTTATGTACAATGAATCAAAATGCAGTCTGTAAAAAAATTAAAAAATAAATACATTAATTAAAAATAGGAATAAAAAAAGTCAATTCAAAGTTGGTCAAAGACCAAGGAATTAGACTAGAAGTTCAGTAACTGCCAGAAGAAAATGTAGGCTCAATACTCTAACATATTTTCTTCCTTAACAAGATTCATAAACTGTAATAAATAAAGCCAAGAATCAATATGTGGGACAGCATCAAATCAAAAAGATTCTGTACCAAAGGAAACAATTAGAAGTGTGAAGAGGAATCTATCCATTTTTTTAACATAGGCACTCAATGCTATAATCTTCTTCTTAGTATTGTCCTTATACTGTCCCAGAAATAGTGTCATTTTTAACTCTGAAGTTACTTTGTTAATCTTTTTGCCTTGCTGATCTCTGCATTTGTGATAGTGGGGTATCAAATCACTATTATTGTAATGGGACCTATCCCTCCTTTTATGTCCAGTAGTGTTTGTTTTATAGAATTGGGTTATCCAATATTTGGTGCACAAATATATTTAAATATTGGTAATATATATATTTACAATCATTATACCTTCTTTTTTAAAAAATAATTTTGGTTGTTGATGGACCTTTATTTTATTTACTTATGTATATGTGGTGCTGAGAATCGGACCCAGTGCCTCACACATGCTAGGCAAGCACTCTACCACTGATCCACGACCCCAGCCCCCATTGTACCTTCTTGATGGACTGTTTCCTTTATCATTATGTGGTGATCTTCTTTGTATCTTCTGGACATTTTTTATGTTACCATTTTTTCATTTGTTCTGATTAGGTTATACATGACAGTAGAATGCATTTTGACACATCATACATAAATGGAGTATATGTTCTCATTCTTCTGGTTGTACATGATGTAGAATCACATCAGTCATGTAGTCATAAATGCACATAGAGTAATAATGTCTGATTCATTCTGCTATCATTGTTACCTCAATACCTCCTCCCCTCCCTTCATGCTCCACTGCCTAATCCAAAGTAATTCTACTCTTCCCTAGCCTCTCCCCCTTATTGTGAATTAATAGTTACATATAAGAGAAAACATTTGGCCTTTGGTTTTGGGGGATTAGCTTACTTCACTTAGCATGATATTCTCCAGCTCCATCTATTTATCAGCATATGCCATAATTTCATTCTTCTTAAGGCTGAGTAATATTCCATTCTGTATACATACCTCATTTTCTTTATCTATTCGTCTGTTGAAGGAAACCTAAGTTGGTTCCATAGTTTGGTTATTGTGAGTTGAGCTGCTATAAACATTGAGGTGGTTGTGTCACTGTAGTAAGGTGATTTTAAGTCTTTGGGTATAAACCAAGGAGTAGGATAGCTGGGTCAAATGGTGGTTCCATTCCAAGTTTTCTGAGGAATCTCCATACTGCTTTCTATAATGGTTGCAACAATTTGCATTCCCACCAGCAATGTATGAGTGTACCTTTTTCCCCACATCCTTTCCAACACTTATTGTTGCTTGATGCTTAATAATTGCCATTCTGACCAGAGCGAGATGAAATCTTGAAGTAGTTTTGATTTGCATTTCTCTACTTGTTAGAGATGTTGAATATGTTTTCATATATTTGTTGACCAAGTGTATTTCTTCTTCAGTGAAGTGTCTGTTCAGTTCCTTATCCCATTTATTGATTGGGTTATTTGTTTTTTTGCTGTTAAGTTTTTTGAATTCATTATATATCCTGGAGATTAGTGCTCTATCTGAGGTACATGTGGTAAAGAACTTTTTCCATTCTATAGGTTCTCTTGTCACATTATTGTTTCCTTTGCTGAGAAGAACCTTTTTAGTTTGAATCCATCCCATTTATTGATTCTTAATTTTACTTCTTGAACTTTAAGAGTCTTGTTAGGAAGTCAGATCCTAAACTGACATGGTGAAGATCTGAGCCTAATTTTTCTTCTATTAGGCACAAGAACTCTGTTCCAGTGCCTAAATCTTTGATCTACTTTGATCTGAGTTTCATCTATGGTGAAAGACAGGGGTTTAATTTCATTTTGTTACATATGGATTTCCAATTTTCTCAGTACCATTTGTAGAATAGGCTATCTTTTCTCCACTGCATGTTTTTGGCACCTTTGTCTAGAATGAGATAACTGTATTTGTGTGAGTTTGTCTCTGTGTCTTCTATTTTATGTGTTTTGTGTGTGTGTGTGTGTGTGTGTGTGTGTGTGTGCCATTACCATGCCATTTTTGTTACTATAGTTCTGTAGTATAGTTTAAGTTCTGGTATTGTGATGCCTAATGCTTCACTCTTCTTGCTAAAGATTGCCTTGGCTATTCTGGGTCTCTTATTTTTCCGAATGAATTTCATGATTGAATTACATTTGATTGGAATATCATTTTCCATCCTTTCACTTCCAGTATGGGTATGTCTTTCCCTGTGGAGTTAGTTTCATGTAAGCATCAAACGGATGCTTCTTTTTAAAAAAATCTAATCAGCTAGTTTCCATCTTTTAATTAAACAATTTAAACCATTTACATTTAGGTTATTATTGAAATAAATGTACTAGTTCCTGTCATTTTTGTTTGTTTGTTTTTCTTTTAGTTGTTTGAATAGTTTTGTATTTGTTTCTTTTCCTTTATTCATCTTAGAGGTTTCATGCTTTACTAATATAATCATGTTTGATTCTATCCTGCTCCTCATTTTCTTCCCTACTTTTCTAGTGAGTTTGAGTCCTTTCCTTGTCCTGGTTGTGGTTGTGTACATGCTTCTTCATCTGGGTCTAGGATTCCTTTATATAACTTCTGTAATGCTGGTTTTGTGGTTATGAATTCATCTAGTTGAATTGGAAAGTCTTTATTTCTTTAATTCTGAAAGAAAGCTTTGATGGATAAAGTAATCTAGGTTGAGAGTTATTTATTTATTTATTTATTTATGGTTGAACTCAGAGTCACTTGCCCACTGAGCCACATCCACAGTGCTATTTTGCATTTTATTTAGAGACAGGGTCTCACCAAGTTGCTTAGCACCTTGCTTTTGCTGAGGCTGGTTTTGAACTCAAGATCTCCTGCCTCAGCCTCCCAAGCTGCTAGGAATACAGGTGTGTTCCACTGTGGCCAGCTTGACAGTTTTTTCTCGGTGTTTAAAATACATCATTTCATGCCCTCCTGATCTTTAGAGTTTCTACTGAGAAATCTGCTGTTATTCTGTTTGCCCTTAAAACTGACTTGGCACTTCTAATTTATAGCTTTTAATATTCTTTCTATATTTTCACTTTCAAATTTAACTACAAAATGTTGTGTGGGGGGGTTCTTTTCTATTCATATGTATTTGGGGTTCTAAATGCATACATTTCCTGGATGTCTATATCATTCCCAAATTTGGGAGATTTTATATTATTTCACCAAATAGATCTTCTATGTTATTACCTTGTAGTTTTAGTCCCCTGACATATCCCATAATTTCTACATTTGATCTTGTAATGTTGTCCAAGAGACCTTGTATGTTCTGTCCATAGTTTATTTCATTATTATATGTTTTTTTACAGTTCTAAATGTGATAGTTCTTCCAAATTGCCTGCTGGCCCTGATATTCTTTCTTTCATTTTTATCTAGTCTATTGGTTAGGCTTTCAACTGTCTTTTTTAAATGGCATTTGGAATTTTTAAAATACCTTTATTTTATTTATTTTACGTGATACTAAGGATCAAACCCAGTGCCTCACATGTGTTAGGCAAGCACTCTACCACTGAGCTACAACCTCAGTCATCAACTGACTTTTAAATTTGACTTAAAGAGCTTTTCATTTCCAAGATTACTACTTGGTTCTTTTTTAGAATTTCTATATCTTTTTTGAATTGTTCTTTCATATCCTGGATTGTTTTCCTTAATTCATCCAACTACTTATTTGTATCCTTTTTGAATTCATAGGTCATTTTAACAAACAATATTTTGAATTTTTTATCCAGTATTTATTAAGTTTTATAATTTTGAATCAGAGAATTTCCTTAGCTGTTAACCTTTGGAAGAGTCATGTTGCCTTGTTTTTTTTTTTTTTTTCATATTTCTTGTGTTTCTATGTTGAGATTTATGCATTTGTTAGGTTTGAACATTTTTCAACTTTTACATAAGGAACTTCTTAGCAAGAAGCCTTCACTTTATGATGTGTCCTGGGAAATTGGTTTGTGTATAGTGTTTAGTTACAATTAGAGATTTTAGTGTAATTTCCCTCTGGCACCTTTTGTTGTGATTAGTATGTTTTTATGCAGCACATGCTGTCAGAGCATAAGTGAACTGATTATAAGGTTGCCAAGTGTTGGATCTCTCTGGAAGTTCAGGCAAGTCTGTTAAACAGATGGCTGAATATATTGGGTACACCATCTGTGGTTAATCTTCCAGACTTGTAAGTAATGTGCAGTATGAAAGGCTATGTAAGGTATCTATGCTTAGGTAATTTGTAGGTGTGGTTTCATAGCAGTTGTGTTATTTCTCTTTGCTATTGCTATGGGCATGAATGAACAGAAGCGGGACACTGGGCCTTCTTTAGTCATGCCTACTTGGGGATAAGTCATCATCTGCAAGCTATTATCTGCTTTATTCTTTAAGTTGAAATATTCACAAAGTTTTGATTGAGGTTCAATTTCTCATAACTGTACTGGGGGTACAACTCAGTAGCAAAACACCCTCCCAGTGTGCTTAATACATCATGCTTGATCCCTGGCACCATTAAGACAGAAGAAAACAAATGAAACTAATAACCACTTCATGTAAATGAACCAGGTATGGAAATTCAGTAATAAGCAATTAAAAAGAACATCACCAATAAAAATAGAAAAGAGAAGGGCAAGAATAACATGGAATGAACTAAAAAGAATTTCAAAAGTAGAAAAAAATTAACAGGGCAAAAATGAGAAAGAGGAAAAGAGAGAGAAGATAAAAATAGAAACAAATAGAAAATAAAGTAAAATAGCATAAAATTAGGAAGGATAAAAGAGAGAGAGAGAGAGAATCCAATTAAAGATTAAATTAAGACACACCAAGGTCAGATGCCAGTGCTGAGCCCGCCCCCCCCACACACCAAGGATGGAGGCAGGTAGCTGAGCCTGCTCGCCTGCCCCCCTACTGCCAAGGGACACTGCACCTGCCTCCATGCTGACTCAGTACACCCTCACTGGGGCTCCCCAGATTCTTTGGAGGCTGGTGCAGAAATTTTGACTCATTCCTCAGGGTGTGGTCATCATCATTGGAAGGGCAGCTCCCTTCCTGAGACACCTACAAGAGACTGGAGGCCCTTTGACAGGTACCCCTATTTACTCACTTATATCCTACACCCTTCCCCATCCTCCTGTTCACAACTAGAAATACTGTTAATAGTAATCAAACTAATCTTGTTCATTACAATAATGTTAAAGTCTTTATAGGGGCTATCTGTTTCAGGGCTGCATTTTCTCTGTATTGGGTGCTACTGGTATTGACCTGCCATTCAAAGGAGAGGTAGTGGAAAACTGCAGGGTCACAATAAGCCTAAACAGAGGGAACTTCAGTATCTCTGATCTTCACTGCTAGAGGGGAATATATAGAAACAATATGAAAAACCAGGGGAAGAAAGTGTCCCTAACAAACCAAAATGCTATTGTGATAGAATCCAATGACAGCATGGCTGTAGAAAAAGAGTTTAGAATCTGCATAATTGAAATGACCTGTGAAGCAAAAGACGAGATAAGAGAGCAAATGCAGGCAATGCATGACCATTCCAGTAAACAGTTAAAAGAGCAAATGCAGAAAGAAAAAGAACACTTCAATAAAGAGATAGAGATTCTGAAAAAAAAAAACAGAAATACTTGATATGAAAGAAATGATAAACCAAATTAAAAACTCAGTAGAAAGCATCATCAGCAGAATAGATCTCGTGGAAGACAGAATCTCAGACAATGAAGACAAAATATTTAATCTTGAATATAAAGTGGACCAAACTGAGAAGATGTTAAGAAGTCATGAACAGAAGCTCTAAGAATTATGGAATATCATGAAAAGACCAAATTTAAGAATAATTGGGGTTGAGGAAGGCACAGAGATACAAACCAAAGGCATGAACAACCTGTTCAATGAAATAATATCAGAAAATTTCCCAAACATGAAAAATGAAATGGAAAATCAAATACAAGAGGCTTACAGAACACCAGGTGTACAAAATTACAACAGATCCACACCAAGACACATTATAATGAAAATACCTCACATACAAAATAAAGGTAGGATTTTAAAGGCTGCAAGAGAAAAGCATCAGATTACATAGAAGGGGAAACAAATACAAATATCAGCATATTTCTCAGTCCAGACTCTGAAAGCAAGAAGGGCCTGGAACAATATATTTCAAGCTCTGAAAAAACACTGATGCCAAGCAAGAATCCTATACCCAGCAAAACTAACCTTCAGATTTGATGATGAAATAAAATCTTTCCATATAAACAAAAGTTAAAAGAATTTACAAATAGAAAGCCTGCACTAGAGAACATTCTCAGCAAAACATTTCGTGAGTAGGAAGTGAAAAGCAACAATACAAGTCAGCACAAGGAGGAACTATCCTAAAGGAAAAGTCAATCAATGGAGAAACCAAGTCAAGAAAAAAAACAAAAGTAAGCCAAAATGACCAGGAATACAAATCATATCACAATAATAACCCTGAATGTCAATGGCCTAAACTCAATAATCAAAAGACATAGACTGGCAGATTGGATTAAAAAGAAAGACCCAAAATATGCTGCCTTCAAGAAACTCATCTCATAGAAAGACATCCACAGACAAAAGGTGAAAGGATGGGGAAAAACATACCATGCACATGGATCCAGTAAAAAAGCAGGGGTCTCCATCCTCATATCAGATAAAGTGGAATTCAAACCTAAGTTAGAAGGGATAAAGAAGGACATTTCATACTGCTTAAGGGAAGCATAGAACAGCAAGGTATAACAATTTTAACTATTTATG
The DNA here is from genome assembly GCF_902686455.1 of Sciurus vulgaris. Lineage (NCBI taxonomy): Eukaryota > Metazoa > Chordata > Mammalia > Rodentia > Sciuridae > Sciurus > Sciurus vulgaris. Next base: position 76,915,330 of record NC_136471.1, on the reverse strand, counting down.
CCCCAAATAATGGAGCACCTATGTATACCAAACAAACCCTTCTCAATTTTAAAAATCAAATAGACCAAAACACTTAAATAATGGGGACTTTAACACATCACTCTCACCACTGGATAGATCCTCCAAACAAAAACTGAACAAAGAAACTATAGAACTAAATAATACAATCAATGATATAGACTTCATGGACATTTACAGAGTATTTCATCCATCGTCAAGCAAATATACTTTCTTCTCAGCAGTTCATGGATCCTTCTCCAAAATATGCTTCTCCATATGCTATGCCACAAAGAAGCCATTAGTACATACAGAAAAATAGAGATACTACCTTGTCTCCTATCAAACGATAATGGAATGCAATTAGAAATCAATGATAAAATAGCAAACAAAAACTACTCATATGCCTGGAGACTAAATAATATGCTATTGAATGATGTAATGATAACAGAAGACATCAGGGAAGAAAGAAAAAAATTCTTAGAGATAAATGAGATCAATGACACAACACCAAAATCTCTGGGACACTCTGAAAGCAGTACTAAGAGGAAAGTTCATTGCATTGAGCTCTTACATTAAAAAAATTAAAAAGTCAACAACTAAATGACCTAACATTACATCTCAAAGTCCTAGAAAAAGAAGAATAGATCAACACCAAAAATAGTAGAAGACAGGAAATAATTAAAATCAGAGCTGAAATCAATGAAATTGAAACAAGAGAAACAATTCAAAAAATTGACAAAACAAAAAATTTGTTCTTTGAAAAAGTAAACAAAATTGATAAAACCCTGGCCACACTAACAAAGAGGAGAGAGAAAACTCAAATTACTAGAATTCGTGATGAAAAAGGAAAGATTGCAACAGACACCAATGAAATACATAACATAATTAGAAGCTACTTTGAAAATCTATACTCCAACAAAATAGAAAATTTTTAGAGACAAATTGACAAATTTTTAGAGACATATGATCCTCCCAAGCTGAATCAGGAGTACGTAAACAATCTAAACAGATCAATTTCAAGCACTGAAATAAAAGAAGCCATCAAAAGCCTACCAATCAAGAAAAGCTCAGGACCAGATGGATTCTCAGCCAAATTCTACAAGACCTTTAAAGAAGAACTGATACCGATACTCCTCAAGTATTCCTGGAAATAGAAAAGGAGGGAACCTTTCCAAATTCATTCTATGAGGCTAGTATCACTCTGATACCAAAACCAGACAAAGACACATCATGGAAAGAAAACTTTAGATCAACATCCCTGATGAACATAGATGCAAAAATCCTTAACAAAATACTGGCAAATCGCATACAAAAATATATTAAAAAGATAGTGCACCATGATCAAGTGGAGTTTATCCCAGGGATGCAAGGTTGGTTCAATATCCGGAAATCAATAAATGTAATTCATCACATCAATAGGCTTAAAGTTAAGAATCACATGATTATTTCAATAGATTCTGAGAAAGCATTTGATAAAACACAGCACCCCTTCATGCTTAAAACACTAGAAAAAATAGGAATAGTAAGAACATGCCTCAACATTGTAAAGGCTACTATGCTGAGCCCATGACCAACATCATTGTTAATGGAGAAAAACTGAAAGCTTTCCCTCTAAAAACTGGAACAAGACAGGGATGCCCTCTTTCACCACTTTTATTCAACATCGTCCTTGAAACACTTACCAGAGCAATTAGACAGAATGAAGAAATTAAAGGGATGCAAATAGGAAAGGAAGAACTAAAGCTGTCACTATTTGCTGATGACATGATCCTATATTTATGAGATCCACAAAATCCAGTAGAAAACTTCTAGAACTAATAAATGAATTCAGCAAAGTAGCAGGATATAAAATCAATACGTGTAAATCTAATGCATTTCTATTCATAAGTGATAACCCTCTGAAAGAGAAATTAGGAAAATCACTCCATTCACAATAGCCTCAAAAAAATAAAATACTTGGGAATTAATCTAAAAAAAGAGGTGAAAGCCCTCTTCAATGAAAACCACAGAACACTAAAGAAAGAAATTGAAGAAAACCTTTGCAGATGGAAAGATCTCCCATGTTCTTTGATAGGCAGAATTAACACTGTCAAAATGGCCATTCTACCAAAGGCACTATACAGATTCGATACAATTCCAATTAAAATCCCAATGACATTCCTCATAGAAATAGACAAAGCAATCATGAACTTCATCTGGAAGAACAAGAGACCTCGAATCCTGAGGTACAAAAACAATCCTGAGTAGAAAAAGTGAAACAGGAGGTATCACAATACCAGATATTCTACAGAGCAATAGTAACAAAAACAGCATGGTATTGGCAACAAAACAGACATACAGATCAATGGTACAGAATAGAAGGCACAAAGACAAAACCACATAAACACAGTCACCTCATACTAGACAAAGGAGCCAAAAACATACAATGGAGAAAAGATAGTCTCTTCAACAAATGTTGCTGGGAAAACTGGAAATCCATAGGCAGTAAAATGAAATTAAAACTTTATCTCTCACCCTGCACAAAACTCAACTCAAAGTACGTCAAGGGCTTAGGAATTAGACCAGAGACCCTGCACCAAAATTTGTAAAGAACTTACAAAACTTTACACCAAAAATTCAAAGAACCCAATCAATAAATGGGCCAAGGAACTGGACAGACACTTTACAGAAGAAGACATACAGGCAATTAATACATATATGGAACAGTGTTCAACATCTCTAGTAATTAGAGAAATGCAAATTAAAACAACTCTAAGATTTCATCTTACTCCCATTAGAATGGCTATTATCAATAATAGATGTTGGCCTGGATGTGGGGGAAAAGGCACACTTTTTCATCGCTGGTACAGTTGCAAATTGGTGCAGCCACTCTGGAAAGCAGTGTGGAGAATCCTCAGAAAACTTGGAATGGACCCACCTTTTGACCCAGTTATCCCACTCCTCGGTTTATACCCAAAGGACTTAAAATCAGCATGCTACAGTAACACAGCCACATCAATGTTTATAGCAGCTCAGTTCACAATAGCTAGATTGTGGAACCAACCTAGATGCCCTTCGACAGATGAATGGATAAAGAAACTGTGGTATATATACACAATGGATTATTATTCAGCCATAAAGAAGAATAATACTATGGCATTTGCAAATAAATGGATGGAATTGGAGAATATCATGCTAAGTGAAATAAGGCAAGCCCCAAAAAACAAAGGCCGAATGTTTTCCCTGATAAGTGGAGAATGATATGTAATGGGAGTGGGGGTGGGAAGTGAGACAAGAATGAGGGAACTTTAGATTATGTAAAAGGAAATGGGGGGGGTATGAAAAATGGTGGAACGGGACAGACATCATTACCCTATGTACATGTATGATTACACGAATGATATGAGTCTATATCACATACAACCATAGAAATGATGTACCCCTTTGTGTACAATGAATCAAAATGCAGTCTGTAAAAAATTAAAAGATAAATAAAGAAAAAATGATTAAATTAAAAGGGGGATATAGAGGAAGGAATAATACTAAAATTAAATGTATAAAATGATAGAAAAGATTGAGACAACAGGAAAATAAAAATAACACAGATTATACACACACACACACACACACACATATACATGTATTCAAAATACACAGGTATAATCAAATATCTTAATGAATAAGGTAAGAGTTTTATTTCAACCAAGGAGTTTGACAGTAAATGCAAAAAAGGGATTCTCTCAAGCTATGCTGAATAGTTATTCTTTCCATGACCTCTTTGGTTATGTACTCTAGGGAGAGAGGATAGGGTGTGAACTATCCTCCCATTATTCTTTCCTTTTTGTTGCACACTTGGCCATCAGAGTGAGTGATTCATGGGCAGAACCTGTTGCAATAACTTGGTCGCCCTGCTCATTTGTATGAACAGGGGCAAAACACAAAATTTCTATATCCTCCTGGTCTTTAGGAATTTGTCAATATCTTCAAGATTTTTAGCTTATTGGAGTATAAATTTTCAGAATAGTTTCTGATGATCCTTAGGATTTCAGTAGTGTCTGTAATGATATTTCCTTTTTCATCCTGGATTTTCATAATTTGAGTTTTTTTCCCTCTTTTTGGTTAGTTTGTCTAAAAGTTTGTCAATTTTGTTTATCCTTTCAAAAAACCAACTCTTTGTTTCATTGATCTTTTATATTGTTGTCTTAATCTCAATTTCATTAATTTTGGCTCTCATTTTAATTTTTTCCTTTCTTCTACTGATTTTGGTGTTGGTTTGTTTTTCTTTTCCTAGGGCCTTGAGATGTAATGTTACATTGTTTATTTGGTATCTTTCTATTCTTTTAACGTATGAGCTCAATGAATTGAACTTTCCTCTTAGGACTGTCTTCATACTGTCCCAGAGATTTTGACATGTTGTATCACGGTTCTCATTTCCTTTTAAAATTTTTTTATTTCTCCAATATTTTCTTCTGCTATCCATTCATCATTCAAAAGTGTATTATTTAATCTCCAGGTATTAGAGAGGTTTCTGTTTTTTATCTTATCACTGATTTCAAATTTCATTCCAATATTATTTGATAGAATGCAAGACATGATCTTTACTTTTGGATTTTCTAAGATTTGCTTTGTGTCCTAAAATATGGTCTATTACATAAAATGTTCCATGTGCTGTTGAGGAAGTGAATTCAGTCATTGAAGGATGAAATATTCAATAAATGTCTGTTAGGTTCATTAATATTAATTTTATTTTCGTGTTCTGTATAATTTTACTTAGTTTTTGCTTGGATAGTCCATTCAAAGGTGAGAGAGCCATGTTAAAGTCACCTGGTATTATTGTACTGTGGTCTGTTTGATTCTTAATATTTAGAAGGGTTTGTTTGATATATGTAGATGCTCCATTGTTTGGGAAATAAATATTTATGATAATTTTATCTTGATGTATGATTCCCCTGATGTATGAAGTGACTTTCTTTGTCTCTTCTGATTAATCTTGGCTTGAAGTCCACTTTATCTGATATGAAAATAGCTACACTTGCTTGTATATGAATTCCATGGGAATGGTATGTTTTTCCCCATACTTTCACCTTCAGTCTGTGGGTAACTTTGTCTGTTAGGGGATTAACTTGCCGACAGTATATCATTGAGTCTTACGTGTTAATCCAATCTACCAACCTATGTATTTTGGTTTAAGAGTTTAGAACGTTTCCATTCAATGTTATTGAGAGATTATTTTTATTTCCTGAAATTTTTGTGATTTGTTTATAATGTTTAAAATTGACTCAATTTTCCTTTCATTGACCATTATTTTAGTGTAATTCCTCCCTATGCTGTTTTTCATTTTTCTTTCTTTTTATGTAATATTTCATTGAGTGTGTTTTGTAGTGCAGGCTTTCCAGTTATGTATTCTTTTAGCTTCTGTTTATCATGTAATGTTTTTACTTTATCTTCAATTCTGAAGCTTAATTTTGCTTGGTGTAGTATTCTTAGTTGGCATCCATTTTCTTTCAGAGGTTGGTACATATTATTCTAAGCCCTCCTGGCTTTCAGGTTTTGGGTTGAGAAATCAGTTGAAACACAGATTGGTTTACCTCTATATGTGACCAGTCATTTTGCTCCTACACTTTTGAAAATTCTATCCTTATTCTGTATGTTAGGCACGTTCATTACTATGTGTCTTGGAGTGTATATATTATGATTTTGTATATATGGAGTCCTATTTGCCTCTTGTATTTGAATTTTCATCTCATTCTTAAGGTTTGAAATTTTTCTGATATTTTATTGAACAGATTGTGCATTACTTTAGTTTGCATTTCAGAACCTTCATCTTTCCCAATGAATCTTGAATTTGACCTTCTCATGTTATCCCAGATTTCTTGAATATTCTCTTCGTGGTTTCCTAACATCTTTTCTTTATGGTCAACTTTACTTTCAAGATTATATACTGTCTTCAAGGCCTGATAATCTATTTTCAAAGTGGTCTAATCTATTGGTGATACTTTCCATTGAATTTTTTTTGTATCAGGGATTTAACCCAGTGGTGCTTAACCAGTGAGCCACATCCCCATATCATTTTTATATTTTATTTAGAGACAGGGTCTCACTGAATTGCTTTAGGACCTTGCTAAGTTGCTGAGGCTGGCTTTGAACTCATGATTTTCCTGCCTCAGTCTCCTGAGCTGCTGGGATTATAAGCGTGCACCACCACACCCAGCTCCATTAATTTTTTAATTCGGTTTATTGACTCTTTCACTTCCAAGATTTCTGTTTGGTTCTTTATGACGATCTCTCTTTATTGAAGTGATCTTTCACTTCCTGTATTTTCTCTCTAACTCACTCCTTTCATTGTCCATTAGGTCATAGAACATTTTATGGACTTTATAAATCCCTTCTCTGACATTTCCTCCACTGTGTTGTCAATAAAGTCTATTTTTGAAGCATTATGGGTTGTTTGGGATGGTTTCTTTCCTTGCTTTTTCATATTGTTTATATGTCTGTCCATATATTGCTATAGTTCTGACTACTTTTAAGTGAAGGACTACTTTGTAAGTTTATTTCTCCTAAGAGTCCTGGATTGGATGAATATACAGAGAATATTTTAAATCAATGTGTGACTTCTGCTAATACCAACATCAGCACCACTCTAAGAGATGCCACTGAGCCCTATTTACTGTAATCATGTCAGGGCTAAGTCTTGTTCTATTCAATCTTTATAATAAAAATTTGTTGCAATTGTTATCTATGGTTCCTTAAATTCAGACATAAACCTATAATAATGTCCTGGAATAGGTAAAATTTTAGTTGTTAAATTTATTAAACTTACTATAACCTTAAGTGAGGGATAAAAGGGAAAGAAGAAAAATTGAGCAAAAAGGAGAGGGAAAAGGGAAGACAGAAACAAAGAGAGAGAAAAGATATAAAATAATAATTTACAACAAGTTAGAAAGGAGAAATAGATGAATGGTTGGTATTCAAGGTAGTAGCAGATAATGCAAGAGAATAAGTAGGAGGTAAGAGTAGTTTATACTTGCTCTGTATATATTAGAGCTAGGAAAACAAAGAACAATTGATTCCAATTAATGCTTTAAACCATTAGGTGAAATACATTCAAATGGGTTCACGTTACTATGTTGGTATTGAGTTAATAATTATTGTTCAAGTTAAAGAGTTATGTCTATGATGAAAGTTGACATTAGAATTGTTTATAGTAAACCACATCAAGGTGAAGGAAATTCTTGTTGAATCTTGGTTGGTTTGGATTTCATTGGGGTTAGGACATGTAGCAGATGTCCATCATTTCTTGGCTATGAATTTCTCATGAGTTGCAGAGGCACAGCAGTCAATTCCCAGTTGCTATGAACCTTCTATCAGCAGCTTTTGGTTTGTCAGCTCAGAGGCTTGCAGCTGACTGCTGGGAGGGTGCAGTGTTATGGGTTGGCTGTTTCTATTGTGTGCAGTAGTTTAGGATGCAATCTCTGGGGTGCCCTTGTGAGTGCTGTGGGTCACGGTGTACTTGCTCCTCTCTACAGGACCCTTTTCCTGATAGCTCTCTGTGAATACAGGAATTCTGGTTGTGGGTTTTCCTCTTGTGTTCTCTGGTACAGAAGTATTCTCCTGGCTGATACAACTCTCTGAGGTACTATTGTAAAGGGTCTTAGGTGGTTCACCTGGACTCTAGTTTCCACTGCCCCATGTTGTGAATGGTGGCATTGATTCCCTCTGTCTAATAATTCTGATGTAAGGTCCCACAAGTATCCAAACAATGTCCTGTCACTTGCCAGTTGTGATTACAGGTCAAGCTGTGTACCACTTAAGGCTGGTATCAGCCCCTTCCTGCTGCATAGACTCTGGTAATTTTTCGTTGGGTCTCTATGTCACTAGATATTCAGGCATCTGCCCTCTGGCATAGCTCTGCATTTCCAGGGGACTTCCCTAGCCTTTGCACGATGCCTTCCCCCAGTGTCAGTGGTTGGGCCCTAGTGAATCACTTTCCACTGTTCAGGGCCAAAGCTGCTTCATTGCTGTCTCTGAGTAGAGTGAGTGGATGTTGTGCACAGTTCTATACCCTTGCCTGGGTTGCAGAGGCTGAGCAGCATTAGGCAGGGTTCTTGGCACAGGTTCCCACCAGTTCCTTCTATTCCCTTTGTTTGCAGTGAGGGAAAGGAAGGTGTTTCAGGAATTTTGTCTAATGGGCCTTCTAGAAGTTCTTTCTGTCCAGATTCTTAGGAGGTCTCACTGCAGGGGAATTCCCTCTCATTTAATTTGCAATTGTCTTGGCATGTGAACACGCTGTGCTGATTTAAGAGGGTGACTGGTCAGCTGAGGGCTCCACAAGATGGCTGAGAACTCCCGACAGTTTTCTTTTCACAATTTGGTTTTATGCTATTTAGTTTAAGAACCTTTCCGTTATTATTGTGTTTTAAATTTTGTCCGACTTCCCAGCAGTATTTAAGTGTGAGCTTAAGAGAATATCAGTTTCCCACCTCTTTCTCTCTCTATTGCCCCTCCCCCTTCTCATCTCCAGGTTTGGGTTCAGGGTTAGTGGACTCTGAGTTTGCTTTCTCCTCTGGTACTCTATCTTCCAGTATCTTCAGGTCTCATACTCTGTAATATTTAGTCTTAGAGCATTTATTTTTTCACCTACCTCTCAATTCTGCTTTTCATTCATTGCCTCCTTTCTCTGTTGTGAGATCAGAGCTCACTTCCCACCTCACTTCCACCATCTTCCTGTTGTGTCTCAGTGGTTTTGTTTCAGATAACCAAACATGCTTTCATAGGCCAACCCATGCTGAATCCATGGTTGACATTTGCTGCTCATTCCTAGAGAAAGGAAAATGTAGGGATCTCTGATTCTGAAAGCAGTAAATTCAGAAAAGACCATGTTAAGATGGCTCTCCGGTACTACAGTTCAATTATTTGAGGAAGTAAAGACTACTTTTCCAGTGCTGGTATGCTGTGCAGATTCAAGGTCCAGTGTCTATTTAGACTGCCCTTCTTAATAGTGCTGAGATCTGTTCTAGTTGTGTTTTCTAGGTCTTTCCCTTTTCCTTTAACCTCTACATCTGCCTTCTGACACATTGCCAGACATTCAGCCTAGGCTCTCTTTCTTGCTCTTTGTTCTGCTGTCCAAGGATTTTGGGGTTTTTCAAGTCTCTGTTCACAAATAAACTTTAGCGCCTTCCCCATTCACCCACCTCAAAGAGTAAGTGCTCTCTGGTTGTTTTGATGCTATCCTCTGGAGAAGCTGGTGATTGGTAAGTGCTTCTAATTTGTCATTTTGGAATCTTCCTCTTGCATCACTGATTTAATCACTACACTTTCATTTGTGGTTTTGAGTCTTTTCTTTTTTCTTTCTCTAATAAGGAATGGTTTGTTGATTTTATTTAAAAAAAAACAACTCCTGATTTTGTTGCTTTTTTAATTGTTTTTCCATTCTTTAAGTTATTTCTGCTCTAATCTTTATTATCTCCTGTATGTTAACTATGTTTTTCTTTTCTATTTCCTTAGCTGTAATATTGGGTTGTTATATTGAGATTGTTCTTTATTATTGTAGGTGTATATCACTATAAAATTCTGTTAGTACTGCTTTTGCTGCCTCCCATATACTTTGGTAAGTTGTATTTTAGTATTTGTTTCAAGATATTTTTACCATTTCTTTTTATTTTCATCTTTTACATAATGGTTGTTGAAGAGTGTATTGTTTAGTTACCACATTTTTGTGAAATTTTCTGTTTTGTTTCTGTTATTGATTTCTAGTTTTTTTCCATTCCTTGTCTGAGAAGATACTTGGTATAATTTTAATATTCTTAAGACTCATTTTGTGATCTATGTATGATTTATCCTAGGGAATGTCTATATACACTTGAGAAGAATATGTATTCTGCCATTGCTAGATGGAACGTTCTGTAAATATATCTATTAGGTACATTTGGTCTGTAGTGTTCTTCAAGGCAGCTGTGCCATTATTGATTTTCTGCTGGATATTCTATTCTTAATTGACAGTGAAATATTAAAGTTTCCTATAAACCTCAGTTATTTTTAGTAGTGAAAAATGAACTACTGTAGGTACAAATTGGAGTGGCATGTGGAAGTGCACTGTTGAACAGTTTCAGTGGGCTACCATGTGCAGAAGTGTGCATCATCTCTGGGTCTGGGATTTTGGTAGTTTGTGACTGAAGCATCTGAGAACTTCAACATTAACTACTTAATTATCTCAGCAGCAAAAGCTATTAAGGGTCTGTGGATACTGTAAGGTGACTGCTTCTTCAAATGTATGGAATTCAATGCAAGGAGACATAGAACATGAAATATCAGGGAAACATGACACCACCAAAAAAATAAATAAACAAACTTCTAGTGGACCACACACTAAAGAAATGAAGTTTCACAAACTGCCTGACAAAGAATTCAAAATACTGTTTTAGAAATACTTAGCTCCTGCAAGAGAACACAGATAAGCAATGTATTAAAACCAGGAAAACAATAAATGATAAATTCAATGACTGAATGGTCCTTAGTGGTTTGGGTTTACAAGCAGTGGTGAGAAACAGGACCAATAGTGAGGTGCACATCGTGGCTTTATCAGGTCCTGGGCCTGGTGCCTCCACAGTAACACTGGCTGGGGAAACTCTAAAGATGGTAGGTATTGAGAGAAAGAGTTCAGACAGCTGGAGTCCATGATGGTTTAAACTGGGAAACTCGGTGGCAAAAGGTTCAGGTGATTTGCAATGGCTGCTGAGGTGCTCAGTAGCAAAGATTATTGGGATGCTCTATAAACCTAGCCACTGGATCATAGTGGCTCCTGCCAAGTGGCTGATACTGATAGCCCCCTCCAATTCTTTATTTCTAACCATTTTCTTGTATCTCAGCTATGTCAATCTCCCCAGAAGTCTGGGTGGGGTAAAACCAAACTAAGTTCTTGGGGCATTGCCCCAAAAGTCTGGGGAAACTAGACACAGACTGCTCTCTTTTTCCCTTCAAAAGGAATTAACAGGCTGAGGAGAGCCTTCTCAATTCTACAGTATGCTTGCCATTGTTCTTTTTTTCCCCCTGCATTGTGATGTAGAAGATTCTTAACTGGATTCCAAAGTGCTCTCATGGATGGGTGTTCAATTGATGGTGTGTGTGTGTGTGTGTGTGTGTGTGTGTGTGTGTGTGTGTGTGTTGGGGGTGGTGAGAACTGATAACTCCTATCCACCATCTTGCTGACATAACTCATTGTATTATCAATTCTGAAATTGCTTTGCACGTGTACCAGAACTGAACAAACAAATGCATGAATGGTAAATGGTGAAACTCAAATTCATAGTCAGAGGGGGAATTGTAGATAAGTAAGAAAGGAAGGCAAAATGAGCCTTTAGTTATTGGATTAGAGTCAGATAAATTTGTATGAACATATGTTTAGATTTAGTATGTACAGATATATAGAACAGGAGCAATAAATATGTGTATATAAATGGGTTAGTATATAAACATATATTATGTAGCTCTGTAAATTAAGAGAGCCTAGTCTTGCTGAAGTGGCAGATGCTAGGGCTGATGTATCTTTTGTATAGTACCAAAAAGAAGTATTCATAGAAAATTTGGGGAGCCTCTCAAAGACACATAGAAGTAAGCTGTGCTCAACAACCAAAACTATAACGATTTGAGTAACAAAATAATGTGGTATTGGATTATAAACTGTGGTATAATATGTTTATGAGTCCACAGTATAGGTAACTGAAGAAATAAAAACTGAAGAAGAAACAAATCTTTACAGAAGAATTCCTACTAATATATGTACACAATTCCCTCTCCAGGAGTTGATGCTTAATGCCCTAGATGAGGTCAGGTTGTTCTTAGTAACTTTCTTCTAAATAATAGAGAACAGAGAGGAAAAATAGTACCTGTATAGTGGAGAAATCTGGTAGGCATTACTTTAATTAAGTGATGAAATTTAACACCAGTGATTAGTCACATCATCATTATTTACCCCCTGATATGATGAGGCACTTCACTTGTGTGGTATTCTTTTAAACAAACAAACAAACAAACAAATCATAATCTCAGAATAATAAGATGAATAACAATAGATAAATACAGATTGGAGATGACTCTACATAATATAAAACTAGTATTTGTCCAGACTGTGTAGATCATGAGAAATGGGGAAGGACTGTGAGAGCCCAAAGAAGGCTTGGATACATGGCAACTAAATGCAACATGAGACTCTGGATTGGATCCTGAAACAAAAAAAAAGGACAATAGTTGAAAGATGAGAAACCTGAATAAAAACTGAGTATAATTAATAGTAATGCATCAATGTTGGTTACTTAGTTTTGATAAATGTACTACAATAATATACAATGATAACATTAGAAGAAACTGAAACTTGGTGATGGGTATTTAGAAATTCTATTTAGTATTACTGCAACTTTTTTTTTTTTTTTTTTTTTTTGCAGTGCTGGGGATTTGAACTCAGGGTCTTATGCTTTTGAGGCAAGCACTCTACCAACTGAGCTACATCCCCAGCCCTACTGCAACTTTTCTGGAAAAATAAAATGATTCCAAAATCAGACATGTATTAAGTAAAATATATTAATAAATTCAAGATAACTTCTGGTTTAAGTTCTGACATATAAAGAGCTTGAAAGTCATCACTTCCATCCTCAAAACAAGAAAGCAGATGAACAAAATGGAAATAACCTACTTTTCTTAGATTCCTCGGAGAATCAAGGTCACAGGGAAAACCACTGCAAATAGAGAAAAGAGATAGGTAGATGGAGAATTACATATGAGATAGGTTTGCTGGAACAAAACCTGCTTGAGCCAGTAACATGTAAGTGATAATTTTACAAGCTGCAAGCTGAGTAAGGACTAGCTTGAGAACTAAAGGCTCCTGTGGGGCTCCCACCCTTTTGTGGATTTTAACACCAGAAATGCTATCAAATTGGAAAAAATTACCTAGTAGTTTGGGCAGGAGAAAGGAAAGTAGCCTTTTTGAAATGTGCCCAAAGCATTCTGCATAGCAACTACTTTACCAGACCATTATCTGATCTTAGGGCAAGACAATTAGATAACTCACCTTTCTGTCTCATGTAAGGAGAAAAACAGTCTAAGAAATACAAAGTTCAAGCCAGGCGCGGTGGCATACACCTGTAATCCCAGCAGCTTGGGAGACTGAGACAGGAGAATCACAAGTTAAAAGCCAGCCTCAGCAAGGGCAAGGTGCCAAGAAACTCAGTGGGACCCTGTCTCTAAGTAAAAATACAAAACAGGGCTGGGGATGTGACTCAGTGATTGAGTGTCCCTGAGTTCAATCCCTGGTACCCACCCCACACCCCTCAAAATGCAAAGTTCATAATCCAAGGACTCAGGCCTACTAAAAACTGAAATTAAATAATAAGATTTTGGAATGCATGCTATTTCCAAAACCTTACCACCACATCAACAGTAAAGTTCAATGGTATTACAGATGCTCAAATTTTGCAATAATGCCACCATCCATCTCCAGAACATTGTAAAACTGCAACTCCATACTCATTAAATAGTAACTACCCATTTCCTATTTCTTGCCCTCTCAGAACCTGGAAACCATTATGAATTCTGTCTTTATGAATTCGACTACTCTAGGTACCTCATAGAAATATAGTTAGAAATACACTTTTTGCCCTTTTATGACTACCTTATTTCACTTAGCATAATGTATTCAAAATTCATCAGTGCTATAACATGTCAAATTTCTTTCTTTTTTAAGGCTGAATCGTATTCCAATGTAATATATAACATATTTTGTTCCTTCATTTGCTTTGGTTTAGTCTTTAGCCCATGATGCAATTTGTAGGTGCTAGTACCATTTAGAGGTGGGGCCTAGTTGGAAATCTTTCAATCATATGGTGGCATGCCTTTGAAGGGGGTAGTGAGACCCTGGCCCCTCCATTTTCTTTCTTTGCTTCCTGGTCACCATGAGGTAAGCAGCTTCTTCTGCCACACACCCCCTCCATGAAATACCGGCTCTCTAAGAGCCCAAAAGCAATGAGGCCAACGACCATGGATTTATACCTCCTAAACTGTGAACTGAAATATAACTTTCCTCTTCTTAAATTGATTTATCTTTGGTATATGTTACAGTAACAGGAAGGTAACAGTATTCATTCATCAATAGATAGTTGGACTACTTACACCATTTGACTACTATGAATAATGATAAATCCATTTTAATTATTTTGGATATCTACCCAGAAGTGGAATTATCATATATCATATATTAATAATAATAATTGTATAATAATTCTATTTTTAACTTTTTAAGGAATTTCCAAACTGCATTGATTTTACATTGATTGTACATATCAACTGCACCATATTACATTCTCATCAACATTGGATAAGGAATCCAATTTCTCCCCATCTTTGTCAACACATGTTAGTGTGTGTGTGTGTACACATACCCATGCATGTTTGCTAATAACTAGCTCAATGGATGTGAAATGGAATTTCATTGTAGTTTTGATTTATGTTTACCCAGTGATTTGGTGATGTTAAGTACTTTTTATGTGCTTATTGGCCATTTGTGTGCTTTTGAAGAAATGTACTTTAAATCCTTTACTCATTTTTTATTGTTTATTTGTTGTGGTTGCTGAGTTGTAGTTCTTTATATATTCCGTATATTAACTCATCAGATGTATGATTTGCAAATATTTTATCCTGTTCTGCAGGTTGTCTTTTCACTATATTGATAAAGTCTTTGATGCATAAAATTTTTAATTTTGATGTAGACTAACATCTTTACTTTTGTTGCCTAGGCTACTGGTGTCGCATCCAATAAATCATTTCCCAATCCAATGTCATGGAGCTTTTCCCCTAAAAGCATAAAAGTTTTATAGTTTGTAAAAACTTTTCTTCTAAAAGTTTTATAGGTTCAACTCTTATATTTAAATCTGTACTCCATTTTGGGTTAATTTTTGTACCTGGTATAAGGTAAGGGTCCAACCAGATTCTTTTGTATGTGGTTATCTAGTTTTCCCAATACCCTTTGTTGAAAAGATTATCCTTTTCATATAAAAAATGGTAATACCAATTTAGAAACCATTTGACCATATGTGTAAGAATTTATTTCTGAGCTCTCTATTATCTGTCATTGGTCTGTCTTTTTAAGCCAATAGTGCACCATTTTAATTATTGTAGGATTGTACTATATTTTGAAATTAGAAAATGTGATGTCAACAATATTGACACAGGTGCATAAAATAGATCAGAAACCACAGTCTAGAGCTTATGAATCCTTTAAATATACTTTCATAAATACGTGTGAAGTACATGTTTCTTAAAATCACTATTATTTAATTCACTTATTATTTTCTCAAAAGAAGAGACCCCCCAAAATAGTATTATTTCAAAGTTAGTATAAGTTATATATTTGCTGATCAATTTAAGTTTTTAGAGTTTTTCTGCATCTGGGATGATAGCACAAAATGGGTTAAGAATATTTACATTGCTACTCATTATGGGTATCAGTGTGTGATTTTCTTTTTCTTTATTTTTTTTTAGCTAGTTACATTTTACATTGTCATTATCATTAAAAGTAAATTATATATATGTATACACAACATATATTTATAAATATATACACAAATATCTGTGTATATACACAAGTGTACACATGGATATATACACAATATATATACACATTGTATATATACAATATTGTGTATATATATATTTATACATGTGTGTATACTTTTTTAATTTTAATTAAAAATCATAAATTTACATAGGGCAATGTTATTTGATTCATTTTGTTATTTTTTTTCCCTTCCCCCCTCCCCTCCCACCCCTCTTTTCCCTCTATACATTCCTTTCTTCCTCATTCTTACCACCATCCTTATCCCTAACCCTAAACCTAACCCTAACCCTAACTCTAACCCCTCCTACCCTCCCCCCCGTATGTCCTCATCCGCTTATCAGCGAGATCATTCGTCCTTTAGTTTTTTGAGATTGGCTTATCTCACTTAGCATGATATCCTCCAATTTCATCCATTTGCCTGCAAATGCCATAATTTTGTCATTCCTCATGGCGGAGTAATATTCCATTGTATATATATGCCACAGTTTCTTTATCCATTCATCAACTGCAGGGCATCTGGGTTGGTTCCACAATCTGGCTATAGTGAATTGGGCAGCTATGAACATTGATGTGGCTGTATCTCTGTAGTATGCTGATTTTAAGTCCTTTGGGTACAGGCCAAGGAGTGGGATAGCTGGGTCAAATGGTGGTTCCATTCCAAGCGTTCTGAGGAATCTCCATACTGCTTTCCAGAGTGGCTGCACTAGTTTGCAACCCCACCAGCAATGTATGAGTGTACTTTTTCCCCACATCCTCGCCAACACCTATTGTTGCTTATGTTCTTGATAATCGCCATTCTAATTGGGGTGAGATGAAATCTTAGGGTAGTTTTGAATTGCATTTCTCTTATTACTAGAGATGTTGAACATTTTTTTCATATATCTGTTGATCGCTTGTACATCTTCTTCTGTGAAGTGTCTGTTCATTTCCTTAGCCCATTTGTTGATTGCATTATTTGTATTCTTGGTGTAGAGTTTTTTGAGTTCTTTATAGATTCGGGATATTAGCGCTCTATCTGAAGTATGAGTGTCAAAGATATTCTCCCACTCTGTAGGCTCTCTCTTCACATTACCAATAGTTTCCTTTGCTGAGAGAAAGCTTTTTAGTTTGAATCTATCCCAGTGGTTGATTCTTGCTTTTATTTCTTGGGCTATGGGAGTCGTGTTAAGGAAATCTGCTCCTAAGCCAACAAGTTGAAGGTTTGGGCCTTCTTTTTCTTCTATAAGATGCAGGGTCTCTGGTCTGATTCCAAGGTCCTTGATCCATTCTGAGTTGAGTTTTGTGCAGGGTGAGAGATAGGGGTTTAATTTCATTCTGTTGCATATGGTTTTCCAGTTTTCTCAGCACCATTTGTTGAAGAGGCTATCTTTTCTCCATTGCATATTTTTGGCCCCTTTGTCTAGTATGAGAAAATTGTATTTATTTGGGTTTGTGTCCGTGTCCTCTATTCTGTACCACTGATCTACCTGTCTATTTTGGTACCAATACCATGCCGTTTTTGTTACTACTGCTTTGTAATAGAGTTGAAGATCTGGTATTGCAATACCCCCTGCTTCGCTCTTTCTACTGAGGATTGCTTTAGCTACTCTGGGTTTCTTATTCTTCCAGATGAATTTCATAATTGCTTGCTCTATTTCTGTAAGGTACATCATTGGGATTTTAATTGGAATTGCATTGAATCTGTACAGCACTTTTGGTAGTATGGCCATTTTGACAATATTAATTCTTCCTATCCATGAACATGGGAGATCTTTCCATCTTCTAAGGTTTTCTTTAATTTCTTTCTTTAGTGTTCTGTAGTTCTCATTGTAGAGGTCTGTCACCTCTTTTGTGAGATTGATTCCCAAGTATTTTATTTTTTTTGATGCTATTGTGAATGGGGTAGTTTTCCTAATTTCTCTTTCTGAAGATTCATCACTTATGTATAAAAATGCATTGGATTTGTGAGCATTGATCTTGTAACCTGCTACTTTACTGAATTCACTTATGAGTTCTAAGAGTTTTCTGGTGGAATTTCCAGGTTCCTCTAAATATAAAATCATGTCATCAGGAAACAGGGATAGTGTGAGTTCCTCTTTTCCAATTCATATCCCTTTAATTTCTTTGGTTTGTCTAATTGCTCTGGATAGAGTCTCAAGAACAATGTTGAATAGAAGTGGTGAAAGAGGGCATCCCTGCCTTGTTCCAGTTTTTCGGGGGAATGCTTTCAGTTTTTCAGCATTTAGAATGATATTGGCCATGGGCTTAGCATAGATGGCCTTCACAATGTTAAGGAATGATCCCACTACCCCAATTTTTTTCTAGTGTTTTGAGCATGAAGGGATGCTATATTTTATCAAATGCTTTTTCTGCATCTATTGAAATAATCATGTGATTCTTAACTTTTAGTCTGTTGATATGGTGAATGATATTTATTGATTTCCAGATGTTGAACCAAACTTGCATCCCTGGGATAAAACCCACTTGATCGTGGTGCACTATCTTTTTAATATATTTTTGTATGCGATTTGCTAAAATTTTGTTGAGAAATTTTGGGTCGATGTTCATTAAGGATATTGATCTGAAATTTTCTTTCCTCGATGTATCTCTGTCTGGTTTAGGTATCAGGGTGATATTGGCTTCATAGAATGAGTTTGGGAAGGTTCCCTCCTCTTCTATTTTATGGAATACTTTGAGAAGTATTGGAATGAGCTCTTCTTTAAAGGTTTTGTAGAACTCGGCTGAGAAACCCATCTGGTCCTGGACTTTTCTTTGTTGGTAGGCTTTTGATGACCTCTTCTATTTCATTGCTTGAAATTGATTTATTTAAGTTGTGTATGTCTTCCTCGTTCAGTTTAGGTAATTCATATGTCTCTAGAAACTTGTTGATGTCTTCGAGGTTTTCTGTTTTGTTGGAGTATAGATTTTCAAAATAGTTTCTAATTATGTTTTGTATTTCACTCGTGTCTGTTGTGATATTTCCTTGTTCATTCCGAATTTTAGTAATTTGAGTTTTCTCCCTTTTTCTCTTTGTTAGCGTGGCTAAAGGTTTATCAATTTTGTTTATTTTTTCAAAGAACCAACTATTTATTTTGTTAATTTTTCCGATTGTTTCTTTTGTTTCAATTTCATTGATTTCGGCTCTGATTTTAACTATCTCCTGTCTTCTACTACTTTTTGTGTTGGTCTGCTCTTCTTTTTCTAGGGCTTTGAGCTGTAGTGTTAAGTCGTTTATTTGTTGATTTCTACTTCTTTTCTTGAATGCGCCCCATGAAATAAATCTTCCTCTCAGTACTGCTTTCATAGTGTCCCAGAGATTTTGATCTGATGTGTCTTTGTTCTCATTTACTTCTAAAAATTTTTTAATTTCCCTCCTGATGTCTTCTGTTATCCATTCATCATATAATAGTGTATTATTTAATCTCCAAGCATTGGAGAAGTTTCTGTTTTTTATTCTGCCATTTATTTCGAATTTCAATCCATTATGATCTGATAGAGTACAAGGTAGTATCTCTATCTTCTTGTATTTGCTAGGAGTAGCTTTGTGGCATAAAACATGATCCATTTTAGAGAAGGATCCATGTGCTGCTGAGAAGAAAGTGTATTCGTTCTTTGTTGGATGGTATATTCTATATAAGTCGGTTAAGTCTAAATTGTTGATTGTGTTGTTGAGATCTATGGTTTCTTTATTCAATTTTTGTTTGGACGATCTATCCAGCGGTGAGAGAGGTGTGTTAAAATCACCTAGTATTATTGTGTTGTGGTCTATTTGATTTCTGGAATTGAGAAGGATTTGTTTGACGTACATGGATGAGCCAATGTTCGGGGCATAGATATTTATGATTGTTATGTCTTGCTGATTTATGCTTCCCTTAAGCAGTATGTAATGTCCTTCTTTATCCCTTCTGACTAGTTTTGGCTTGAAGTCCACATTATCTGAAATGAGGATGGATTCTCCAGCTTTTTTGCTGTGTCCATGTGCATGGTATGTTTTTTCCCATCCTTTCACCTTTAGTCTATGGGTATCTCTTTCTATGAGATGGGTCTCTTGCAGGCAGCATATTGTTGGATTTTTCTTTTTAATCCAATCTGCCAGTCTGTGTCTTTTGATTGATGAGTTCAGGTCATTAACATTCACAGTTATTATTGTGATATGATTTGTATTCCTAGTCATTGGACTCATGTTTGTTTTTTGACATGATTTGGTTTCTCCTTTATTTGGCTATTACTTTAGGCTAGTTCCTCCCATTGCTGATTTACATCGTTGTTTTTCATCTCTTCCTCATGGAATATTTTGCTGAGAATGTTCTGTAATGCCAGGTTTCTTTTAGTAAATTCCTTTAGCTTTTGTTTATCATGGAAGGATTTTATCTCATCGTCAAATCTGAAAGTAAGTTTTGCTGGGTATAAAATTCTTGGTTGGCATCCATTTTCTTTCAGGGCTTGGTAAATATTGATCCAGCCCTTCTACCTTTTAGGGACTGGATTAAAAAATCTGCTGATATTCTTATTGTTTTCCCCTCTGATTCTTTTCTCTCGCGGCCTTTAAAATTCTGTCTTTATTTTGAATGTTAGGTATTTTCATAATAATGTGCCTTGGTGTAGGTCTGCTGTAATTTTGCATATTTGGAGTCCTATAAGCCTCTTGTACTTGGTTTTCCATTTCATTCTTCAGATTTGGGAAATTTTCTGATATTATTTCATTGAATAGAGTGTTCATTCCTTTGGTTTGTTTCTCTAAGCCTTCCTCAATCCCAATTATTCTTAAATTTGGCCTCTTCATGATATCCCATAATTCTTGTAGATTCTGTTCATGATTTCTTACCATCTTCTCTGTTTGGTCAACCTTGTTTTCAAGATTAAATATTTTGTCTTCAATATCAGAGGTTCTGTCTTCCAGTTGATCTATCCTATTTATGCTTTCTATGGCATTTTTAACTTGGTTTATTGTTTCCTTCATTTCAAGGATTTTCGTTTGTTTTTTTTTTCAGTATCTCTAACTCTTTATTGAAATGTTCTTTTGCTTCTGTTATTTGCTCTTTTAACTGTTGATTAGTGTGTTCATTTAATGCCTGCATTTATTCTTTCATCTCCTCATTTGCTTCCCTGATTGTTTTAATTATGTACATTCTGAACTCCCTTTCGGACATTTCTTCTGCTGTGCTGTCATTGGGTCTTATTGATATAGTATCTAGGTGTGTTTCGGACATTTTCTTCCCTTGTTTTCTCATATTGGTCAGATGTCAATGGGACTCTGTGATATTGTAGATTTCCTCTATTGGCTTATAGTGACCCTGTAGATTTCCAGTGTATCACCTACCAGCCTTCAATAGCCAGAAGTCTTGGATTAATTTGATAATGCAGTGCTTCCGAAGAACGCTGCCCATAGCCCGCTACTGGTTCCAGGGAGAGAGACCTGGAGAGGTCTCTTGTTGCACAGCCCTTGTTCCAGAGGCTGGTTGTAGGTCGGAGGTCTCCACTGGCTTGGGGACTTGTGGCTGGCTCTGTGTAGACAGGCTCTCACTGGGTGGTCTGCCCCGAGAAGCTAGCCTAGAGAGGCGCTTCCCACCAGAGGGGGGCTGGGCTGCTTGGGGAAGTCCCTGGCGCCCTGTGCTGGTCACTGAAGCAACCTGGGGGCGGGCTGGAGCCGGCAGCGGGGCGGGCCATAGCTGGCCGCTCTGCTTCTGTGCAGAAGGGATCTCACTGGGGGGCCTGTTCCGAGAGGCTGGAGAATCTGTCCCTGTGGGCGGAGCCCACTGCCAGACTGCACAGAGCTGAATGGGGGGAGACGCTCTCTGCCCTGTCCCACTTTAATAAACCACTCGAATCCGGGCCTGCCGCCCAGCTGAGCTTCGCTGGGTGGGGGAGACTCACCCCGTGGTTCTATTTTAGTCCAAGACTCTCAATGCCTCCCCTTCTTGAATCCTGGGTTCTGGGGCAACTGGAGATGCAGTCGCCCTCTAGTCCGCCATCTTGGATCGCCCCGTGGAGAAAGCCTGCAGCTGGAGGGGGACAATGCTGCCTGGAGAGGTCTCTGGCTGCCCAGCCCTGGTCCCAGAAGCCGCTTGTGTATCGGATGTCTCCACTGGCTTGGGGACTTGTGGCTGGCTCTGGGTCGAGAGGCTCTCACTGGGCAGTCTTCCCCGGGAAGCTAGCCTAGAGAGGTGCTTCCCATCGGAGGGGGCTAGGCTGCTTGGGGGAGTCCCTGGCGCCCTATGCTGGTCTCTGAAGCAACCTGTAGGCGAGCCGGAGCTGGCCACGGGGTGGGCCGGAGCTGACCGCTCTGCTTCTGTGCAGAAGGGCTCTCCCAGTGTGTGATTTTCTATTCTTACACACCTTTGTCTGATTTGTATGAGGGTAATGCTTCTCTTGCAGAATGAGTTTAAAAGTGTTTCTTCCCCTTCAATCATTTGGAATGATTTGAGTAGTGGTGTTAATTCCTCTTTAAATACTTGATATGATTCTCCCCTTGTCATTTTGTCTTGGACTTTTCTGTTGGGAAGATTTAAGTACTGATTCAACTTGCATGATAGTTATGGGTCTGTTCAGTTTTTCTATTTCTTCATGTTTTAGTCTTGGTAAGTGATCGTTTCTAAAAATTTGACCATTTATATAAGTTATTCATTTTTTCATAGTTAGTCTCTTTTAATAATTTTAACTTCTTTGTAAAATTAGTAGTAATACCCTCTTATTTCATATTTCTCTCTGGCTAAAAGTTTATCCATTCTTGTTTTTTCAAAGACCCAAGCCTTGATGACATTTAATTTCTTCATTGCTTTTCTGTTCTCCATTCTATTTTTCTCTTATTTACTAGTCTTATTTACTTCATTCTGCTGACTTTGGGTATGTTTTATTCCTTTTCTTCTAGTTGCTTAAGATGTATATTAAAGTTGTTGATTCAAGATTGTGATTGTTAATTTTAGGTGTCAAGTTGCCTGGGCTAAAGAATACCCAGGTAGGTGATAAAACCTACCTGGTTTTTAAAAATAGAAAATAAATTTTTTTATTTTTTTTCTTTAAACATTTTTTAGTTGTGGGCTGGGGATGTAGTTCAGTTGGTAGAGTGCTTGCCTCACAAGCATAAGGCCCTGGGTTCAATCTCCAGCACCACAAAAAAAAAAAAAAATTTAGTTGTCTATGGACCCTTTTTATTTTATTTATTTATTTATTTATTTATTTATTTATTTATATGTGGTTTTGAGAATCAAACCCAGTGCCTCACGCATGCTAAGCAAGCGCTCTACCACTGAGCCACAACCCCAGCCCAAAACATTATTTCTCAGTATGTCTGTGAGGAAATCTCCAGAAGAGATAAGCATTTGACTTGGTAGAATGAATAAAAAAGATTGCTTTCTCAATATGGCTGGGTAACATCCAATCCACTGAGTATACAAATAGGATAAAAAGGTAGAGGAAGGATCTCTCTTCTTTATCTAAGACATTCATCTTTTCCTGCCCTAGAACACTAGCACTACTGGTTCACAAGCCCTTGGACTTGTACCCTGAGATCACCTGGTTCTCAGGTTTTCAGATTCAAACTAAATTGTACCACTGGCTTTACTGATCCTCCAGCTTGCAGAGAGCTGATGGTAGGATTTCTCTGTCTCCATTATCACATGAATCAATTCCCATAAAATCTATCTTCTATTGGTTGTCTTTCTGTGGAGAATCCTGACTAACATAGAGTTTGGTACTAAGAGTGGTCCTAGAAGGATATAATTTTAAGGATTATATTTCTAAATTGGTTCTGGGTTTCTGGAATTGGCAGTCTAATCTGAGTACATTTAAAGACACTAATGACTTTATTTTCAGTAGTAAGGGGAACACCAATAATCGATGGCATGAACTATTTACGGATACATGCCCAATATCTGTATTGGATACTCCTAATAACCACTTAGCAAAAAGTTATAAGAAGTAAGGAGCTAAGTGATTCCAAATATGATACTTTTGAACATTTTTGGAAAACTATGGATTATAATGTTAGTTAGTGCTACTAATGTTGAGCCAAAGAATTTGAATTTCCAGGTAAACAATCATATAAATGATTGGGTGTGTCCTGAGGGAGAACTGTAACATCTTTAGCCACAGGGTTGAAACTGCTAAAAATTAAATGCAGGACCTCATTCTGCAATTGGCTGAGATACAATCCAAGTTGAGCTCCCAGGTTTGCAGGGTATCTAGTGTTAAAATGAGGACATAGATTGGAGAAAATAAGAATTGTAAATTGTGAGGAAGGTATGTGTGAAGACTATGATGAAGCTAGGGACATTGAATCCATAAATTCTTATAAGGTTTTCTTTGCATTAGTTGTCCTACTTTCAATGCAAGTGTCCATCCAACCCACAGTGGCATCACCCTTTCCACCTCAGTCTGAGGGTGTTAAGTCTGTACTGCCTGATGAGATGGCAATGGCATTCCTGGAGGTAGCTGTCATGTAAGACAATTCTGATTATTCTCAGGACCCCACCTTGCCCCTTTGCTTCTATGCCTAGAATTAGACATGAGTTCCAGCAGGTCCCTAAAGATGAGGTACAATGTAGGAATTACACTGCACTAAAAAATCAACTACTTGAATTTCCTAGTTTTTAGAGAACACATTTCTGGAAACATGTGAGAATGTGCACGAAGAGTGTGGAATAATGGTGGAAGGAAAATAAATTTGAATCAGACTGAATTTATTGGTACATGCAGGTTATGCATTTATATTGCTTCTCAGGGAGTTATAGATGTCTCTATCAATCTGTTTGGTGGAATAGATGAAACATGGATGAAAAGATAGCCTATCATGAGCAAACTGGAAATGCTAGGCATGTCTTGCTTTAATGTATAGGAAGGAATTCAAAGTCTTAGGGAGACTGAAATGTTACAGTTAATTTATCAACCGTGCTGAGAGGGTCCAGAAGACATATCTTTCACCAACACCACAAGGGATAAATTTGTGAGGGGAGACTCAGCATCCTTGAGGAGCCCTGTGATTACTCTTCATTGTAGGCCAGAATTCACAATAATAACCACAGTCACTGACTTGAAAAACAAATCCAACAGGAGCTATTGGATCCCATGGTGGCAGGGACCAAGCAGTGGCACTCAACAAGCAAACATATGGTGGGTATACTACCCTAATACACATCAGAGTCAAAGCAGCAATCAAGGGTCTGATCCACATAAACCTGTGACATTGGTTGACCATGGTGTTTCCAGAAGTGAAATAGATAGCATGCTTACTAAATTCTGATTTAATCTGTATAAGCAAAAATGTTCTAAGTAAAGTGAACAGAGATCTAAACTGAATCATAAGGACAGTCACAACATGCCCCTTAATCATTTCTAAGGATGGAGCCAAAGTACAGACTCAGAACACATTGAAAGAAGGGAAGACTGGATTCCTTTGAGGAAAGACTCCATTACATTACCAAAAAATTGTAATATTTCTTCTAGTTTACTTACAGGGGCCTATAGTTTTTAACCAAAGTAACTTTACAATGGGCAAAAGGAAATACTTATACCTCTCAGGGATGACTCAACACTGGCTCTGAACTGACACTAATTTCAGGAGACCCAAAATATCACTGAGGCCCTCCAATCAGACTAGGACTTAAGGTCAGGTGATCAATGGAGTTTTTGTTCAAGGTACATATCCCTGTGGGTCTAGTGTGTTCCTAGACCCATCTGTGGTTATTTCTCCAGTTTCAGAATGCATAATTGAAGTAGACATACTTAGCAGCTGGCAGAAGCCCCATATTGGCTTCCTCACCTGTGGAATGAGAACTATTATGGTAGGAAAGGTTAAATGAAAGCCATTAGAACTGTTTCAACCTAGGAAAATAATAAATTGAATGCAATACTTATCCCAAGAAGGATTTCATATATTAGTGACTCCATTAAGAATTTGAAAGAGGCAGAGGTGGTGATTTTCAGCACATTCCTATTCAACTCTCCTATTTGGCCGTGTAGAAGACAAATGAATCCTGAAAAATAACAGTAAATTATCATAGGTTTAACCAAGTGGTAACTCCATTTCAGCTTCTGTACCAGATGTGATTTCATTACATAGACAAATTAACGCATTCTTTGGTACCTGGCATGCAGCTATTGATCTGGCAAGTGCCTTTTTTTCTCTATCTCTGTCCACAAGACCCCCCCCCCCACCGAAAGCAGTTTGCTTTCAGTCTTACCAGCAATGACATTACTGTCCTACCTCAATGGTATATCAGCTGTGAAATCCTATATCAGAACTTAATTCAAAAGGATCTTTATCATCTTTTTCTTCTACAAGATCTCACATTGATCCTTTACATTGATGACATTATGTTGATTGCCTCTAGTAAGTGAAAAGTAGTAACTGATTTAGACTTGTTGGTAGGACATTTGCCTGTCAGAGAATGGGAAATAAATCTGAAATTCAGGGGCCTTTTACCTCAGTTAAACTTCTAGGAGTTCGAGGTGTGGAGCCTATTGAGATATCCTTTCTGAGGTGGGAGATGTATTGTTGCATCCGGCCCCTTCTACAAGTAAGAAAGGGGGCACAATGACTAGTGGACCTATTTGGATTTTATTATTTCTTATTTGGGTATGTTACTCTGGCCTATTTATCAATTGATCTGAAGAAGTGCTAGTTTTGTTTGAGTGGGGTCCAGAATAGGAGAAGCCTCTGTAACAGGTTCAGGCTGCTTTGTCATTTGGACCATAAGATACAGTCAATCTAATGATGCTTTAAGAATCAGTGGCAGATAGAGATGCTGTTTGGAGCCTTTGGCAGGTCCTATACATGAACTGCTATATAGGACTTTAGGATTTTGGAGAAAGGCCTTGCCATTACTGGAAGATACTCTCTTTTATAGAGATAACTCTTGGACTGTTACTGGACCTTGGTATAAACTAAACACTTGGCCATGGGACACCAGAGTTACATCTGACTTACCAATTTATAAAGTTGGGTATGCAAGGCAATGCTCCAACAGCAAATAGAAATGTTCAGGTATATATTTGAAGGCACAAGAAAGTTAAGTGAAAAAGTGGCCCAAATGCCCATGATCCCCACTCTTATTAGACTGCCTTCTCTTTCCATCTTTTCTGATTCTCCAGCTAGCAGACAACAGATTGCTGAACTTATCATCCTCTACAACCATGCAGTCCAATTCCTAAAATAAATATTCTCATATATCATATGAGAATATGATATATTCTACTGGTTCTGTTTCTCTGGAGAGCCCTAATAGTTATAAAATTTATAATAATTATAACTTATGAATATATAATTATAAATTATATATCATGATTATCACATAATTATATGATAATTATCAGATCTCATGAAGAAAATATATATTGCATGTATCTTTACATATATAAGTGTGAAGAATCATACAATAGAATTTAAATGCAGTTTTTACCCAGTGATAGGGTTATACTTACGTTTCATGTTCTTCCCTCTATGTAACAATACATAATGATATTTTTCAGGATTTTTTTCACCTACCAGAGATAAAAGAAAATTGTTATTACAAGTAAAATTGATTTTTACAAGTAACATTTAAAAATAAGAATTGTCTTTTATCCACTCAAAATACAGAAAAATTAGAGTTCTAATATTCAGTTCAATTATGTACATAGAAGTATATACACTTTAGACTACAATAACACAGTAATAATGGAAGTTGACTCAACTTTAAAAGTGGAAATTTAATCACAAAATGTAAATTCTTAAAAATACTCTATTTTTTAGTTTTCTTCTAGAAGCATTTGCTGGGAAGCTATTGAAGATATGACCATATATTTAGGTAAAAGGTAGTCAACTTAGTAATTTGAAATTACAGAAGAATCAAGAATAAATAAATTTATGACACTATAGGAAAAAAGAGTCAATCCATAGACACAATAAAGTTCAAGAGACATTTTGGAATGATGTGAGAAAATAAAAATGAAAATGTCAGGTGGCTATTTATTATTGAATAAAGATTCTGAAACAATGTAAAGATGTGAAGAATGGTTTGATATTTTATATATAAAAGTGTACATAAAGTATAAAATGCAAATAATATGAATATTATTTTTTTCTGGAAAAGTATTGGCAAGAATATTTAAAGCAGCAATAAGGATAGGGTTGTAGCAGTTTTAAATTCCATTCCTTATAATCAGAAATCACTGATATTTTGTAATATACATTTATTGTCTATTAAATAAAATGTATAAAAATTAAAGTTATATACTACACACAAATAATGGGATATGCTAAATATTTTTGCAAGAATATTTATTCAGGAAATAATACTGAATGAATGCAATGATTGGTGCATCAGAATATTCCTAGCATCTTTCATTCAAATGAGGAAAATTTTGGTTTGAATGAGGAAAAATTCATCAAAACTTAAGGCCAAATGAAGACTAAACCTATCATAATAGATCTGTGGCAGACCAAAAGGTTGACAATTATTCTATGCAGGAGAATATCAGGTGTTTTTTATTTTCCATATTTTGCCTATCAGTGCTAATTTCTTCTATAAATGAACTTATATTATTTGAATTGAAAGCAAAACTTTAAAAAGCAAGAAAACAAAACAAATAAGACATGGTTTCAATATCATAATATTGGTTAAAAAATAGTTTATAACACCTGGGAAGGAACTTGTACAGGAAAATGCAGTTTCTTCTAATGTATCAGTAATGTATTGGTATGAATTCTCCTTGAGAGAATAAAGAACTTTAAAAGGCTTCCACTTTTCAATTGCACTTTTAGGCATTTATCTTAAGTAATAATACAAGAGTGAGTACTATATAAAATTACTTAGCACAGACTTGAGTTTACTGGGGAAAATTTAGAAAATAAAGTCCAAAGTAAAGAAACACTTTTTAAAAATTCTGATCCAACTATAAAATGGCAAGGAGGTATGGGAGAATATTTAATAGAAAAGTTGTTTTACACTTTCACACTGTTTGTGGAATTATAAATCAGTACAACCACTAGGGAAATCAGTAAGGAGGTTCCTCAAAAGACCAGACATGGACTCACCACATGACCCAGTTATACTACTCTTCGGTATGTATCCTAAAGAATTAAATTCATCATACTATAGTGATACATGCATACCAACGTTTATAGCAGGACAATTTACAATAGCCAAATTATGGAACCAGCTTAAGTGTCTATCAATGTATGAATAAATAAAATGTGGTATACATAGACAATGGAGTTTTATTCAACCATAAAGAAAAATGAAATTATGTCATTTGCAGGCAAATAGATGGAACTAGAGACCATCAGGTTAAGTGAACTAAGTCAAACTCCCAGGGTTGTATGTTTTCTCTCATGTGGAAGCCAAAGAGGAAAATGAAAAGAAAGGTGGGGGCAAATTTCATGAAAATCAAAGGGAGATCAGTAAAGGAAAGGGTGGGAGATGGAGAAGGAGAGAGGAAGTGTTGGGGGATGATACTGGCCAAATTATATTGTGTGCATGTATAAATATATAACAAAAATTTCCATCATTATGTTTAACTATAATACACCAATAAAAATTTTGAAAAAAAAGCAGCCCTGGGGAAAAAGATGCAATATGGACCTTCAGGGAGATAGCAGAGGGTGTGAATTAACAGAGGAAAGTTCAGAAGACACCAAAACCAAACCTGCTTATATGATGATCTTAGACTTCTACCCTCCAGAATTATGGTAAGATAAGTTTCTGTTGCATAAGCCTCAAAAAAAAAAAAAAAAAAAAGAGAAGAAAAATATGTTTTAGATGTACTTACAATATATTGAAATTGTGAGAGAATATTCAATAGGAATATATGGAAAATACATTTATGCAGAATACATTCAGTATGATTCTAGTTATATTTTAAAATTTATAAAGAGGCAAAGCCCTCAAAGGCATAAATATTTTCTTTAAGGTGATACTTAACATTTGTGACTTCTTTTTAAAGCGGTGCTCTTATAAGTAAAAAGAAATTCACAAACCTAATCAATTTTCTCATAACCTAAAAACACTTAACTCAACAAGGAATTATGAAAACTCTTACATTGTAGCTGAGCATAAATTATATGAAAAAAATTGTCAAAAGATAGCAAGGTATATAAGGATATATAAAATATCCCTAAATGTCAGCAAATATTCTCCCACAAAGGTATTACCTGTAACTTTGATCCAACTAGGTTAAAGCCAGAACTACTTGAAAATAAAGGGGATGAGTTTTAGAAATCATAGCTCATTCATAAAGTAGAATATTAAGTAGAAGCAAAATTGTACATTTACATTTAATAATTTGGAATTGAAGAACTGAAATGGTGAAAATATTAAACAATGAAACACATTCTATATTACATTTTTGGAGGTATTAGTTATGTGTACATGTTTCAAATGTTTCAATGATGTTCCAAAGGTTTCTTTTGTCAAGAGGTAGGATTAGGAATGATTTTGATTCTTTTCCTCAGGAGTAAAATTTAAAATGTTTAAAATATAATATTCATAGAAATGTTTTAAATGAATTAAACAAAAAAAAATCTCCATTATTCCAAATAAATACTAGGAGTGTGGATGTGATTATAATGCAGAGTACAGAAAATTGTCCTCCTGTCCAAGTCCTCTCACAATATTTGTGTCCTTAGGTAAAATGATACTATCTTCATGGATGATCATTTATTGATGGACCACCACAAACAGATTTTTAAACCTCCATATACTTTCATTTCTCCATTTTAATATGAACAATATTGTTCAGGAAATAGTGAATGTAAAGAAGATTTATGTACTATGATATTCATAGCAATTTGATTAAGATAAGAAAATATGTAAGATCACCCAGATATTCAACAGACAAAATATGTCAAAAAAATACTGACATATCTATATCTAAAAACAAATACATAAGTGTACATATAATGATCTATCTTTGTATTTAGCCCATTCATACACCAGAATAATAAGGAGCCATAGAAAGTACTGTAGAAGAATATTTAATGACATGAAAGGAAATTCAAGAATATCTATACATCTATGTCCATAATCTATATTATACTCTCATGTGTGAAAAAGCAGATATTGAAACAGTATATACATTAAATTCACATATATATATCACATGAAAAATACTGGGCAGGTACAGATGAACATGGTTCAGGAAGCATGGGTAGTCATTAGGATTGATAACCGACGACATTAATTTTCTTGCTAATTTGTCTGCTTTGTGATTGTTTTTCCTGCAGTGAAGCTGAATTATTTTTCTGACAACAGGGAAGAGGACAGGAAGTGGACTCAGGGGGAAAGGGTGATTAACAGTGTTCGATTCCAGCAAAACAACCAAGGACAGCGAAATACCATTTGCAGCCCATCGGAGCTGAACAAGAGACACGCACACAAATGTGCACGTGCGTGGGCACGTGCGCACACACAGTCTCTCTCTCTCTCTCTCACACACACACACACACACACACACACACACGCACGCACACAACCCAGTTATAGTGACCAGGAGACTATGCAGGGAAAATGGGCATACTCTTTTTACTAGCTGCGCTGGCTGGCACGAGTGCAAATCGGCACAATGCTTATGAAGGGGGGGGGGGGGGCTTTTGGTAACACACAGGAAAAGTCTCTGAAATGTCTATATGTGGATCCTGCGAGTCCACAGTTAAGGAGACCATCCAGGATGCTAGCAAAGATTTGGCTTGACAAGGAAGGATTCACTCATCAGAGCGCGCAGTGTTGGTTTAAAACACAGGGAAAGAACTAGGCACCACCTGAATGTCCAACAGTGCGGGAATGACTACAGAAATGTTAAGGTCCATGGAGACACAGGAGCACTCTGCAGGCACTGATGATGATGTTTCATAAGCCTGTTGAATAACACGGAAAGGAGTTCAATGGGTTGATTTTTGTTTGGTTTTAGTTGCTGAAAAAGCAGGTTAAGAAACACCACATACAAGAACCATTCTGCGACAGTATGAAGAGAGGGAAGGTGGGGTGAGGGTGAGAGGGAGGGAGATAAGAGAGCCTGGAAAAACAGCACACCAAAAAGGTAAAAGTGGTTCTCTCTGGGTAGTGGGCTCATGGGGAGCAATTACTCTCTTGGTTTTTCTCTCATCTGCTTTCCTTCTCCTGTCTGACAGTTCTACCATGAAATTGTATCACCTGTGCAGTAAACAAAGAGAGAAAGAAAATGCTTTTACTAACCAAACCACGGGAAGAAGAGGCAGCCTTTAACTTATCAAATGGCACAGATTAGTAGGGTTGTTCAGGACGCCCTTGGCAGGGTGGGGGGTGGGGGAGGAGAGGGCAGAAAAGGAGAGGAGGAGGGAGAAGCTAGGAAGTGGGGAGAGGGGGAGAGAGGAGAGGCGGGGAGGGGGATGGGGACAGGGAGGTGGTGGGAAGAGAGAGAGACCTGCACTCCCAATACAATACACTGCTGGTGGGTTGGGGTGGGGGGCTTGTAAACCGGGTGGGAGCCAAGATTTGGCTCTGCTGGCTCGCTCCTGGGATGCCTTCATCGCAAGGTGGCCTCCTCGTCGGTGTCATCCTCGAAATCCTTGACGTCAGCACTGGTGGACTGCCTGGCCCAGGCTCCCCTTTCGGCCTCTCTCTCTTTATGCGACTTGAATCTCCCGACGAAAATTTTGCGGTAGTTCAGGAACATGCCATTCATCGCATCGATGGCCCGCTCGGCCGACTCCTGCTTCTGGAAGTGCACGAACCCATAGCCCTTGGGCCCCTTTTCGTCGCAGGCCACTTTGCAGGAGAGGATGTTGCCGAACGCCGAGAAGATGTTGTACAGCGCCTTGTTGTCGATGGTCTTGCCCAGGTTCTTGATGAAGACGTTGCCCACCCCGCTCTTGCGGAGCGAGGGGTCCCTCTGGGACCACATGATGCGCACTGGCCTGCCCTTTATGACATCAAAGTTCAGGGTCTCTAGGGCTCGCTTGGCGTCCACCGGTTGCTGGTAGTTGACATATGCGTAGCCCAGCGAGCGGCGGGTGATCTTGTCCCTGCAAATGCGGATGGAGAGGATGGGCCCGGCTGGGCTGAACTTCTCGTACAGCATTGCCTCGGTCACCTCAGGGTGCAGGTCGCCCACGTACAGCGAGGCCATGGGAAAATCTGGGCTCCCTTCCGAGCCCCCGCCCGCCTCCGCATCTGCATCCGCGGCGGCCAACGCCGCCGCCACCTCCTCATCCGCATCCACCTCCCCCAAGGGGGGCGCCGCAGCCTCCGCTGCGGCGGCGGCGGCCGCGGCCGCGCTGGCCTCCGCCGCCGCCACCAGCGCTGCCGCCCGGGCGGCCTCCGCCTCCTCGCGCGCCAGGGCGGCCGCCGCCTCCCTCAGGGTGGCCTCCGCCTCTGCCTCCTCTCCCGAGGCCTCGGCCTCCACCTCGGCCTCCACCTCTGCTTCCGCCTCCGCCACGGAGGCCTCCGCCACCGCCTCCGCCACGGTGGCCGCCGCAGCCTCCGCCGCCGCCGCCGCCGCCGCCGCCACCGCCGCCGCCACTGTCGCCGCTGTCGCCACGGTCACCGCTGCCACCGGGCCGCTGCCGCGACCTCCCTTCCCGCGAACTGAGTGGGCGGAGAGGCGGGAGAGGGCAGGAGGCCCGGTGGGTGCCGGAACCCGGGCCGGGGGGCGCGAGCGGGAGCTGGGGAAGGGGGCCCCGGAGCTAGCCGAACTGGCGAGTCCAAGTCACCTGGGATGGCGAGCGCTGCCAGGAGCGCGCCGATGCGAGTCGCCGCAGCCTGCAGCCTGCTGCTGTTGCCGCCGCCGCTCGGTCGTGGGCTAACGTGCGGGGCGCGGGCGGGAGGGCGGCGTGTGGTGGGGGGCGGGGGGTGTTGG
This sequence comes from Sciurus vulgaris, assembly GCF_902686455.1. Taxonomy (NCBI): domain Eukaryota; kingdom Metazoa; phylum Chordata; class Mammalia; order Rodentia; family Sciuridae; genus Sciurus; species Sciurus vulgaris. The sequence continues at coordinate 76,881,963 of NC_136471.1, read as the reverse complement.
CGTCTGTGGTCCGGGCAGCTGGGAAGGCTTCTGTCTCTTTGGTTCCCCCTGTGGCTGCTGCGGGGCTGCGGGGCCGCGGGCGATGGGAGGGGGCGGGGGGCTGGAGGCAGAGCGGGATCGGGAGCCCGAGCCCGAGGCTAGGGGCGGGGGTGGGACGGAGGTGGGATGGAGGTGGGGGTGGGGTGTGAGTGCTCAGCCTCTTGGGTCCTCTGCATATTTATGAAGAGGATGGCAGGGAGAGGGCTCCACTGTGGACCAAAGGAATTCGGGTCCCGTGGTGGGGGCGCGGGGCAGGGGGCTGTGTTTCGTGCCCCTCTCCTCGGAGGGGAACGTGTCAGTGTTTAAATCAAGTGTCTTGCAACAGAGGGTGGGGTGGCCCTGGAGGTGCACTCGCCTGGCCTAAACAAAGCCAAGAAAAACGAGTTTTCAGGGGCTCTTTCCCCCACCAGAAAGCACGCAGGCTCCCCAAAGTCACCGCCACCAATAAAAACATGCCCGTTCGGAGGCGCCCAAGCTTCCCAGGCAGCCTGCTGATCTGTTTTCTGAGTCCTCGCTCCTTTTTCCAATTCTGTCCCTTCTCTGCCACAAATATTTGTGGATGGCCCTGTGCCAGTCCTTAGGGATGCAGCAGGGGTCTGGGAGACAGGAGGACCTAGCCTGGTTTTGAGCTTGTTCTTGGGAGCAGACAATCTGGACTGGAAACCCTACCCCTGCCCCAGTCCATGGGAGAATTATGGACCTGGGGTTCTGCACACCCCCAGCTCGGGTCCCTGCTGCGCCCAGCCTGAGTCCACCTGCCTGGAAGTGGGGGAATCAAGAACACCCAGTCTGGAGGGCCATCCTCAATCCTCACGTGAGAAAGGTGAAACCAAGGGCAGGGAACAGGACCTGGTCCAGAGCCAGGCACTTGTTTTGTCTTGGCTGTGCACTCAAGGTGCTGAGGTTCCCCACCTGGACCAAGAAATGCACATGCCCGCTCAGAGAAAAACAAAACCTGAACACTCTCTCCAGAATGAGGTGCCTAGTCCCAGTCCACTAGCTATACTTTCAGCACTGGTGGCTAGGAGACAGTCAGTGTGGTAACTGAGCAATGGGCGTTGATGTGTTGGAGGTGTGGGGCAGGAAGAGAAGAAGTGATTCCTATGTGTGTATGCCTGGGTATGTGGGGGTGTATCTGGGATGTGTATGTGTGTTGCGGGGGAGACAGAGTGCTATGGGAGCAGTGAGGCCACACAGGGCTGAATGCTGAGGGAACAGATCAGCGAGCAGTTAGCAACCCTCAGAGTGGAGTGTAACTGAGACTAGAGTCCCAAATTGTACAGAAAGGGGGACCAGCCATTAATTGTTTCTAGTGGGAATCGAGGGAGACTTGCATCAAAGATGAAACCCCCGAGGTGGGCCCTAAAAGATGAGTAGCAGTCTGTGATGTCTAGACAGGAGGGGACGCACTCCAGGCAGAGGGATCACTTGTGTGCTCAAGGCCCTGTGGCATGATGGTACACACGTGGTATCTTCTGGTCAGGCCTAATAATCTGAGGTGGACAGAGCTCAGGGTCTCCAAAAGCGCAGAGTACGAGATGGGGCTGGAAGGCCGAGAGGAGAGCTAAGGTGCTTGGACCCTGCACTCCAGGTCACAGGCACCACTCCTGCGCATGGTCAGGTGGGGAAGAGGTACGATCCGAACTCCAGAGAGAGAACGAATTAAGCATCCGTATGAATATGAGTGCCCATGCGGGCACGCACACATCAGTCCAAGATGGGGCAGGCAGAACAGAAAGAAGATAGTCAGATGGGACCAGTTGCAAAAGAGTCAGAACAGCCCTGCCCTCTGTCCCTCCTTACATTCCAGAAATAGGGGTCTCACACTTAACCATGAGCCAGTGGGTTCAGATACTTAAAGAACAACCAAGGGACCAAACCGTAGTGCCTCCATCCAGGACACATTCACTCCACCGGAGCTCAGGCTGCCCTACGGATACAGAAATGCCAGCAGAAGCCTGTAAGTGCTGTGATTGGAGTGCAGTGGCCATGGAACATCACCTGCTCAGCAGCACATACCTCCCCGCCCCCTGTCCATCCACTGTGTTTGGGTAAATGAAAGTCTGGTGGCGGTGTCGGCTGGGTCTGAGCAGTCACGCATGAAAGAACGACCACTGTGTACCCTGAACCCGAGGAAGCCACTGAATTACCGTGGGGGGGGGTGGCAAGGCAGTGAGAACCTACCCTCGCTGCCTGGCAAGCATCCCAGGTCGGCTGAGCAACAGACGCACGCACAGACCGGCACCTTGCTGGCTTGCAGAGCCCAGCTATCTGGCCCTAGGCAGGGCTAGAGACGGCAAAGGCAAGGGGCAGAGACCTAGGAGGACGCTGCTGTGGAGTCCATAGGTGACCAAGCTGCCCATTGCCACCACTGCTAAGAGCCGTCTCCCGGGGGTCTGGGTTGCTTGCAGGCAGGGGGCCCATGAGCTGTGCCTCACCATTGCAGGTGGTTGTCCAAGAGGAACCCTTGGAGGCAGAGGCCAAGGGGGAAGCCATGACTGCTGCTGAGTGGGGGTGAAGTGATGAGATCGTGTGATGTGACAGCGTGAGAAGTGTTTCTAGGCCCACTTTTAGGAGACAGAAGTGACAAGGGGGACCACGTGGGGACCAAGCCAGGGACTAGGATTCAACAAGATCCTTCTCCGGCCTTGGCTTCCGAACCACAGAGCCCACAGAAATCAGGGAAACAGCAGGAGAAGGAGGTTCAGGGAAGTCATGCTACAGCCAGTGAATCTGACCTGAAGACAGTCCCTAGTGTCCTGAACAACAGAAATGGGACTAGGTAAAGTGACAAGGAAGGCAGCTGGGGACTGCTCTCCTAGTCCTTTCTCAGGGGCCTCCGTGGAGTTCCTGCCTCCTTCGTGTACTTAGCTTGTGGTCATTTTCCGCCACCTGGAACCAGGTGTTTAGAGTTCTAAGCACTGCGACAGGGGCCAAAATAAAGAGCCAAGTGGAGTGTCCATGGAGCGAGGGAGAGGTCCCTCTCTTGTGGGAGGAACTGCTGTTTACTTCATTCATTTGATGATTCCCCAAGTGTTTGTGGAGGGTCTGCTGCACACAGAGCATTCTCTTGGCCATCTCTAACCTCAGGGAGCTTTTGGCCCACTGGGCAGGCAGACGACAGACTCCTCGGAAAAGGTAAGGAAGCAAACAAACAATTACAGGTTGCCGTAAAGCCCTCAGGAAAATAAACAAGATGCCTGGAACCCAGAGAAGTGGCAAAGCAGGAGATATTGACGCCCAGGGAAGGCCCTTCTGAGGACAGCGATAAGCTGCCGGTCCTGCAAGGAGCCCGGGGTGGGGGAACCTGCCTAGCAGAGGGAAGTGTGGTTCCCCCAGCCCCATGGCAGAAAGGAGGGGTGCCGTGGGGGAGACAGAAAAGGGTGCCCCGGTGGCAGGAGCCCAGTGCGAGAGGGGAAAGAGGGAAGGCAGGGAGAAAGGTGCGGTGTTGGGCAGGACCCACACGGAGAGGTTTGGTTCTTACTCAGGGTGCTCTGGGGAGCCAGGGAGAGTGCCGTGATCGAATTTACGTTCAATAATTTCCCTCTGACTGCTCTGTGTGGAAAATGTCGCAGGTGGGCAGGGCCCAAAGGAAAGCAAAGGGACCGGTTAAGAGGACCCCGCAGCCGTCCAATGGACCGCCCTCAGTGCCTTGGTCCAGAGGGCAAGCGTGAATGTGGGGAGCAGTGGGTGAATTCCCGTGCATTTTGTAAACAGAAGAGGCGGTGAAGGAACTTCAGAACTGAATGATTCCCGTGGGGATGATTCCTTGAACATGCTCGTCCGGGAGGTGCCAAGCGTGGTCTTAGGCAGTAAGGGGAGCAGGTGGGGTCGTTTGGAGAGGGGAGAAAGGCCGTTGGCAGTGTGTATCAAGAGCTCCTGTTTGCACGTGTGAAATTACTGAAGTCTGGGGAAAACGAATTATGGAGACAACAGGACGCAGTGTCTACAGCCAGGAGTCTGAGTCGGGATCACCCAGACAGAGGAGACGCCACGAGAGCAGGTGCTGGGCTGTTCCTCGAGCCACTTGAACAGTGAGAAGTGGGGTCGAGGAGGACAGGCCAGCCAAAGGGCTTGAGAAGGACCGGGCGGTGAACAGACGGTCTGTCCGTGGCCCTGCACGTCCAGCCTCCACGTCCTCGCTCAGGTCCTGCGCTCCGTGCTCCTTGCTGCCGATGCAGGGGAGTTGGTGTAAAATGAGACAAGGACGACTTTGTGGGCCGGGGTTCGCGCTTCTCTTTCTCATCGTTTCTCAGTGAGGCTTTGAAAAGGGAGGTTCAGACATGGAGACCTTCCAAGAGAGGTCTGCCGTTCCCTGTGGCCCACCCCCTTCTTCCTCTCGGGAGGGAGAAAACCAAAGGAGTGGGAGTATGGTTCGGAGAGGAGGGAAAATATAGAAAGCATGGAGGAAGGAAGGGGCGGGTTGGCACCAGTGGGAAGATGGACAGATGGACTCCAGGCAAAAGTGCATCAAAACTCCAAAGACAGAGGTCCACTTAAAGAAGCCTCTTCCCATGGATTTCTCATTGCCATGGCTGCAGAAGGATGCACAGCGGAGTAGAGAATGGAAGCATAACTGCATTTAGGAGTAGGCATATCGTTTCTGTCCATTCGCACTGGACTCCTCCAAACAAAAATAATTGTGGGATACAGCCCAACAAAAACTCAGCCCAGACTTTGATCTAGGGAGTGCTGGAAAGCCTTTGGCTGTGGCCCTGTTATTTAATAAAGATTAGCACTGACTATGAAATCGTCTCAAATAAATACCACCAGTTTAGCAAACGGTCCTCTGCATCCTTATAAGGTTCTGAAGAGTCCCGGGAGACAGCTATGGGGGGCAGGGACGGGATGGGAATTGGTCCCATAGAAATCAGGGCCCCGGAACATATGGACCTACCTGCGAGCATGTCTAATCACACAACAACTCCTACCGGGCAAACTAGGACGTGAAGCAAGTATCTATCGGCTAGGGAAAGACTGAAGTATTGTGGCCGAGCCATTTTGTGCATGGGTGATCACAGGAACGCCAACGAGGGTGAGTTATGTGTAACGTGGGCTGATTCCGTGGGGTTTCCAAAACCGTGTGCTATTTCTAGGTGAGGAAGTCGAGTTGGAGAGAGGGCAGTGGTTTAAAGCCCCAATATTGGGGGTGGGGCTGGGGAGGAATGAGGCCAAGAGATGATCTCATACTTATTGGACTGTCTATTTGACATCTCCTCCTGCATACCTCATAGGCATTTCATCCTCAAATGGCAACCGGGAGCCCCTCACGCCCTCCCCGCTCTCCCCAGCCGGGCACCTTCCACAGCAGTGTTCTCCGAAGAACAACACGCAACACCACCACGGATCTGGGTATTACCCTGAAATAAACATGGAGAGTCGTCCCCGTCTCCTGCCTCTCTGCACATTCCTCCGGCCTCCACACCACCCCTCGGCAATCCCCGTTGCCTCCGTCTCCCACAGGCCATTGCCACGGGAAGCTCCTCAGCTCCTCTGGAGTCCCATTTGATGTCACGTGCATTCCCACTGTAGCCCCCGACCGGCCACCCCTTTCCACCAAACTCACGTCTCTGCCCAGTAGCCAGGCCGATGTTGCTGAAAGATGAATTGCATCTTTTGCCTTCCCTCCTTGAAAGCCCACAAAGGCTCCCCATTTCACTTTGACTAAAGTGAATATAACAGTGGTCCACTTCACCTTTGGAATATGGTCCTCACTGCTCTTTTAAAAGGGACATGTTTTTCCTTTGCTCTTCTCCCTCCTGCCCTCCCTAAAGTGGGGGCAGGGCACACAATTACCCTTTCCCATCCTAGGCCTAGTTCTCTGTCCTTGAGCACATGCCCACCACAGGGAGGAGATGCCATGGGAAGATTTAGGAAGTGACTGTCTCCCGGATTAACAAGTGGATATCGACACACCATGAGGGCTCACCTGGGACCCTCTCGGGGCACACCTGGAATGCGGCTTTTGAAGAGCCCCCCTTTAAAAGTCCTCTGCTCTCCCTGATGGGCAGAATCACAGCCTCTGGGACTGGAGTTCCCTGTGCTTCTCCTTTGCTAACAAAGCAATAAACCTTCGTTTTCCTTTCTCTCAGAACCAGGTCCTCCTTACTAAATTGGCATCAGGGACAAGGACTGAGCTTTTGGGAACACGCAGACTCTTCAGCGTGGCTTAAATATAATGGGCAGCTTGACATGACCCTCGGCAAACTGCCCGTTCTCGCCTCTCTCTGTCCTGGCCAACGTGGGGCTTCTTAGAACACTTTGACTACTCTGGGCTCTGTGCTCCATCCTTCCTGAGGGCTTCCACCTACCTAAAACCTTTCTCCATCCTGTTAAAGTCGTGAACGAGTTTCTGGAGATACAGAAAGTCCCGGCAAGTCACAGAACACGTCCCCGAGCCACATCAGTCAGAATGGGAATGTAAAACATGAATAAATAAAACTTCTCCTCTTTTCTTCCCCGGTATTTAGATTTTGAGGGCGATGAAACAGTATAAAACACAGCTACCACCCTCTGCTGCCCTCTGCAATCCACACCCCTGTGTCCTTCCCCATAGTGGCATACCTAGGTCACTTCTGGGTGTGATTAATGTAGGAGACAAGCAAGAGCTAGGTTTCTCTCTCACACTTGTGTTCCTCTCTTGGTCCCCTTTCCCTCCCCCCACTTCCCCGCATTTGAGGATCTCTTGGGCTCTTTGCTCTGTCTCCAGGAAGCAGGTAGAGTCCACAAAAGGGATGGTGGTTGGTGGCATCTGGCCTCTGGATGGTCATGAGGAAAGAAGACTGTTCTCCTTCCTGGCAGTTCTTAGGTGTTCCTGAAGTCCAGGCCCCGGAGGTGGTGCCAACCAAAGTAGATGGGCCAGGGAATCAAACTGGCCCGTAGATGGAATTCCAGAGCCAAACTGGTAGCCACTCTGAGCCTCAGTATGCACGTGGAGTTTGAATTTCAGAAACTCTGATTTGGGATGTTAGGTATCTCCTTTCTAAACAAGGAATGTTGCCCCAACCCTGCTCTAGAACCAAGAACAAAGGGTGGTCTTGACTGATGGTTTTGGGTTGGCAGTCCAGGTATTGTTCTCCCTGGGAGGCAATCCACCTTCAGACACATGCTTCATGGTTTAACCCACATCCTTCTTTGACATAATCTCAGGCAGTTTACAGGAAGAGTGAGTGACCTTATAACCGTGTACCTAAAGACGCATGCGTCAAAGGCCACTACTTGCTTGGTCAAATTGCTTTACCGTCTTTTAGTTTTTCTTACCTTTGGAGTCCTCATCTGAACAAAGGGATATTTATAAGGGTGACAAATGATAATGGATGGTAAATGTTTTTCACCAGTGTGTGGCATGCGTTCAAGGCCCAATACAATGGACTTCTTATTAATCCCCTTTCCCTCTGTCCTGAGGGTATGCTTGTTGTTCTGCCTGTTTTTGAAGGCCAGCGACTTTTCTTTCTGGCTCCTCAGGAAACCGGGAAGTTTCTCTCTAAACAGGGGCAACGTGTCAGTACAGAGGGAGTCTGACCTTCTGGGCTCCACCCCTGGCACTGGCTGGGTTTGACTCCAGGCAACTGCCTGATTCACTGAGCTTTGACACACTGGTCGAGGATGTTGCAAATGAACACATGAAAGCGCAAGAAAACCAGCCGGAAGGCTGGATAATATTGTCCCACTGAGATGGGGTATGGAGTCAGGAACGAGTTTTCTGCTATCCCTTTTGAGCAACCTTTCGGGTGCCAACTTGAACACAATTTACCCGAAGGTATCACTCTCCTTCAGATTTTTTGCTATGGTGCAAATTTTCTGAGTGCATTTCCATGCCTCCGTGTCGCCTCTGGAACAATATCATCAACACCCATGACTCTGGTGCGCCTCATTCGTGGGTTCTCAAGTGGGAGAGGCTGCTGTCCCACGAGTCCCATGAGCTGCTGCACAGTTTAGGTTCTCACTCTGTGTAGCAGTTGCAAAAGGAATTCTGCTTCCATGGGGCAAAGCCTCCGGCGCGTCGTGGTGATGAAACTCGGGACCTCCTCCCATTCACACCGTCTTCTGAAAACTTTTCTCAAGAAAGGATTGTTCTTAATGAGCAGAAGGCATGCACCTGGTGGACTGCAGAGGGGCGATCTGAAAAAACAGAGGGGCTTATGGTGAACAGCGCAGGTCCGAGGACCCATCACTTCCTACTCCGCAGTGTGCTCTCCAGCGTACACAGGGCATTTTCATAATTTCTGTTTCCATTGTTCTGTCAGTTACCACCTTATATCTAAATAAAGTGCTCGCCCTTGGGTTTCAATGCTTCGTCGGCTTCAGACATCAAGTGACTGACCCCATTCCACTAGAGAGGAGGACTTAACTCACTGTGTCTCCAATCTGCCTTCTCCTTCTTTCAATTTTTTACCTGCTTCCGGTTTTGAGTCCCTCCTTGGGTGACTCTAAATAGCTTGCACTGAATCATTGAACTCTCAGTTCCTGCCATACACCCCGATCGGTTTCCCCTGGTTTCCTACATTAGGAGGATATTTATCCTTCCCTATCAACCCGCTTCCTTTCCCTCTGCCTCTCCTCCTCCTTTCTCTGTCCCCAACATGCAGAGACTGACAGATACTTATATCTGCTTCTGGAAACCTCATTGAATCCCTTCAGCTGTGAGACCACACAAGTCTTTGACCTTTTAGTCAATCTCTAAAAGCTGTTGATCCCAGGACTCGTTTCCTCACTGAGTGTAGCCTGCCTTGCTAGGCAGAGATGAACCCCCATCTCCCCATGATCGTATCCTCTCTTTTCCTTTGTTGCACGAGCTTCTGAAAATTCTGCCACATGTTGGCAGGGTCTGAGATGTGATTCGAAGCGAGGCAGTGTTGTTCTGCAGTTCATCCTGCTGGCCACCCTGTTATTCTGCCCCGAGGTTCCCGTCTTTGGGTTACTGGAGTCCGTAAACATTACCAAATCAAGCCACGCTGTTGACACAAATGCAACAAAGCACAAAGGCATAACTAAAGCTTGACAGTCCCCTTACTGTTGCAAGCCTCACCAACCCAGACACCTGAGTTTGCAGAGAACACGTTTATCTGCTGCCTGGTATCACTTTTCTTTCTCAAGCACATACAAATAAGTTGCAGTGTGTTGACATTTTCCCGCACAGGCGTTTCTTTTCCTTTGGTCAGAAAAGGGATCATACACCCTATGCTCTTCTGCAGCTTCCTGCATTCACAGAACAGGTTGATGCAAGCAGACCCGACTGATTCTGTTGTATTCCAATCTGCAGAATCACCCACACTGGGGCCGAGCCGGACTCCACGTAACAGTTCTCTGATGGCTTCCCGCGTTTTGTTTTTGCCCACCAGCCTCTTGTTATCACGTGCCTCTTGTCTCAGCCTGCCCTTAAGGATGTCTGTTTCTTTCTGTTCTTTGGCAATTTGCTTATGCTCAGTCTTCGGTGAGCCTTCATCTTGTTTCCTGCTTGGGCTTGGTAGAACTCCCTGGAGATGTGAGTTCATAGTTTTGTCTCATATTCGGAACAATTTCTACCATGGTCCCTTTGAACACCTTTGCCTCTCCCACTCCCCCTTTTTCTTCAGAGAGACCAATTGCATGTAGGCTTGGCGACTGGATGTATATCCCCAAAGATCAGTGAGGTTTTCCACATCTGTGTTTGAGTTTTTGAGGGGCCATGTGAGTGACGTACAACAAAATGCTCCTATTTAAAGTACACGATCGGGTAGGTTTGACATATGGTCTGTGGCATAATCACCACAGTCAAGACAGGGAACATTTTCTCATGCCCTCGTCAACCCCTCCCTGCAGCTCACTTTGACACTCCCCTGCCCATACCAGCAAACAGTGATATGCTTTCTGGAACTGTAGGTTACTTTGCATTTTCGAGAACTGTGCACCAACAGTGATTGTCAAATACACACACACACACACACACACACACACACACATACACACATGGACGCACACATTTCCCAATATTGATTTGAGGGGTTGACCGCCTTCAATTAAAATAATTACTTTGAGATCCACCCGTGCCGCAGCATGTGCCCATAGTTCATCTCTATTTGTTGGTGTGTTGTGTTCTCTTGTACAGGTATGCAAGTGTTTGTGTATCCCCTCACTCTCTGATTAGACACGCAGGATGTTTCTGATTTGGGGCCACTGCAAACGAAGCTATCTCCAACATCGAAGAACAAGTTTTGTGTGCTCAGGTAGGTACTGGGGATGGAACAGATGAATCTCATGCCAGGTGTGTATAGAACATGTAATAGGCAGGAAAACTAGTTCCCAAGGTAGTCACGAAGCCAGGCACTGAGACAGGATCTCTCACAGACTCCCTACTCAACCTCACCTGACCCTGGTCATCCGCAGTAATCAGGTGAAATATGTTTTCTTTTATTACTGAGAGTTCAGTGGTCAGCCAGAAGGCCTGGGTCATCTATCCCCTCTAGCCTGTCCATTGCCTAACATGTCAGGAACCACACTTGGGCAAACTAATCAGTGATGAAAACAGCCCGAGGAAATAACGATCTGCTGTTCTTGAGATCGGCCAAACTGAAAAGGACCCGGTGACCAGGGAATCACAATGAGATGTGCATCATTTGGCCACATGCCTCCACCTGTCCACAGTGTGCCATCACTCAGGTCCTGTACAAACCGCCTCTGAGCCGGCCTCCTGGCAGTGTGGCCCTTTAGACTGCCTTCTGAAGAGCTAGCTCCTCCGAATGAACTTGGATCTATCACCACCCTGCCTCTCCAGTGATTGGCTTTCCCTGTGTGGCAGGCAGAGCGATCCTGTGCACCTGAAGGATCGTGTCATTCTGCATGTCCATCTGTGGTAGGGGCCCGCTCCAGTGCCTTCCTGTCCTGGCCCTCACGGGTTATGGAAAGTCTTTTTAACTCCAGCCCACCTGATGCATGTGTTTGGGCATCAAACTGTGGTTTTTAGTTGTATTTCCCTGGTCACCAGGGATGTGAACCAGGTTTTCTCGTGCCATTTCCCATCCGTGTGACTTATCTGGTGAAGCAGCTCTTTGAGAGTTTTGTCTGTTCACAACTGGGTCATTTGCATCCTTATTATTGAGACCGTATGCATCATTCTATGCATATTTTGGATGGTGACCGTTTATCAGATTTATACTGTATCTATGAAACCATTCCATAACACAAGCTCCTAACACATGTATTCTCATAGAATTTTGACACTCACGTGCAGGCCTATGATCCACTGTGACTCAATTTTGGCCTGTATTGAGATGCGTTGAGCACCGTTCATTTGGGGGAAGGTATGACTATCCAATGGTCGCAGCACCCTTTGGTGAAAAAGTCTACCCTTTTTGCAGGGCTTTGCCTTTCTATTGGTATCAAAACTCCATTATCCTTTCACAGCCGGGCCTAGGCCTGTGTTATCTATTTTAATGCCAATAAAAGTAGACCTGCATTTCTGGGGTTCCTTGTATCCATCCTCATGCGGACATCACCCTGTCTCCATGACTGTTGTCTTTCTATAGGCCTTGGAGTGAGGTAGTCTTCATTCTCCGACTGTCTTTTCAAGGTCGTAGTCACGGTTCTAGATCTTTTATAATTCCATGTGACTTTAAGAATATTTCTCTTCATTTCCCCAGAGACCCATGCTGGAGGTTAGATGACAATCACACTGATTCTCTCTGGAGTGCAGTTTGGGAGAATCGACATGCTAACTGCTTGGAACCTTCTGACCAAAGAACGTGGATTCTCTCACCTTTTATTTCAGTCTCCTTTCCTTTCTTTCAGCAGCAGTTTTTGGCATATGGACCTTCAAGGTGTTGTCCATATCTGATATTTTCCGTTGTCATTTTGAAAACACGTCAGTGTCCCGACGTGTGTTACTAGCCTACGTGGAAGTGCAACTGAGTTGTGTGCGATCATTTTGTATCTGGGAACCTAAACTGACTACTTAGTCCAGGTCTCTCTTTTGTGTGTTCCCTGAGACGTTTTACATACATCAGATCACGTCATCCGCAGAGAGTGACAGAGCTTTACTCCTTCTTTTCCAATCAGCACGTCCTTCATTTCTTTTGCTGGTCTAATGGCATTGACTCCAACATCCACGGAAGTGGCCAGGGTGGACATGCATGCCTTGCTCCTGACCTCACGGGAGGTCATTCACACATTCACCGTCAAGTATGATGTCAGCCGTCAGTCATTCCAAGGAGCCCATCATCTGCTCAGGTTCCCTTCTACTCCTTTTACCATCCAAGGGTGTTGGATTTCAGGAATATTTTCTCCACGTGACGGCATGGATTTAATTCACCCACGTGGTGAATGATGTCCTTTAACTTTCAAAAGTTGAGCGACCCCTGCGTTCCTGGGTCAAATCCATTTGGTCATGATGTCGAATTCTTGCATTCGATTTGCTAAAATGTTGTCTAGAAATCCCTGTATTTTCACTTCCTTATGATGTCTCCTTCCAGGCGCGGTGCCAGAGTGATGTTGGTGTGAGATGCGCCTGAAATTTTAAGTTCAAATATCGGGAAGAGCTTACGTAGATCGAGCATGATTTCTTCCTTGGGGGTTTGAAAGAGTTTGCTAGTAGGCTATATGGACCCGCAGATTTCTTTCTGGAAGCAACTTTATTTTTAATTCAACTTCTTAGTGGAGACGACTCTTCGAATGATCTGTTTCTTCTAGAGTGAACTTTGGTAGGTTGTGAATTTTCAGAAGATCGTTCATTGCTGGTCTTTCGGCATAGAGCTCTTCGCAGCATTTCCTATCATTCTAATGCCTACAGGCACTGTGGCGATGGCTTCTGCCTCGTTTTGATAGCCACAGATTGATTGTGGGCCATTTTTCTGTCTTTCTTTCTTTGTTTCCTTACAACTAAACCGTTAACCTAAAGGCTTACTGTGTTTCTGTTTCTTTCCAGAGGGGAGAGATTTTTCATTTCACTGACTTTTCTCTATTGTCTTTCTGGCTTCTGCTTCATTGATTTCTCCTCCCACCTTCTTTATTTCCATTCCTCTACTTATTTTGCCCCAGACTTCCATTCTTTCTTAGAATAGAATCTGACGTCTTGGATCTGAGACTTCTCATCTTTTCTTTATATGTAAAGCATGTTTCTTGTAGACAACGTCGGTTTAGTTGGGCCTTTGATGAAATCCACTCTGACCAGAGAAACCTTTCATTGGCGTATTTAGAACATTCACATCCGAAGTGGTTAGTGATGCAGCTAGGAGGCTCCTAGCTACTGCATTCACAGCTGTTCTCTGTGCATGACACTTTGTTCTTTTACACTCCTTCTCTCTGTTGTCACTGCCCTGCACTGAGCATCTTATGAGTCCATTTCTTCTCCTCCTTTAGCCCATCAGTTATGTTCTTGCCTGAAGATGTAAGTGGTTTCCCTGCAGATTGCAACTTGCTTCATGACTCACGTGAGCCTCGCTTCAAATTACTGCTATGGCGCTTCATGTGTAGCATGGGTGCCTTATAACATGGACTCCCAGTTCCTCCCTTCTGTCCCTTCTGGCAGTGTGGTCATTCATTCCTGTTATCCATGTGCTACCTACTTTGGGTGGGTTTCACCTTGAAGGAGACATTCTCTTTCAGATCACTTAAGAATAAGAACAAAAGATAATTTTACTGTATCTTCATGGGGTCCTTCCCATACACACTTCTTTCTGAGCTCCTAGTTTTTGTCCTGGTCCCTGGCCTGTCCTCTGTAGCACTCATTGCGATGTTCTGCCTGGCAGTAAGTTCTTCACGTCATTTGCTCGTCTGTGAAAGTCATTGCTGTCTTTGATGAAGAATAATTTTGCTGGGTATAGATTGCCATGTGGATGGATTTTTAAAAAAAAATTTCACCACTTTACTTCACTTTCCTCTTGTTTGTGTGGTTTCTGACCCCGAGTCCACTGTCATTCTTACCATTGCCCCTAGATGCTTGAGGCAATTTTCTCCCTCTGGTTACTTTTAAGGTTTCCTCAGTTGTCTTTAGTTTTTTCCCAGCTTCAAGGTGACATTCAAATTTTGGGGACTTCTCCAGTTTGTTTTTCCCTGACCTGCCCGCTCCCAAGGTTGGGGGTCTGTCTCCAATTTGGGAAAATTCACAGCTCAGATCATGACACATGTTTCTTGGGCTCCTCTATTTCTTCACCTCCTGTTCCAATTACATTTCTGCGGCAATTTTCAACTCCTTGTACAATATTACGTGCATTCTTCTGCTTCTTTGTATGTCCGCCTGCCGTGTTCCTGTGGACATGTCTTCAGGCTCTCTGACTATTTCATCAGCTGTGTCCGGGTTCCCAAAGTGTCCATCCAAGCCAGCATTCATATTGCTTACCGTATCCTTCAGTTTCGAGGCTTACCTTTGATTCCTGGCATTCCCTGCTCTCATGAACAGCACTTGTTCTTGCGCTGGCCTACCAATTTCCATTACACCTCCAACGTATCGATTTAGTTGTAGGGCACTTGCTCTGTGTGCGCCTTTTAATCCAGGGTGCGAGAGAGGACCAGGGGTAGAGAGGGGTTTCCAGCCCTCCTTTCTTCCCAGCCAACAGCAGTGGCGAGCCACTTGCCATCATTAGAACCATCGACACTGCAAGCTGGGAAGTGTGTTTATTGTCACTGCCGTTCTCCAGCCCAGCATCAACTCAGAAACCTCATTTCCGACAGCACCAACAACCTTTGCTTTCTGTACTCTCAGAGAACTCTCTCCTACTGGAATGCCTGACTGGTAGCCCCCTCCAGCAGATGCCCTCTACTACCAATTCCCAAGAGAGGACTCAGCTGGTTCCTGAGAAACAAAAGGTGACCAGATGAGAAAATAGACTAAAATCGTTCAAAGGAGGGAAGACTATGATTTTGTTTCTTGAACAAGAGAGGGAACTGACAAAGATTCTCTGCTTGGCGCAACTTCAGGCAGGCTCCTGGGCCCTCTCCTTGTAAAATCCAGTATTGGCAAAGAACTTGGAGGGGTCGGTTTAGCAAGAACCACCTCCCCAGAGGATATCTGGTCACTCTCCCTTTTGGATCAGCCTTCTCTTCCTCTCCCATCCACTATGGGACAGGTGATGTCTCACCACACCACATTGTCTTCAGCAAGAATCCCATCAGGTTGTCTAGCCAGAATCACCTCATCCCTGAGTTTTCTTCTTCATCGTTTTCCATCCAACGGCCCCTCCGCTTAAGGGGACGTGCCCCTTGGCTCTAAATTCTACATTTGGCGTTGAACCCCATCTCCTCTCCCCACAGCAAGACCCCGTTGCGTTGGGCTCTATAAGCAGTTGCGGTGGCCCTGACTAAAGGCTCTCTGAACATACTTCAGTAAGCCTCATTGGGTAATTTTCCTTTACTGTGTGACACAAGGAGCGCCCAACATTGCCTGCCAATGAGCCAAAGGTGGAAGAGGCAAGGAAGGACCCTGCCCAAGAGGATTCAGGGATAGGAAGCCCTGTCGGCCTCTTCCTTTTGGCATTCTAGCCTCGGGAAGTGGGAAATCCTAAATTTCTGTTCTCTGCTACATAGCCGGTGGTAAGTACAACCCCAGTCCTGGGAAAGAAATGCACTGGCTCTTTCTCTCCTAAAGATGTCATTTGCTTTCCCCCGGCCATTCGTTTTCACTAATGAAATCAAGAGAATGATGAAAACGTTACTCTGAATTTGAAGACAAGGTGTGTTTGTGGAGCAATACAGACCTGGATCAGCAGAAGGGGCAGAGGAAAGAGGGCACAGGGGATGGTGTCCCAAGAGCACAGGTGAGGCGACCTCTTCTTCCACCTGCAGCAAAGTGCATGGCCGCTCTATTTCTGATGTGTTGCCTACTTCCTTTGTCCTCCTCCTGCATGAGTCTTTCTGCTAAGAAATCCTCAGCACATTTCACTCCTCTTTCTGCCAGGGTTGGAAAGGGAGGCCTGATTCCAGCCACCTCCAGGGAGCAAGGGGAGGAAGGTTCCTCCCTAAGTCCACTGGGAGTCTGTCTCTGTCCTCCATGAGTGAGGTGGGCCTTGACTGAATGTTAATTAAAAAAAAAAAAAAACTATCAGGTTACCACCCTTCTTGATCCATTTAAAAGAGGAACAATTTTAAATATTTTTGTGAGTGGTTGATGGACCTTTATTTATTTATTCATTTATTTATTTATTTATTTATTCGTGGTGCTGAGAATCGAACCCAGTGCCTCACACATGCTGGGCAAGCACTCTACCACTGAGCCACTACCCCAGCCCAGGAACGTGTTTTTTGCCATTTTCTTTCTCTGCAGAAGGAGGGTGAGTGTCTAGGATTCCCCCGGGGGGAAGGGGAATCATTCCTTTCCTGGTTGGCACCCCCAAAGGCACACCCCCACACGGCACATGCAAATACTTCTACACACGTGTCTGCAAGCACACATTCAGGGATGCACACTCACAGTCCTCTCATACCAACACAGATTCACACAGCAGTGACACACACATGCTCCTCTGCACGCAGGCATGTACTCACGTCCCTGTCTGGCTTTCACCTCTGAGGCTAGAGGTTGGAGCAAAGCAGGGCAGGATCCAGGACAAGGCAAGGGAGGAGCCAGGCAGCAGAGGGGAGGGAGAAGAAGCCTCACTCCAAAGGTGACCAAGGGACCCCCCTCCCCAGTCCCAACTCTGGATCTAATCCTAGATGTCCCTCCTTGGGTCAAGCAACCGATTCCCCAATAATCTAATCAGAGTGACTCTGGGGTGAGGCCTTTGTAGGGATGGAATTCCCGTGGAGTCCTGAGCTCCGTGTAGGAGTTCCGATGGCCTCTAGGAACTTTCTGGCATTCAACAATGCAGGCAAGAATGAGGTTGTGCATTTGATTTTTCCAGAGATGGGACTTTTAGCATAGGAGGCCAAGAAATGGAGGGGACCATTGTGGGGAAGAACCACACACAGGTGAACATCCACCAAAGCTTTAAGGAGCCCTCCATCTTTCGACTTCATCTCCTGTGATGAGGGGGAGTACTTGCTGAATCAGTCATTGCTGGTCTCGGCCGACTTTGGGGATGCGAGGGGTCGGTAGACTTCCTCCAATGCGCCCTCAGAGCTAGGGGGTGAAGGTCTGTGTCCATTTTGCCAGTGACTGTGGAGTTGCACTTATCGATACTTCGCATTCCTGAAAATGTCAAGTTGAAGCCCTGTCCAAATCCGTTTTAGCCAAAGCTTTGTCCGCACGTTGCCTATGTGAAACTTCTCTCACACTCTGTGACCATAGGGCCTCTCCCCTGAGCAGCCCCTCGGCTGTATGATGAGGACTGACGTAGGGCTCAATCTTTGCCCACGCTCTCTGCAAACGCGTGGCTTCTTCCCTGCTTGTTGTCTACAGTTCCATTTTTGATGGGAAAACTGTAAATTTTCACTGCACTCATCTGTTCCTTCTTTTTGCCATTTTGGGAAATGGTCAGTGCAAGATACAGACGGTGGCACTGTCTGTGCCCACCACATCTCTCATCCAGTCTCCTCACCACCTTTTATTCCCAAAGGTCAGTGCTGGTGCTCGTGTCCTGGGACATGGGGAAAGGTCTCTGGAGCCTGTCCTGACTTGGCTCCCTTGCCACTGGATTCGTTCTCTGGTGGTCATTTGGGAGCGTCTGGGACCTTCTAATTCAATGGCGCAATGGCTCACGAAAGGACCGTTTGTCACCCCACTGTGGGCCAGTAGGGGTCCCAAAGTCCAGAGGCAGGGAAGAGCGACCTGGAGGGTCCAATTAGACCACGGGCGCAGACTGCCCCCCACCCACCTGCTACGCTATCAATTCATGCTCCCTTGGGCACGGAGGTGGCAAGAGGGGGGAATCTCTGTTTTCCCCACTGTCAGTGTTGAGTTCCTTCCCGGGGTCAAGACCAAGCTGACTCTCCACCTCCGTAGGGCTTCCTGTCTTGGTGTCCCATGGTCTCCCTTCACTCTGTGGCAAGGGATATCGTGTTCAGCAGGTGACTGCAGATTAAGGAGCAGAAAAATTCTTGCTTAGTTGACAATGAGGGGAGTTTTGATGATTATTATATGGAAATGTAATTTGGAGCTTGAAAGCTGGTTCCTGGTTTTTAAGGAAGTCCACCTCTTCTCCCAGGCATAGCTTTGGTTTTCAGGAGACTGGGTAGCTGAGGGGAATGGTTGTAATTGGGTCCTGGGCTGTCACCCTGGTTGTTGTCACTCGCATCCTTCTCTACAGAACCATGAAATGTACCAGTCTTTGTTCAGACCCTCAGGTGTTGGTGTGGGGCCATGGTTCTGCTTCCAGCAGGGCAGCACAATGACTGAGAGCATGGCATGTGCCATGCCTTTGGAACAGGTTCCTGATCCCACCAAGGGCTCAGCTCCTTTTGGCTGATGGATGCCTCCTGTGACCCCACAGAAGCAGCCTGGCTGCCTCTCCTTTCTTGTGTGTGAGAGTGGGGATCAAGGGGAGGTGCCCATTCTCTAGCTGCTGAAGAACACCAGGTAGCATGTTGTGAGTCGGTGGCTTTGTCCTCAGCGCGGGTTCCCCTCTGATCCCAGTTAATGCTGCTGTCAACGCTAGGCCCTGGGCTGGGCTATAGAGACTCGAGGCATTGCTGAAGCTTGGCTTGCACATGGCTGGAAGATGGAATGTTCTGAGCACACATGATGCTTCCAGATCAAGTTCAAATTCAAAGTCAAATCCAGTCAAGTTTAAAGTTGGGTTCCTGGTCCACTTCAAAATCAAATTCAAGATCTGGCTCAAGTGCACATCAAAATGTCCAGAATCTATGAGTTCTCAGCTTGCAGAAGTCTGCACAGTGAGTTCTGCCCAGCAGAACCTTGGAGTGCCCTGTGCAGAATCCCAGGATTTCTCAGGTAAGCGTGTGTCCTGAAATTCCCAGGGGCCTTCTAGGTGAGGGCTGTGCATGCATAATGCCAGACTCTACTGGCCCAAATCGGGGCCCTCAGCTCCCAGGAGCCTCTGTGGTAAGGGCTGCACAGGCCAAATGGTGGACCACCACTACCCATAACCCTGGGTGGAGCCCAGGTGGCCTTGTGGCCTGATGGTCCCAGGGGCCTCTGCCCTTAGACCTCTTGGATCCCTTACTTTGCCTTGTCATCTTTTAGCAAGATTCATTTTACAAAATTATCCCTTCGCTGAGGGTTTGGTGGCTGTGCATTAGAACACAGGGACTCTGTTCTGATTTGGGCACAAATCCTAGTACAGGGGAACACTGAGCAGCCTGGGTAGGGTTCCTAGGAAAGATGTGGAGGGCTTCCGAGGAGTCACCCCTCAGCTCCAGGGAAGAGGCCTCTGCAACACCCGTACCAGATTTTATTGGGTTTTATTGGTTCTGCTCCTTATAGTGTTCAGGAAATAGAAACAACATTGAAAAATGGTAAGTGAGTGTAGTCCAGTTCACATGGTTATTTCGATTTAAATATATTCTTTCTATCAAATCCAGGATGTATTAAAAGTTTACTCTGTGGCTTGCATGGAATATAAACCATCAGTCTATTTACTTATGTAGAGAAAGTCAGAGTTTCATTGGCAGTGTACCTACAAGGCACTCACTATCATGTCTCTTTCACGTACCTTGAAATACTACCATGTGAGGTGGAATATCTTGGCAGTATGATGCTTTGGTAGAATGCCATGAAATGAATCAAGGAAGGACAGCTCTCTGTTGTCTAGATCTTGACCATTTCAGATAAGGTCAATATATGTTAAGGGTCAGTCAAAACTCAGCAGGGAGAAATTGGAAAAGACACCTGTGTTCCTGGAGTCTCTAACAAAGGGACGTTTTCAGGCCTTATTCAAAGTTCTTCTCTGCTGTTTGGTCTCACCAGTGTTTCCTTCTTTTTGGAGTTTGTTAATGTGTTGTTCTAACTAGGAATTCACCCATTTCTTATAGAGTCAACTTTGATGCAAAGGTCTCTCCTAATTGATTTTAATGCCTCCTCCCTTTCTACATTTCTACGGAATACCGAACCATTTGCAATGTGCTAATTTTTCATAACAGTATCTTTAAAAATTATTCTAAACTTACCTTGTTTTTCATTCAAAGTATTTCTTGTCTGATAATCTCGCATGAGGATTTCAATTTATTTCTGCCTAATTGTCTTTGGGGTCTGGGATTTAGCTCATTGGTAGCGTACTTGCCTACATGTGTTAGCCCCTGGGTTCCTTCCCCAGCACCACACACACACACACACACACTCTCACACACACACACACACAAATGCACACAAACACCAACACCTCCATCGTTTGAGTGACATCGTTCTAAGCAAAATTTGTGAATCTGGTTGAAATAGGATTGATGACTTTCTTAATGCCAAGTGTTGGTATTGCATATTGTCTGACACTATTGGTGATGAGAATAGTCAATGGTCAGCGATCAGAAGTGATGGGACCCAACCGAGGACTTGGTCATATATAGAAACCACATCAGGAGGCCAATGGGTAGGAATATTAATGGCAGCATCAGGGCACATTTCAAATGTAAAAGACCATGAGGCTCACGTGTGGGGACATTTTCAGGCCAGCTCATTTGCCTCAGAAGTGGGACAATGGGATGTTGGTGTGAACCCAGATGGGAATTACAGGAAGGATTGAAACTCAGGCAAAAGGACACAACCAACAGCTTTGATACTTGTTCAGGGCCTGTTGAACATGAACTTTGCTCCAAGCTTGCACAGAACCATATAGGGCCCTCACGTAGCACAGCCCAATGGAATTTCCTACTGTTGTGACAGTGGTCCACTTGACCTTTTTAAATAGCTCTGAGTGCTCTGAGGCTTATTTTTTTCTTGTTTTTTTAAATTTATTTTTATTGTAAACAAATGGGATACATGTTGTTTCTGTTTATACATGGAGTAACAGCATACCATTTGCATATTCATATATTTACATAGAGTAATGAAGTTTGATTCATTCCGTTATTTTTTTCCTTCCCCCCCACCCCTCCCACCTCTCTTTTCCCTCTATACAATCCCTCCTTCCTCCATTCTTGCCCCTCTCCCACCCCCCATTACGTGTCATCATCTGCTTATCGATGAGATCATTCGTCTTTTGGATTTTTGAGATTGGCTTATCTCACTTAACA
Source organism: Sciurus vulgaris (assembly GCF_902686455.1). Taxonomy (NCBI): domain Eukaryota; kingdom Metazoa; phylum Chordata; class Mammalia; order Rodentia; family Sciuridae; genus Sciurus; species Sciurus vulgaris. The sequence continues at coordinate 76,860,894 of NC_136471.1, read as the reverse complement.
TGATATTCTCCAATTTCATACATTTGCCTGCAAATGCCATAACTTCATTATTCTTTATGGCTGAGTAATATTCCATTGTGTGTGTGTGTGTGTGTATATATATATATATGTGTGTGTGTGTGTGTGTGTGTGTGTGTGTGTACCATTCATCAATTGAAGGGCATCTAGGTTGGTTCCATAGTCTAGCTATTGTGAATTGAGCAGTTATGAACACTGATGTGGCTGTATCTCTGTAGTATGCTGAATTTTCAGTCCTTTGGGTATAGGCCGAGGAGTGGGATAGCTGGGTCATATGGTAGGTCCATTCCAAGTATTCTAAGGAATCTCCACACTGCTTTCCAGAGTGGCTGCACTAATTTGCAGCCCCACCAGCAATGTATGAGTGTACCTTTTTGCCCGCATCCTCTCCAGCACCTATTGTTGCTTGTATTCTTGATCATCGCCATTCTAATTGGGGTAAGATGGAATCTTAGTGTAGTTTTGATTTGCATTTCTCTTATTTCTAGAGATGTTGAACATTTTTTCATGTACCTGTTGATTGTTTGTAGATCTTCTGTGAAGTGTCTGTTCATTTCCTTAGCCCATTTGTTGATTGGGTTATTTGTATTCTTGGTGTAGAGTTTTAGGAGTTCTTTATATATTCTGGAAATTAGTGCTCTATCTGAAGTATGAATGGCAAAGATATTCTCCCACTCTGTAGGCTCTCTCTTCACATTACTGATATTTTCCTTTGCTGAGAGAAAGCTTTTTAATTTGAATCTATCCCAGTTGTTGATTCTTGCTTTTATTTCTTGTGGTATGGGAGTCCTGTTAAGGAAATCTGATCCTAAGCCAACAACGTGAAGATTTGGACCTACTTTTTCTTCTATAAGATGCAGGGTCTCTGGTCTGATTTCAAGGTCCTTGATCCACTGTGTGTTGATTTTTGTGCAGGGTGAGAGATAGGAGTTTAGTTTCATTGTGTTGCATATGGATTTCCAGTTTTCCCAGCACCATTTGTTGAAGAGGCTATCTTTTCTCCATTGCATATTTTTGGCACCTTTGTCTAGTATGAGAGAATTTTATTTATTTGGGTTTGTGTCCGTGTCTTCTATTCTGTACCATTGATCTACCTGTCTATTTTGGTGCCAGTACCATGCTGTTTTTGTTACTATTGCTTTGTAGTATAGTTGAAGTTCTGGTATTGCGATACCCCCTGTTTGATTCTTTCTGCTAAGGATTGCTTTAGCTATTCTGGGTTTCTTATTCTTCCAGATGAATTTCATGATTGCTTGCTCTATTTCTGTGAGGTACGTCATTGGTAATTGGAATTGCATTGAATCTGTACAGCACTTTTGGTAGTATGGCCATTTTGACAATATTAATTCTGCCTATCCAAGAACATGGGAGATCTTTTCATCTTCTAAGGTCTTCCTCAATTTCTTTCTTCAATGTTTTGTACTTTTCATTGTAGAGATCTTTTACCTCTTTGGTTAGATTGATGCCCAAGTACTTTTTTTTTTTTGAGGCTATTAAAAATGGAGTTGTTTCCTCATTTCCCTTTCAGGTGTATCGTCGCTTGCATATAAAAAAGCTTTAGATTTATGCGTATTGATTTTATAGCCTGCTATTTTGCTGAATTCATTGATGAGATCTAGAAGTTTTCTGGAGGACATTTTTGGATGCTCTGAGTACAGAATCATGTCATCCACAAATAGTGACAGGTTAAGTTCCTCTTTTCCTATTCATATTCCTTTAATTTCTTTAGTCTGCCTAATTGCTCTGGCTAGAGTTTGGAGGAAAATGTTGAATAGAAGTGGTGAAAGAGGATATCTCTGTCTTGTTCCCATTTTTCAAGGGAATGGTTTCAGTTTTTCTCCATTAAAAATGATGTTGGCCATGGGCTTAGCATAAATAGCCTTTACAATGTTCAGGTATGTTCCTACTATCCTTATTTTTTCTAGCGTTTTGAGCATGAAGGGGTGTTGTATTTTGTCAAACGCTTTTTCTGCATCAATTGAAATAACCATATGATTCTTATCCTTAAGTCTATTGACATGATGGATTACGTTTATTGATTTACGAATGTTGAAGCATCCTTGCATTCCAGGAATGCACACCAGTTGATCATGGTGCACAATTTTCTTAATATGTTTTTGGATACAGTTTGCCAATATTTTGTTAAGGATCTTTGCATCTGTATTCATCAAGGATATTGGTCTAAAATTTTCTTTCCTTGATATGTCTTTTCCTGTTTTGGGTATGAGGGTGATATTAGCTTCATAGAATGAGTTTGGTAGGGTACCCTCCTTTTCTGTTTCCTGGAATACTTTGAGAAGTATTGGAATGAGTTCTTCTTTGAAGGCCTTGTAGAACTCGGCTGAGAATCTGTCTGGTCCTGGGCTTTCTTGGATGGTAGATTTTTAATGGCTTCTTCTATTTCATTGCTTGATATTGATCTGTTTATATCGTGTATGTCCTCCTGGTTCAGTTTGGGAGGAGCATATGTCTCTAGAAATTTGTCAATGTCTTCGGTAGTTTCTATTTTGTTGGAATACAGATTTTCAAAGTAGCTTCTCATTATTTTCTGTATCTGAGGCTTATTTTTGAAGTGACATTTTCTTCTCTCTCTCTTCTCCCTCTCCCTAACAGTACTAGGGAGACAGGGTCATCTTTTCTTCCCCATCTGTCCTGTCCTTGAGCACACACCCACCCTGGGAAGGAGAGGTCCCTGGAAGACCTAGGAAGTGACTCTCTTCCAAGTTTACAAGTGAATCTCAGTTCTCCTACAGGGAACACCTGGACTGCAGCCTTTGAACGGTTCTTTAAAAGCTCTGTGTTCTCCCTGATGGGCAGAATCACAGTCTCTGGGACAGGAGTCCCCTGTGCTTTTGCTTTGCTAGCAAAGCAATAAACCTTCTTTTCCCTTTATCTCAAAAACCATGTCCTCCTTATTAACTTGGCCTTGGGAACAAGGACCCAGCTTTTGGGAACACTCTCTGGCCGCCTCCTGCGTGGCAGGAGATCAATCTCTTCTCAAATAAATCCTACACGGCTTGCTTTTCCCTTCCATTATTGTCTTTGGATTTCATGGTTTCAATTTTTGAGACAATAACCCAGAAGGGAATTGCTGAAGCAGGAAATTTAGTCTCTTCTCAAATTTCTAGTTTGAATAGATTCTTCAGACTCATGTCCAGGCTCAGAGTTGATGTCCACATAGGAAAGAGAATCAGTACTCATCATTCATGGATGCCTCCCTCTCCTTCCTGTTGTGGTGACCCTGAAGACCAGGGTTATGATGGATCAGTTTACCAGGACACCTGGCTCCATACTCACGCCCATCTAAGCTGCAACCCAGGTAATCTGTTGGGGTCTCACTGCCATCCTTGAGCCCAACATGAAGATGTCTCAACTGGATTGCTTCTGGACACAGAAACTGGGCTCCTAAATACAGTAATAGGAACATATGCTTTCTTTTTGTATTTTCCAATGCAGCTTTTATTATGGACATAAAAATTCAAATTTTGCATAATTTTCATATGTTACACATTTTTATTCTTCTTTTGATTCCCCCCCCCAACATTTAATCCTGTAAATATCCGTTCTGAGTTCAAGAACAAAGCAAAAGAGAACAAAACAAAAAGGCTGGCTTCCACATGTGGGGCCTAATTTTCTGGCCCCTGCCTTGTCTGTATCCTGCTTGGTCAGGTGCTATGGGGCAGGACAGAAGGGGTGAAGCCAGAATTGAACACCAGCAGTTAGTGCAGAATAGGGAATGTGGTGGAATGTAGGAAGAATGGAGGCCATCTGAGTCTGGGAAGTTGGAGACTGCCCCTAGGAGATTGGGATGTGTCTCCAGAGCCCTTTGATCACCCTGGTTTCCTGCCTAACTGTCCCTCCCCAAATGCAGCAGGCAGGGAATTGCTAATTACTGCCCCCTGGGCCCCCACCTGCCTGAATCCTCCCTGTGGCCCTTCCCCCTGCCATCTGCTGCTCACCTTTTTTGCCATGTCATGGCATCTCCTGGGCCTAGTCGTGTAGGCAGGAAGGAGGGATATAAGTGGGGAGAGAACAGAACAAAGGAGACCCTGCTGATCTATAAGAGTTGCAGGGTGCGCTCACTTCTTGGAATTCTGGAACATCCACCTCAGCCCCCTTCTCCCTCCCGGGAGAAGTCTATGTTACTACTTTTAAATAAAATCTGCTTAATGTAGGCTTGCCCCCAGCTGCTTCTCTGGTTCTTATACTTCAACACCTGAGGAAGCAGAACTGTCACTGGTAAATGGTGGTATCAGGGGCACCCAAGTGCTGTGCTATGTTTGCTCTGTGCATTGGATTAAAAAGTACAGGTTGAGTGTCCCTCATTCCAAAACCTGAAATCTGAAAATGCTCCAAATGACAAAACTTTTTGATCATCAATTATGCCCACAACAGAAAAATTCCACACCTGACCTCATGGGATGGATCCCAGTCAGAATGCTGGTAACACTGAAGATATTGTGTAAAATCACATTCCGGCTAGGTGTAGAAGGCAAATACGCAGCAACACACATTTATAATTTGGGGGGATTGAGGGTTGAACTCAGGGGTGCTTTACTACTCAGCTGCATTTCCAATCCTCCTTATTTTTTGATTTTAAGTCAGGGTGTCACTATGCTGCCAAGGGTCTTGCTAAGTTTCTGAGGCTAGCCTCAAACTTGTGATCCTCCTGCCTCAGCCTCCCCAATCACTGGATTTATAGGCATGCTACTGGGCCCGGAGTAAGTGAATTTTGTGTTTCCCTTGGATCTCATCCTCAATATATTTCATTATGTATCTGCAAATGCTCACACATCCAAACACATCCATAAACCCAAACATTTCTTGATCCAACCATTTGCAAAAGGGATACTCATCATGCTATATAGTTATCCGGTTTACCTGTTGATTATAGCCCTTGTTGCTTATTTTAAAAGGGACCTGTTTTTCTTTTCCTCTTCTCCCTCTCCCCTCCCTATCCTGGGGAACAGGAACAAGATTACCTTTTCCCACGCTAATCCTAATTATTTGTCCTTGGGGGCACACACACCACAGCAAGGAGGTGTCTAGGAAGATCTAGGAAGGGGCTCTCTCCCAAATTAGCAAGTGAATATCAGCACACCATCCTTGCACACCTGGCACTCCCCCCCCATCAGGGCACTCCTGGAAGGCAGCCTTTGAAGAGCTTCCTGAAAAGCCTCCTGCTTTCCCTTAGGAACAGAACCTCAGCTTCTAGGACAGAGACCCTGGGCTTCTCCTTTCCTAGCAAAGCACTAAAGCTTCTTTATCCTTTTTCTCAAAACTGTGTCCTCCTTATTAAATTGGCATCGGGGATAATGATCAAGCCACATTTTTATTAATTCTTTTCAGTTATGCTACAACAGCAGGATACACCTTGACCTAATCATGAAAGCATGGAACCCAACCAGCTCTAATTCAGTCCATAGCACTTCCCTCCAGACCCTCCTCCCTTGCCCCTCCCCTCCCTCCTCTCCACTGATTCTTCTTCAATCCATTTACACTTACCTGCCCAGTTTCAGGACCCACCATGCCACACACATGCAGGCACATATGAAAGTAGATCAGACTCAGTCCACTGTTCTTCCTTTTCCCATCCCTTCTTCCTCGATCCACCTAGTCTACTCTACTGGGCTTTCCTCTATTTCAATGGAATTCCCTCTTCCTTCTTCTGTCCCTTTCTCTCTCTGCTTCTCCATTTTAAACCCACAACCCCTTATTTTGGATTAGCTTCTGAATATCAAAGAACATATTCAAACTTTGACTCTTTGGGACTGCCTTAATCCACTTAGCAAGATATTATCCAGTTCCATCCATTTCCTGTCAAAGGTCATAAAGCCATTCTTCTTTATGGCAGAGTAATATTTCACTGTGTATATAGACCACATTTTCTTTCTCCATTTATTTGTTGATTCCGTTTTGGTTCCATAGTTTGGCTACTGTGAGTTGTCTGCTATAAACATTGATGTGGCTGTCTCACTGTAATATGCTGATTTTGAATCTTTTGGATATGTGCTGAGGAGTGGAATGGCTGGGTCATATGGGGTTTCCATTCCTAGTTTTGTATGGAATCTCCATACTGCTTTCCACAGGGATCACACAATTTGCAGTCCCACCAGCAATGCATGACTCTGTGTTTTCCCCGACATCCTCACCAACTTTTATCATCATTTCTTTCCTTGATAATTTCTATTCTGACTGGGGTCAGAAGAAATCCCAATGTACTTTTAATGTGCATCTTCCTCATTGCTACAGATGTTGAATGCTTTTTCATATACTTGTTTACCACTCGTATTTCTTCTTTTGACAAGTGTCCATTCAGTTCTTTTGCCTATTTATTGATTGGACTGCTTGGTTTCTTTGCTGTTAAGTTTGTTCAGTTCTTTGTATATCCTAGATATTGGCGTGCTACCTGAGGAGCAGGTAGCAAAGATTTTCGTCCATTCTGTTGGCTCTCTCTTCACACTGTTCATTGTTTCCTTCGTTGTGCAGGTTATTAATTTATTGCCATCTCACTTACTGACTTTTATTTTAATTCTTGCACTTTAGGAGTCTTGTTAGGGAAGTTGATTCCAGTACTCACAGGTTGGAGAACTGGGACTATATTTTCCTTGATGAGCTCCAAGTTTCTGGCTTACTTCCCAGGTCTTTGATCCACATTGAGTTGAGTTTTGTGCAGGGTGAGAGATAGGGGTTCAATTTCATTCTTCTACTTAGAGATTTCCATGTTTCTGAGCAACATTATTTCTCCAAAAAATGTTTTTGGCACCTTCGTCTATTACCAGATAACTGTGTTTACGTGTATTGTCTCTGTGTCTTTTATTCTACTCCGCGTGTCTTCGTACCTGTTTTGGTGCCAGTCCTATGCTGTTGTTTTGCTGTAGCCCTGTAGTACAATTTGAGTCTGGAATTGCGATTCGCCTGCTTCACTTGTCTCCCTAAGGAATGCTTTGTTTCTTCTGGGTCTCTTAATTTTCCCAATGAATTTCAGAACTGCTTTTTCTAATTCTGTGAAGAATGTCATTGGAATTTTGGAGGAAATTGCTTTGAATCTATAAAGTGATTTTCATTGTATGGCCATTCTGACAGTATTAATTCTGCCTATCCAAGAACAGGGGAAGTCTTTCCATCTTCCAAGGTCTTCTTCAATTTATTTGTTTAGTGATCTCTAGTTGCCATTGTAGAGGTCCTTCACCTATTTGGTTAGGCTGATTCCCACGTATTGTATTTTTTTTTTTTTGCAATTATTCTGAATGAGATATTTTTCTCATTTCTTTTTCAGCAGATTCATCAGAGGAATATAGGAATACAATTAAATTTTGTGTGTTGATCTTCTATCCTGCCACTTTGCTGAATTCATTTATGAGCTCTAGAAGTCTTCTGGTGGAGATTTCGGGTCTCTTAAATATAGGACCATGTTGTCAGCGAATGGAGATAATTTAATCTCTTCCTTTCCTATTTATGTCCCTTTGATTTCTTTCTCTTGCCTGATTGCTTTGGCTGGAGTTTCAAGAACTATGTTGAATAGGAGGGGTGAATGTGGATATCCTTGTCTTACTCCTGTTTTTAGAGTAAATGCTTTCAGTATTTCTGCACTCCATATACTGTTGGCTTGGAGTTTGTCCTATACACAGTTGTGTTAAGTTCCTTCTATAACTTTTGCTGTCCTTATTTTCATAGGAATTTGTCCTCCTGGAATGCCTGACTGGTAGCATCCTCTGGCAGATAGCATCTGCTACCAAGGTCTAACAGAAGACTCAGCTGGTTTCTGATAAACAAAGAGTGACCAATGAGAAAATAGACTGAAAATTGTCCACAAGGCGAGAAGAATGTGTTTTCATTTCTTGATTGGCCAACTTCAGTAATTTTCCCGGACCACCTTCTGAGCCCGTCAGCACACCTCCTCATAAAGTCCCGTATTGGCAAAGAACTTGGAGGATCAGTTTAGCAAGAACCCCCTCCGTGGAGGATGTCTGGGGACTGTCTCTTTCTGATCAGGCTTCTTTTCCTCTAGCATCCACTATGGGACAGGTGATGTCTCATCACACCAGGCTGTTTCAACAGGATTCCTTGTGAGGTTGTCTAGCCAGAATCACCTCACACCTGAGGTTTCTTAGTCATTTTTCATCCCCTGACAGCTCCCATTAAGGGGCCACCCGCCTTAGCTCTAAATTCCCATTTATTCATGCTACACTTGGCATTGAACCCCATCTCCTTTCCCCACTTCAAGACCCCATTACAAAGGGCCCTAAAATCTATTTTGGTGATTCTCTTTTCATGTTTTGTAGCAGGAACCATGAAGTGGGGTTTTATTTTTATTTTTTGCAGTGCTGGAGATTGAACCCAGGGCCTTGTGCAAGTACTCTACCAACTGAGCTATGTCCCCAGCCCGAGGTTGAGTTCTTTGTTTGACAAATTCGAAGAATGAAATCCCCAGACACAAGGGTGAGTACCTCATGCATCATGGCACACCAGAGGTCCATGGTGGCAGCTGACAGAAGACTGGGTGATGTGCACATAGGTCAGGGATGGTGCCAGGACAATAAAAAGTACAGCAAAGCATTTTCTATAAACAGTGAGCACAAATGCAATTAGTATATCAACCAGCCTCTGAAATCCTTGAAGACCCTAACTTATTAGAGCATAATGTGTGGTCTGACATGTCATTGATTTTGATTGGAGACCATTCACGGCCTGAGAAAACATTAGCAGAGATGCTAATAACATACACAGCCTTTAGTTTGCATACTGGCCGAGGATTCTCCTCCACCTGTGGAATGCCATCGGATTTTTGTTAAAAAAAGCTTTCTCATTGTCACTACCTTGGTGTTCATAGAAGGATCCTTCTAGTTATGTCACTCAGTACTCTTGTAAAGCAAGTTAGAGATTTTGTGTGCCCTATTACACCTTTGAGACCAATCTGAGGGATAAAACAATTGAACTTGCCTATGAAGTGGGTTAGGACAATTTGTAGTATTAACCTGACTTGGAAGGACCTTGTGACTCTGCAGCATAGTTTGGCAGTATATCAGGTATTTCCTGTGTAGAACCTTATTTTTAAGTATGTATTTTAAAGTAGCAATAGCACATGTGTTTATTTATTTTTTCATTTTTTCTTTTTGTTGTACATGACACTAGAATATATTTGGCCTACCATACATACGTGAGTATAACTTCCCATGCTTCTTGTTGTACAGGGATGTGGAATTACACGGTTGTAGAATTTGCATATGAACACAGAATTGTTATGCCGATTAATTCTACTGTCATTCTCTTCCCACCCCATACCCCTTCCTCCCACTTATCCCCTGTCCATTCTGATGGACCTCCACTTTCCCTGCCCCCTATTGTGAGTCAGCATTCACATATCAGTGAGAACATTCAGCTTTTGACTTTTTGGAAATGGCTTATTTTGCTTAGCATTGTATTTTCTAGCTCCATCCATTTACCAGCAAATGACTTATTTCCATTCTTCTTTATGGCTGAGTAATAATCCATTGTGTTTGTGTACCACACATTTCTTTATCCTTTCTTCTGTTGATGGACACCTAGGTTGGTTCCATAGCTTAGCTATTGTGATTTGAACTGTTATGATTATTGATGTGGTTGCACCTCTACAGTATGTCAATGTTAAATTTTGGAAGTATATGCTGAGGAGTGGGATAAGTGGGCCAAATGGTGGTTCCACTCCAAGTTGTGAGAACCCTTTCTTTATTGCCCCCCAGTAGTACTTACTCTTGAGAGACTGACTCAAGTGTACATCTTAAGTTCCATTAAAAGAACCACCATCTTTTCCTTAACATGTCCATGTGTCACTCCGTTTTGGTTATAGTCTTTGGCCAGGCCTTTAAGACAAAGTTGGTCAGAATCGACCTTGTTCCTATCTGCTGTTAAGAGTCAGCTGAGATTCCTCGGTGATCAATCCTGGAACCTTTGAGAAGCCTGTAGACTCCTTTATCTTTCCTCTACCATCATGCCATCTTCCAGGATGGCCCAGTCTTGCTCACCACATGTAGCTTCCCTTGGAAGCACCAGGGAAGTTTCCCTCTCCAGTGACCCTCTTCTTTGCAGAATGTGCACTGGTTGGCTTTCTGTTCTCTGGGATCCATGCTGTCCTCCTCATTAGGAGTTTGTAGGCTTCACAGGAGTTGAAGGGCCCTCAAAGCAGTTCCATCATTCTCTGAGTTGTGGCTGAACTTAGAGGACAAGGGTCAACATATTGGTTAATTTTTCCTTGACCTTTTTGCTTTCTTGGTTTGGGCTCCAAGGTTTGGTTCTCAACACCCAGCAGGCCAATTTGACCCATTCTGACATGGGAGTACCAGGTTTTATCTTTAACATCTACAATTTTATAGTTTCCCCTCCCTTTTAATTTGGCTCCTTATTCGTACCAGAAGTCAGCCTCATACCCTATCTGTCCTAGATGTGATGGCTTATTGTCTCTAAATGACTCAGGTTATTCTATTAGAAGCAGTAATTCTGTAACACACTAACAGGCAATGGCAAGTTTGACAAGGTATACACAAAATGAAATTAATAAGAGCAAAAACATATTTAGTTAGTACAATAGCTTTGAACCCAGAAACACAATTTTTATAATTGCTAAACCTTTTAAGTTAGGCATTCCATCCAATGTTTCTTTGGAGATCCCAGTCAACTTTACAATCAACAAATCGAACTTCAGGTAGGAGACAAAGGAGTTATTGTTGTTCAGTACACAGACTGTCAGATTTACTCCTTAGAAAGTAAAAAAGAGTTTGGCACAGATGTTTACAATATGACTTAGACATTCAGTGAGCCTGAGCAGCTGGCGACATTAGGAAGAGGGTCTGTCATCCATGGGATGCTGAAATCACAGGTTCAGGTGGTCACTCATCTTCCATGGGGGCAGATCCACTCTGACAATTACCACTGGTTATTCTCCCTGCTTGGGACTCTTTGAAGGAAAAGATCTATTTCCTTTTCTAGAGTATTTGAGAGTTTACCCTTGAATAACTGGCCTCTAAATAAAAGCCAGAGAAAGGAAAGCAGGGGGCAAGAAACTCCAGTTAGACAAAACATGACTCATTGATGCAGGACCAAAGATAAATTCATCAGAAAACCTTGAGCTTGGAATAAGATAAAGACTTTGAAAAAAAATGACACAACTGTATTTATTCTAGAAAAGTAGCACATAGAACAACTTTATCAGAACAAAGTGTACTTTTGGATCAGAATGAAGTCAGCCCAGATATTTAAGGAATGTGGAATCCCATGAAGTGCTCGGAAAAAATGTGTTCAAGAAAGAGAAACCTTGTACCTATGGGACCTTTCCTGTTTTCTTCCCTGTGCCCATCAGAAGAGAAGAGAAAACGATTGAGGAAGGAACTTATTGAGAGAAAGACGCCAGGGTGCAAGAAAGGAGATAACAGTCTTTTATGTCCACAGCAGCTTGGATTTAAAAGTGACACTTTTTTGGTCCCTCTCATCTTGAATCGGTTTGAGCACTTGTTTATGCAGCTTACAATTCAGATGGGTATTAGACAGGCAGCTAAAGAGAAGGGAAAGTTGATGTTTTGGGCAGGGGAGGCAAAAACATATCCATAGAGCACTTTTGAACAGTTTTCCCCTTTGTAAAACAAGTTTAGTTGTAAGATGGCAGTATAGTTTATGCTTTCCTCTGGCGACCACGTTTCCATCCCCCAGCTGTCCATGAGACCAGGTTTGGGTGCAGAAAATATCAAGTGTTTCCTTTTCCATATCTGCAGATTGAATTGATCCCAATTTTTCAAAAGACAGTCCAAGGTTGTATCAGCTGTAGAGGAAGTATTTCCCATCTCTAAAGACAAACAGGAGAACCCGGCATTCCTGCCATCTCCCTTGCCTCATCTGTGCCAGGGTGTCCCCTGTTATTCCTTCCTCTCTCATAGGCAGCCCTACGAAAGGTACAAGCCTCCAGACTTATCCATCCTTAACAGTGTGACTTGTAATACTGTGAAAGTGGGAACCCTTGGATGCCTTTCTGATCTCTTGCAATAAAAACTGGTCTGTCTTCGCTGACTCTACCATTAGTCAAAAAAAAAAAAAAAAAAAAAAAAGAAAGAAAAAGAAAAAAAACTTCAGGGAAGGGAACTGGGTCTCAATCAGAATGAAGGGACTCACTTATTGATAACTATTTGATTTAAGGGAGGACATCTGCCAACTAGCTGTGCCTTTCAAATTTGTCTTAAACATTTCCTTTGTCCTTTTGAGTTCTAATACACATAGGACTGCGGTTTCTTAATATGCTCCCCAATATAAGTGAAGAAGCAAGCCTGTTAGTGCTCTTGGTGACATTCCCAATCGAGAAATTAAGTCACTGTGCTCCCTGAAGTAGGACATAGTAGTAGGGTAGCGTACTCTAATTAACTGAGACAGAACTTCTGGTCTTTTCCCTACAGGATAAGGGTGAGTACCAAAAAAAAAGGAAAAAGGTGTTTTGGGAGAGTCAAGAGAGTTTGCCTAATTTTAAAGCTAGGGGAGCTCTGTCTTGGTCATCCTTCTCAATGGGTACCTTATTCAGAGGTGGATATCAGCAAGAGACTTGGGGTTTGAGTGTCAGAATGCATTCAGAAGCTTGGAGTTCCCTAGAATCATATTATGCACTTGAGAGAGAGAAGGAAGGTATAAGAATCGAGGGGGGCTGGAAGTAAGTAGTTGGGAGCAGCCTGCACACGTGGCATACGAGTGGAGAGGGAGAGAGACTCCTCAGTTCAGGCTGTGCGGATTAATGGGTCACCTGTTTCCCACAGACCTCAGATCATACTCTAAGACTCCATCTCAGGGTCCAAGAGTCATTAGCTGCGGGTGCCCCCCACATTTAGGACAAGCTCGTCAGAAACAGAAGCACAGATAGTGGTCAAATTTTGGTACACACGAGGTCTCTGTGGGTCGGACTCCCGACAAGAGACTGTCATCCAGCACCAGGGCACTACTGGGGTCAACTGCTGGCAGTCGTCTCAAGTGTTCCTATATATCATGCCCCAGCTTTCTCCCACAGAAAGAAACTGAAGCCAGTCAGGACCAATGTGGCCAAAGTCCACACAAATGGATCCACCCACCTGTCCAGCAAGCCTGCTCACTGAGTGTTGTAGACCAGAATTCCTGCTATTTGCTCTTTAGTGGCTGAGAGAAGACCAAGGTTTTGTTGAGAGAGAGAGGATTAAACATTTGAATGGAACTGAAGGCTACTGGAAAAAGACATTGGTCCATTTTACTCACTCATCTCTAGACTCCAGATGAGGCCCCGACAGTGTACCATGGAGAAGGAGGTTGGGTTCTTGAAAGAATGAAATCCACCACTCAAGGGGGGGGGGGCAAAGGCACAGAATTTACTCAAGTAGAGGAAGGAAGGGGGAGGGAGGGAGGGGAGGGAGGGAGGGAGGGAGGAAGGAAGGAAGGAAGGAAGGAAGGAAGGAAGGAAGGAAGGAAGGAAGGAAGGAAGGAAGGAAGAAAACAGAGCCCCCAAAAAGACGGCTCACAAAATAGGGATGCCAGAGGGTGGCTATTGTCTAGGAGTTGATACAGATGTCCAGGGATAAGGGAGTTAGCCCCCCACCCAGTCACGGGTAAGGCACTCAATGTCCACGTGCTCCTCACGCACCCTTTGGTCTAATCAGGCCACCCTGCCGTAATTGGTGGGGTTCCGGGTAGCTGGCAGTAGATGTCTCCCTATCAGTTAGTTCTTGTCTTTTCTTTTGTTCTCTGCTTACACAGGAATTGTCCTAACCTTGATGAGGCCTGACTTGGACCCTTAGTTTCTCAGCTCTTGCTGCAGAGAGACCTGCTCTCAAAGGAACCCAAGTTCCCTGCCTACTCATTTCAACCATTTCTCCTGCCTCAGTTTAATAAGCACCACTGAATAATTTTTCTGTCTAACACTACAAGCTGAGGAGCAATAAACATATTCAGAAATACACCTGACACTGGAAGAGACAAAAGAAGCCCTCCCTAATAATTTTCAGAGGGAGCATGGCCCTGTATGTACCTTAATTCCGGATATCTGCACTCCAGAACTGTAAGATCACTTCTTTCTCTTCGGTAACACAGTTTGTAGTACTTCATTACAACAGTCCTGGGAAATGAAAACATCTGACTGTCTCTTTAGGAAAAACATTCATTTCTCCCTAGTCACCTTGCTCATGACAGCCAGAGAACTATGAGAGGACTATAGTGAATTTGAAACTGAGGGCAATCATGGAGAAATAAGTACTTGCATCAGGGGAAGTGACCAAAGAATGTGAGTGTGGCATTTGGAACATTTGGTTCTAAGACCACCAAGATGGTGGGAGCTTCCATAGGCCAGGGATAGGGGTGAGGATCAGAGGCAAACTGACTGGCTTTGAGCACCTCAGGGCCCTCTTCTGAGTCGGGCCCTTCATTATCTTGCCCAGGGACTTCTCAGTCTGAGAGCCCTGTTCTCACCTCAGTAACAAACACCACATCCAAAACCAAAGTCTGAGCTCTCCCTCTACAGGCAGCAAAGCCCATGGCCCCAAATGTCTGGGTTTTGCCTACTCCTGTGCCTCTCTTTCTGCTCAATTCTTTCTCTTGAGGGAAACCTCAGCACATTTGAGTCCTATTTCTGCTGGGTTGGGAAAGGAAGGTCTGGTTCCAACTCACCCCATGAGTGCAGGAAAGGGAGGGCAAGTTTTAGGGGAGGAAGCATCCTCCACAGGCCTGTGGGAGGGTGCCTGGGCCCACCATCAGGTCGACAGGGCCCTTAAAGATGGGGTCTGGATTTCATTAAAAACTACACATCGCTGTTTCCTTCATGATCTTTTTAGAAGAGGAAGGTGTTTCTTTCATTTTTGTTTTTCTGTAGGTTGGCGAGTATCTGGATTTCCCCTAGAGGAGTGAGAAGCATTCCTTTCCTGTGTGGCACCCCGAAGCCTACACACTCGCACCTACAAACACCAATACGCATATACACACGCATGCAGGTGTCAGCCCTAAAACTGTGAATGCTCCAAGCATGCTGTTTACCAATTCAAGAAAAAGAGCTAGAGGACTCAGCAGAGAGTGTTTGGACAGTTTATTACTCACGTGCTCTTGATGGCAGCTGGCCGACATGCAATGTAAGACCACTGCATGCGTACAAACGGAGAATATGTATAAATATGTAAGATAACATAATATAACATAATGTAATATACACACACATATTCAGATGAATTTGTTTAGATGTTCTGAATATTCTTTTAGTTTACAACCTAGGTCACTCTGTTTTGAGTCTCACCCAGAGACTGCAGATAGGGGAAGGGACAGTTTCCCCTCAGCATTTCCTTTCTTACAGCATTCTTTAGGGGCCTTATCTTATTGCAAGCTTTCCTAGGCACTGAAGAGTGTTTTAGCTGGGAGCAGTCGTATAGGCGTACACAGGCCCCTTGCAGCCCTACCCCAACTGACACAGATACACACTCCATGACATATGCATGCACACACCCACACCTACATAAATCTCATAAGCACACTCAACATGCAGGCTCAGACATACATGCAGAAACATCATCCATGACTGGGTCTCACCTCTGAGGCTACAGGGCTTGGAGGAAACCAGGAGAGGATCCAGGAGAAGCCTCGGTTGGAACCAGGCAATGGCGGGATGTAGAAGAACTCACATTTCCCAGGAGGATAGGGTTCCCCCTTCCCTGATCAAGTCTGTGCTGAGACCTAGGTTTCTCTGTGTGGGACCATGAATTGATTCTCCAATGGGCTAACCAATGGGACTCCAGGGTTGTGACTTTCTGGGGACTGAATTCCTGTGGAGTCTTCAGCTTAGGGTAGGAGTTCTCTCTGGCCTCCTGGACCTTCTGCCTTCAGTGATAAAGGGGGGAAATATGGCACATGACTTGAACTTGGACATGTACAGAGACAGATTTTCTTCTTAAAGGATGCCAGGTAAACGAGGTGATCATATGGGAAAACAAGGGGATCATGTGGGAGAACTAGGGGATCACTTGTGGCTTCTCCCAGAACTGAACATCTACTGAATTTTAAAGATCGTTTCCCCCACTTTTCTACTGCATCCCTTGTCACAAGGTGGAACATTTGCTGAATCAGTTAATTCTGGTCTCTGCACTGTAGAGGAATATGAGGGCTCGGTAGACTTTCTCTGATACACACATAGAGCTGGGGAGTGCAGTCTGTCTCCAGGTTTGCCCAGTGCTTGTTGAGATGCGGTTCCATCAGTGAGGACTTACTCACCCTTCCCGCAAACATAGACCCCAAGCCCTACCCTCATCCACTTCAGTCGAAGCTGTGCACGTGTGCATTCTGCGTGGAGCCTGTCTCACACTCCGTACAAGCCCAGGGCTTCTCCCCATGTGTCCCTTCTGCCTAGGATGAGGTTTGACTCTTGACTACTTCCTTGCCCACATTTCTTGAACACATGTGGCCCCTCTCCTGTGTACACCTCCTTTTCAATTTTTTTTGGTGGGCACAGATACTAGAAATTGAACTCGTGCACATCAATCACTGAGCCCGCCCTCGGCCCTACTTTGTATTTTATTTAGAGGCAGGATTTCACTGAGTTGCATAGTGCCTTGCCATTGCTGAGGCTGGCTTTGAACTCCTGATCCTCCTGTCTCAGCCTCCCAAGCTACTGGGATTGCAGGTGTGTGCCACCTCACCCAGACCATTTCCATTTTTGATAAAAAAAAAAAAAACATGCAGACGTTCTCAACATCTATCTCATCTGCATCACTCTGTGCTGCTTTGCTACCGTGGGAAATATTCAGTGTGAGGGGCAGACATTGCGGCCATCTGCCTACACCATCTATGTCAACCTGTGTTCTCACTACGTGCTTCTGCAAGTTGACAGCGTCCTCTGCCATGTGCCAGAACCTCTGGTACCCGACTGTCCTTAGAGTGCTAGCTGGCCATTGAGTTCCTTTCTGGTGGCACTATTTAGTGCCTGGCCACTCCTAAACCCCTGGTCTCCTGGTGGCATTGTGACCCATGATTATACCCTGAATGACCCATTTGTGGGGTCTGCTTTGTTCCAACAGGCCAGGTGCATGCAAGAGCCTGGGGGAAGGTCTCATTAGACCTTCCATGCTGGTTTCCCACTACATAGACTTCCATTCCATGCTCCCTGGGCAGGGCATTTTGAGGGGAAGAAAAGTGTCTGTGGGTGATCTCTCCTCCAAGGTCTGCCCTCTTGGTGTCCCTATGCCTCCCTCTACTCTGTTGGAAGGGGCAGCCCCTTCATCATGTGGCTGCAGTTTAATGAGCTGAACACATTTTTCATCAATGGGGATTCTATTTTGTTTGATTGCTCTCTGAAAATATATTTTGGGGTGTAAAAGTGGGCACCTGGTACTTGAGAAAGACCCCCTCTTCCCTGAAGGCCTTGTAACAACTGTCAAGAGGCTGAGCAGGGAGTAAATAGGCTGAGCAGCACAAAGGGTTGGGAATGGCTCCCTGAATTGTCTTCCTAGTTACAGGCACCCAGCCCTTCTATACATAAACATCGAACCCGCCAGTGTTTATCCAGACTTCGGAAGTGACGCTGTGGTGTCCTGGTCATCTCTGTGGAAAGCACTTCAATGACAGGGTTATGGTGTGTGCAGTGCCTTCGGTGGGGGCTCATGATCCCAAAGAAGGTTCAGTTTCCTTTGGACGGGGGGTCTCCTATGGCCCCACAGGGTGCCTCGATTACCTCTCCTGTCTTCTGTGGGTGAAGTGGGTTCAGGCAGGAGGTTCCTGTTTTCTGTTGCTGTTAGAAGACACCAGGCAGCTTGCTGTGAGGGATTGGTTTTATCCTGGGCATTGATCATCCATCATCTTTACTCTACCTAAGGCTTCATGACCAGCGTACCATGGAGTTGAGGAGGCAGTGAATGGTCTGAAGGGACTCAGGATCCTGTGCTGAAGCTAGACTCACGGAGCTGAGGAAGAAGGATTATTTGGGGTCTACATGGTACTTCAAGCTCAAGCTCCAAATTTAAAAGTCAAATTCCTAGTTGAGTTCATGGTTAAATTCAAAATCAGTTCAAAATAAAGTCCAAGTTCACATTTGTTACCTTGATTCTAGGTTTTTCAACTCTCAGGCGCCTCCACGGTGAGGGCTGCCTGATGAGAGAACTGGATTCCTCTGCCCAGAATCCCAGGGAATCTCAGGTAAGTGTATATCCTGATGTTCCAAGGAGCCTTCTAGGTGAGGGCTGTGCAAGCAGAGTGTCTGATTCCACCACCAGTGCAGGACCTCGGCTCCCAGAAGCCAATGCACGGCTGTGTATTCCTCACTTTATCATATTCTTTGCGAGATTTATTCTAAAAACACATCCCTTCCCTGAGGCTTGATGACTCATATAGTGACTATCTTTTTTCTTGGGAAATCATGGTACAGAGGAAGGGGAAACATTGAGACAGCAGTGAGTGTCTCAATGCTTATACAGTTGGGGCCTTCCAGGAAACTGAGTCAGTGTAAGAGCCCCCTTATCAAACCCCAATTCTTGCAGTCAATATATAGGTTTCAAACATGTCACTCAGAGTAATAGGACTGCATTGATTGACAGGGTCGGAAAAGGAAGCAGGGAGACTCTCAAGGAGAAAGTGTGTCGTCTCAGGAGAGGAACAATGCACCTCTCCTGCCACTGCATTCTATTGAGATCCCAGAGCATCCTGTCCATGTCCAACTCTTGACTTTTGATTGACAGCAGGGTGACATCATGCTTTCAAATACCTGTCACCATGACAAAACTGTGTCACCTGGGCCTATCCTGACAGATTCTAATTGGATTCTCAGTTATGTATTCTTGCATGTTTCAGGTTTAGGAGGAATTATCCTTTTCTTCCAGATTCTGGTCTATTA
Organism: Sciurus vulgaris; assembly: GCF_902686455.1. Classification (NCBI taxonomy): domain Eukaryota; kingdom Metazoa; phylum Chordata; class Mammalia; order Rodentia; family Sciuridae; genus Sciurus; species Sciurus vulgaris. Next base: position 76,842,044 of record NC_136471.1, on the reverse strand, counting down.
AAAGGGTCACAAAAGTCTTTCCCTTCAAAGTAACTTGGGTTCTTCTTATGCAGGTAATTTCCTGCCTGACTTTCCTTGCAGTTAACAGGTATTTTGCTGTGGTATGTGACATATCCTGTCCACTTAGGTCAGGCAGGGCTGCAGGTAAATTGCTTTATGGCAAAATAAATAAAAAATAAATATATATAATATATATATATATATAATATATTATGGGATCAGCACAGTGGACCTATTTTACAGAAGTATTCTCTTAACCTTGTGTTCCCAACATTGACATTTTCTGTTCCCTAACAGTTCCTGGAAAGTTGTGATGGGCACCATGCACAGCCTTAGAAGATTTTCACTGGGTTTTAATGGTTTGGTTGTTTACAGGGTTAAAGCACGAGAAAAAATTTTGAACGTCTAAAAAGTAGGTTTAGTAAAGGTCTCAGGGGTTTTAATATAATCTTTCTTTCTTCCAAAGCCAGAATTTATTAAAATTTATTCTCTGGCTTTCACAGAAGGAAAACCATCATCGGTGGTTTGTGTTGAGAAAGTCCCAGTTCAGTTAGCAGTGTGTTTGTAGCAGATTTGTCATGGTGACCAGATGGGGTCTGTTGCATGCACACTGACTGACATTTCACATCAGGTGAAATGTCTTGACTCTATCAGGCTTTGATACGTCTACCAAAAATAATCGAGGAAGGACACTTCTCTGTTCCTTCTAGATTATGACCATTTTAAATAAAAACAAAACTTGTTACAGGTCAGTAACATGTAGGTGAGGAAACCCTATGCCCCTAGGGCATTTTGAATACAAGGTCTCTAAGCATCCTTCCAAGTGTTCCTCTGCTAATTGTGTTGCCAGAATCCTTACTCTTGGGTTCCCATAAACCTGTTCTAGCCACTGGCCCTGACAACCAAGAAGCAGAAATGGTAGTGGTGAAAAGCAGGAAGATCGCTTGAATCAATATGGCCATATTGGAAAGGCAAAGTGAGATCAAGCCTCTCAGCCATGTCTTTAGGAATCTGGCATGAGCCATGGGTTTAGAGGGAGAGCTGGGTCAGTGAGAGAGAGGTATTCATAATTAAACAGTCTTGATCAAACTGTGGTCAAGTTGATCTTTATTTCAGTTCTGGTTCTCTGAGGTGCCTCTGGAAGCAGTCCCTATCTCTCCAATGGACAATCTCCATTTTGCTGCTCAGATTGTTTACCTCCAGACTCCTGATCCTGGAAGAGAGAAATCCAGGCTCCAGAAGATGCTTGTTTCTGCTTAGGGAGAGGGTATCATCTGGTGTGATGTGCCTGCAAGGCTCCATTTTTCCTGGATGGTGTGGGGCAATGAATGGAGACTTCTAAAAGCGCCATTCCAGGCCTGAAACAGAATGCTCTAAATACCCTGACACTCTTGCCTCGGTCTTGAAAGGAGGAGACAGGTTCAGGTAAAGTGAGGGCTAATACACCTTGCATTACTAGTTTGTAGAACACACTATTTACAGGTTCAACATACCTGCACACAGAGCTGAGCAAGTCACAAGAACCTGAAGGTAATAAAGGAGACAGGCACAAACAAAGACAGGGATGCCAAGTTTTGCCCTGCTTTTAGTTCCAAATCAGGCATCTTTGGACCTAAATGAAGAGTCACTCTTTACAGCAAGCAGCCTCTCCAAGTCCCTGATAAAGTTTCTGTTTGTAGTTCGTTCCTTTAGAGTCCTTAAGGTGTGGTTCACAAGGCGATCACCTGTATCCTCTGGGTTTCCACTTGGATGCAATAGGTTTCTCATGGGTGACTCTCAATTTCCCCTCACTTTCTAGTTTTCTACAGAATTCTGAATCCTTTCTATGTCTGCTAC
>NC_136471.1:76717685-76802384 GCF_902686455.1 Sciurus vulgaris | reverse complement strand
ATATAGGAATGTGATTGATTTATGAGTGCTAATATTATATTCTCCTACTTTGATTAATTCATTTATGAGTTCTAGAAATTTTCTAGTTGCTGTGAGCACAGGATCTCTGGTTGTGGATTTTCCATGGGTGGTTGCAGAAGTATTCCCTCAGCAGATGCCACTCTGAGAGACTAAAGGGACCTAGGCTCTTCACCTGGATTTTAGTTTCTACTGCCCCAGATTGGGAATGTTTGTGATGTTGGTGATGAATGATGCAAGGTCCAGCCCCTGTCCAAAAAAATCTTTTTCACTGGCCAGTTGTGATCACAGGTGATTCTGGGAGCCAGTTAAAGCTGAGAGCAGCTATTTCCTTAGATTGCCTACCTTACCTCAGGCAATTTTTCATCTTAATTGAATGATATTGGCCGTAGATAGCATAGATACCCTTTACAATGTTGAGGAATATTCCTACTATCCCTGTTTATCTAGAGTTTTAAGCATGAAAAGGTGCTGTATTTTATCAAATGCTTTTTCTGCATCTATGGAAATAATCATGTGATTCTTAACTTTAAGCCTATCGATTATCCCAAGCTGTATATATATGTGTACTATATATATATATAAATATATATAATGTGTGTATTTATAAAATAATATTTGTATTACATATACATATACTACATATACTTACATTTGTATGTGTATAATATATAATTATATATATTTTATACATATATGTATACATGACATATTTATATATAAATAAATTTATATATGTATATGTATACACACATGTATGCATAATTAGCCATATTATATAATCATTTTTAAGTGTTCAGTTCTGTGATATTGATTGTGCTTACAATGTTGGACAATATTATCGCTATATATTTCCAATATTTTTCATCACACCAAATTCTGTAACCATTAAATAATACTCTACATTCCACTTTTTCCCCCATCCCCTAATAATCTTTAATCTACTTCCTATCTCCATGAATTTGCCTTTTCTAAATATTTCATTTAAGTGAAACTATAGGGTATTCACACTTCTAAGAAGAGTAAAATCCTGACATTCTTAGCAAAAATAGATGGAACTATAGAACATTTTGTTAAGTGAAATAAACCACACACAGGAAAACGAATGCCACATGTTTTCTTGCACGTGTGTCTGGAATATTTCAATGAGCATAATGTTCTATATGTGCATCCATGTTACAGCATCTATTAAATCTTCACATTTGAGGCTAGATATTCCACTGTGTGGATATATCACAGTTTTTTATCCATTTGTGGACATTTGGGCTAGTTCTACTTTTTGGCTTTTATAAATAATGCTATAATGAACATTAGTATTTAGTTATCTTTTCTGAGTCCCTATTTTAAATCTTTTGGGTCTATGACTAGGAGTAGTAATTGCTGACTCAAATGATAATTCTATGTTCATTTTTTTTGATGAACCAGCAAAGTGTTTTCTATAGTAACTGCACCATTTTATATTCTCATGAGAATTGCCCAAGAGTCAACACTTTCCATTTTCCATTTTTAAAAATTATATTCATTCAAGTAGATATGAAGTGATATCTCAGAGTGGTTTTGATTGGCATTTCCCTAGTGATTAATGGTGTTGAGCATTTTTCATGCATTTATTGTCTATTTGCATATTTAGAGAAATGTCTACTTAAGTCTTTTGTCTTTTTGATGTTGAATTGTAAGTTTTTCAGATGTATCAGATATTAAATCCCTATTACACACACGAATTGAAGATATTTTCTCTGATTCTGTATGTTTTTTCACTTTTCTGATGTTCTTTCAAGGAAAATTTTGATTTTGATTAAGTCCAAATTATCTATTTTTTCCTTTATTGTTCGTGATGTTAGCATATTATCTAAGAATACATTGCCAAATGCAAATTAATGCAGATTAATGTTTTATGCTAAGAATCTTAAGATTTTTAGCTTTTATATTTAAGTCATTGTTCATGTTGAGTTTATTTTTGTACATGGTTTAAAGGATGCCCAACATCATTTTATTGTATTTGGAAATCCAGTTTGTTCTAGCATAATATTTATTTATTTATTTATTTTTAAATTTATTTTTATTGTAAACAAATGGGATACATGTTGTTTCTGTTTGTAGATGGAGTAACAGCATACCATTTGCGTAATCATACATTTACATAGGGTAATGATGTTTGAATCATTCTTATTTTTTCCTTCCACCCACCCCTCCCACCCTTCTTTTCCCACTACACAGTCCCTCCTTTCTCCATTCCTGCACCCCTCACACCCCCCATTATGTGTCATCATCCGCTTACCAGTGAGATCATTCGTCCTTTGGATTTTTGAGATTGGCTTATCTCACTTAGCATGATGTTCTCCAATTTCATCCATTTACCTGCAAATGCCATAATTTTATTACTCTTTATGGCTGAGTAATATTCCAACATATATGCATACCACAATTTCTTTATCCATTGATCAACTGAAGGGCATCTAGGTTGGTTACAAATCTGGTTATAGTGAATTGAGAAGCTGTGAACATTGATGTGGCTCTATCTCTGAAGTATGCTGATTTTAAGTCCTTTGGGTATAGGCCAAGGAGTGGGATAGCTGGGTCAAATGGTGGGTCCATTCCAAGTGTTCTAAGGAATCTCCATACTGCTTTCCAGAGTGGCTGCACTAATTTGCAGCCCCACCAGCAATGTATGAGTGTACCTTTTTCCCCACATCCTCTCTAACACCTATTGTTGCTTGTATTATTGATAATCACAATTCTAACTGGGGTGAGATGGAATCTTAGGGTAGTTTTGATTTGCATTTCTCATATTACTAAAGATGTTGAACATTTTTTCATATGTTTGTTGATTGCTTGTAGATATTCTTCTGTGAAGTGTTCATATCGTTAGCCCATTTGTTGATTGGGTTGTTTTTATTCTTGGTGTAGAGTTTTTTGAGTTCTTTATAGATTCTGGAAATTAGCGCTCTATCTGAAGTATGAGTGGCAAAGATATTCTCCCACTCTGTAGGCTCTCTCTTCGCATTGCTGATAGTTTCCTTTGCCGAGAGAAAGCTATTTAGATTGAAACTGTCCCAGTTATTGATTCTTGCTTTTATTTCTTGGGAGTCCTGTTAAGGAAGTCTGATCCTAAGCCAACAAGTTGAAGGGTGGACCTACTTTTTCTTCTATAAGATGCAGGGTCTCTGGTCTGATTTCAAGGTCCTTGATCCATTGTGAGTTGATTTTTGTGCAGGGTGAGAGATAGGGGTTTATTTTCATTCTGTTGCATATGGATTTCTAGTTCTCCCAGCACCTCTGTTGCATATGGATTTCTAGTTTTTGCAGCAACATTTGTTGAAGAGGCTATCATTTCTCCATTGCATATTTTTGGCCCCTTTGTCTAGTATGAGAAAATTGTATTTATTTGGGTTTGTGTCCATGTCCTCTATTCTGTACCATTGCTCTACCTGTCTATTTTGGTGCCAATACCATGCTGTTTTTGTTACTATTGCTTGGTAGTATAGTTCTGGTATTGCGATACCACTTGTTTCATTCTTCCTGATAAGGATTGCTTTAGCTGTTCTGGGTTTCTTATTTTTCCAGATGAATCTCATGATTGCTTGCTCTATTTCTGTAAGGTATGTCATTGGCATTTTAATTGGAATTGCATTGAATTTGTACATCACTTTTGGTAGTATGGCCATTTTGATAATATTAATTCTGCCTATCCAAGAACATGGGAGATCTTTCCATCTACTAAGGACTTCCTCAATTTCTTTTTTCAATGTTTTGTAGTTTTCATTGTAGAGATCTTTTACCACTTTCGTTAGATTGATGCCCAATATTTTATTTTTTTTGAGGCTATTGCAAATGGAGTCGTTTTCCTCATTTCCCTTTCGGCTGTTCTGTCGCTTGCGTATAAAAATCCTGTAGATTTATGAGTGTTGATTTTATAGCCTGCTATTTTGCTGAATTCATTGATGAGGTGTAGAAGTTGTCTGGAGGAGGTTTTTGGATCCTCTAAATATAGAATCATGTCATCAGCAAATAGTGACAGCTTAAGTTCCTCTTTTCCTATTCATATCCCTTTAATTTCTTTAGTCTGCCTAACTGCTCTGGCTAGGGTTTCAAGGACAATGTTGAATAGAAGTGGTGAAAGAGGACATCCCTTTCTTGTTCCTGTTTTTCAAGGGAATGGTTTCAATTTTTCTCCATTAAGAATGATGTTGGCCCTGGGCTTAGCATAAACAGCCTTTACAATGTTCAGGTATGTTCCTACTATCCTTATTTTTTCTAGGGTTTTGAGCATAAAGGGGTGTTGTACTTTGTCCAACGCTTTTTCTGTGTCAATTGAAATAACCATATGATTCTTATCCTTAAGTCTATTGACATGATGGATTACGTTTATTAATTTACAAATGTTGAAACATCCTTGCATTCCAGGGATGAACCCCACTTGATCGTGGTGCCCAATCAAGTGGGGTTTTGGATATGGTTTGCCAATATTTTGTTAAGGATCTTTGCATCTATAGTCCATCAAAGATATTGTTCTAAAATTTTCTTTGCTTTATGTGTCTTTGCCTGGTTTGGGTATGAGGATGATATTAGCTTCATAGGATGAGTTTGGTAGGGTACCCTCCTTTTCTATTTCCTGGAATACTTTCAGAAGTATTGGAATGAGTTCTTCTTTGAAGGTCTTGTAGAACTTGGCTGAGAATCCGTCTGGTCCTGGGCTTTTCTTTGATGGTAGATTTTAATGGCTTTTTCTATTTCATTGCTTGATATTTTTCTGTTTAAATTGTGTTTGTCATCCTTTGTAGTTTGGGAGGAGCATATGTCTCTAGAAATTTGTCAATGTCTTCAGTAGTTTCTATTTTGCTGGAATACAGATTTTTAATGTAGCTTCTCATTATGTTCTGTATCTCAGTGGTGTCTGTAGTGATATTTCCTTTTTCATCACAAATTTTATTAATTTGAGTTTTCTCTCTCCTCTTTGTTAGTGTGGCTAAGGGTTTGTCTATTTTGTTTACTTTCTCAAAAAACCAACTTTTTGTTTTCTCAATTTTTTGAATAGTTTCTTTTGTTTCAATTTCACTGATTTCAGCTCTGATTTTATTTATTTCCTGTCTTCTACTACTTTTGCTGTTTTTCTGTTCTTTTTCTAGGGCTTTGAGCTGTAATGTTAGGTCATTTAGTTGTTGACTTTTCATTCTTTTCTGGAATGCGCTCCATGCAATGAAATTTCCTCTTAGTACCACTTTCATAGTGTCCCAGAGATTTTAATATGTTGCATCGTAGTTCTCATTGACCTCTAAGAATATTTTATCTCCTCCATGATGTTTTCTGTTATCCATGTTTCATTCAATAGCATATTATTTACTTTTAAGGTGTTGGAGTAATTTCTGTTTTTTATTTTGTCATGGATTTCTATTCTCAGTCCATTATGATCTGAGAGAACACAAGGCAGTATCTCTATTTTTTGCATTTCCTAAGGGCTGCTTTGTGGCATAACATGTGGTCTTTTTTCGAGAAGGTTCCACATGCTGCTGAGAAGAAATTGTATCCGCTCGTTGATGGATGGAATATTCTACATATATCTGTTAAATCTAGGTTATTGATTGTGTTCTTGATTTCTATGGTATCTTTGGTTGATTTTTGTTTGGAAGATCTATCTAGTGCATTAGATTGGGTGACAGCGGTGCATTAAAGTCACCCAGAATTATTGTGTTGTGGTCTATGTGATTCCTGAAATTGAGAAGGATTTGTTTGATGTACAGGGATGCACCATTGTTTGGGGCATAAATATTTACTATCGTTATGTCTTCCTGATTTGTGGTTCCCTTAAGTAGTATGAAATGTCATTCTTTATCCCTTCTGACTAACTTTGGCTTGAAGTCCACTTTATCTGATATAAGGATGGAAGCTCCCACTTTTTTACTGAGTCCATGTGTATGGTAGTTTATTTCCCATCCTTTCACCTTTAGTCTGTGGATGTCTTTTTCTATGAGATGAGTCTCTTGCAGGTAGCATATTGTTGGGTCTTTCTTTTTAATCCATTCTGCCAGTCTATGTCTTTTGATGGATGAGTTTAGGCCATTAACATTCGGGGTTATTATTGAGATATGATTTGTATTCCCAGTCATTTGGCTTATTTTTGGTTTTTAAGTTGGCTTGGTTTCTCCTTTGAGTGGTTTTTCTCTAAGGTAGTTCCTCCCTTTGCTGACCTCCATTGTTGTTTTTCATTTCCCCCTCATGGAATATTTTGTTGAGAACATTCTGTAGCTCAGGCTTTCTATTTCTAAATTGTTTTAGCTTTTGTTTATCATGGAAGGATTTTATTTCATCATCAAATCTGAAGGCAGTTTTGCTGGGTATAGGATTCTTGGTTGGCAACCATATTCTTTCAGAGCTGAAATACGTTGTTCCAGGCCCTTCTAGCTTTTAGTGTCTGGGTTGAGAAGTCGGCTGCTATCTGTATTGGTCTCCTCCTATATGTAATCTGATGTTTTTTTCTGGCAGCCTTCAAAATCCTATCTTTATTTTGAATGTTAGGCATTTTCATTTTAATGTGCCTTGGTGTGGACCTGTTGTGAAATTTTGCATTTGTGTTCTGTAAGCCTCTTGTATTTGATTTTCCATTTAATTCTTCAGCTTTGGGAAATTTTCTGATATTATGTCATTGAATAGGTTGTTCATTCCTTTGGTTTGTATCTCTGTGCCTTCCTCAATCCCAATAATTCTTATATTTGGTCTTTTCATGATGTCCCATAGTTCTTGGAGATTCTGTTCATGATTTCTCACCATCTTCTCTGTTTGGTCCACTTTATTTTCAAGATTAAATATTTTGTCTTCATTGTCTGAGGTTCTGTCTTCCATGTGGTGTAGTCTTTTGGTGATGGTTTCCATTGAGTTTTTTATTTGGTTAATTGTTTCCCTCATTTCAAGGATTTCCATTTGTTGTTGTTTTTTTTTTTTTTTTTTTTGAGAATCTCTATCTCTTTGTTGAAATGATCTTTTGCTTCCTGCAGGTGCTCTTTCAGCTTATTGGCATTATCATTCATTGCCTGCATTTGCTCTCTTATTTCATTCTTTACTGCACGAATCATCTTAATCATGTATAATCTGAAGTCCTTTTCTGACATTTCTTCTCACATACTGTCATTGGATTGTATTAATAAAGAATCTATATTTGTTTGGATCATTTTCTTCCCTTGTTTTTTCATGTTGTTCATCTATCTTCCCCTCTAGCAGTGCAGATCTGGGGTATTACAGATTTCCCCCTATAGGCTTATAGTGGCCCTATAGGTTTCCATGATACCCTCCATTTTCATCCATTTGCCTGCAAATGCCATAAATTTACCATTCTTCATGGCAGAGTAATATTCCATTGTATATATATCCCACAGTTTCTTTATCCGTTCATCAACTGAAGGGCATCTAGGTTGGTTTCACAATCTGGCTATGGTGAATTGAGCAGAAATGAACATTGATGTGGCTGTATCTCTGGAGTATGCTAATTTTCAGTCCTTTGGGTATAGGCCAAGGAGTGGGATAGTTGGGTCAAATGGTGGTTCCATTTCATGCTTTCTGAGGAATCTCCATACTGCTTTCCAGAATGGCTGCACTAATTTGCAAACCCACCAGCAATGTATAAGTGTACCTTTTTCCCCACATTCTCGCCAACACCTCATGTTGCTTGTGTTCTTGATAATCGCCATTCTAATTGGGGTGAGATGAAAACTTAGGGTAGTTTTGATTTGCATTTCTCTTATTGCTAGTGATGTTGAACATTTTTTCATATATCTGTTGATTGCTTGTACATCTTCTTCTGTGAAGTGTCTGTTCATTTCCTTAGCCCATTTGTTGACTGGATTATTCATATTCTTGGTGTAGAGTTTTTTGAGTTCTTTATAGATTCTGGAAATTAGTGCTCTATCTGAAGTATGAGTGGCAAAGATATTCTTCCACTCTGTAGGCCCTCTCTTCACATTACTGATAGTTTTCTTTGCTGAGAGAAAGCTTTTTAGTTTGAATCTATCGCAGGTGTTGATTCTTCCTTTTATTTCTTGGGCAATGAGAGTCCTGTTAAAGTAGTCTGATCCTAAGCCAACAAGTTGAAGGTTTGGACCTACTTTTTCTTCTATAAGATGCAGGGTCTCTGGTCTGATTCCCAGGTCCTTGATCCATTGTGAGTTGATTTTTGTGCAGGGTGAGAGATAGGGGTTTAATTTCATTCTGTTGCATATGGTTTTCCAGTTTTCCCAGCACCATTTGTTGAAGAGGCTATCTTTTCTCCATTGCATATTTTTGGCACCTTTGTCTAGTATGAGAAAATTGTATTTATTTGGGTTTGTGTCCGTGTCCTCTATTCTGTACCATTGATCTGCCTATTTTGGTACCAATACCATGCCGTTTTCATTACTATTGCTTTGTCATAGAGTTGAAGATCTGGTATTGCGATACCAGCTGCTTCGCTCTTTCTACTGAGGATTGCTTTAGCTATTCTGGGTTTCTGATTCTTCCAGATGAATTTCATAATTGCTTGCTCTATTTCTGTAAGGTACATCATTGGGATTTTAATTGGAATTGCATTGAATCTGTATAGCACTTTTGGTAGTATGGCCATCTTGACAATATTAATACTTCCTATTCATGAACATAGGAGAACTTTCCATCTTCTAAGGTTTTCTTTAATTTCTTTCTTTAGTGTTCTGTAGTTCTCATTGTAGAGTTCTTTCACCTCTTTTGTGAGATTGATTCCCAAGTATTTTATTTTTTTTGATCCTATTGTGAATGGGGTAGTTTTCCTAATTTCTCTTTCTGAAGATTCATCACTTATGTGTAAAAATGCGTTGGATTTATGAGCATTGATCTTGTAACCTACTACTTTACTGAATTCACTTATGAGTTCTAAGAGTTTTCTGGTGGAATCCAGGTTCCTCTAAATATATAATCATGTCATCAGCGAACAGGGATAGTTTGAGTTCCTCTTGTCCAATTCGTATCCCTTTAATTTCTTTGGTTTGTCTAATTGCTCTGGCTAGAGTCTCAAGAACAATATTGAATAGAAGTGGTGAAAGAAGGCATCCCTGCCTTGTTCCAGTTTTTAGGGGGAATGCTTTCATTTTTTCACCATTTAGAATGATATTGGCCATGGGCTTAGTGTAGTTGGCCTTTACAAACTTAAGGAATGTTCCCACTACCCCAAATTTCTCTAGAGTTTTGAGCATGAAGTGATGCTGTATTTTATCGAATGCTTTTTCTGCATCCATTGAAATAATCATGTGATTCTTAACGTTTATTGTGTTGATATGGTGAATAATATTTATTGATTTCTGGATGTTGAACCAACCTTGCATCCCTGGGATAAAACACACTTGATCATGCAGTATCTTTTTAATATATTTTGGTGTGCTTTTGCTACAATTCTGTTAAGAATTTTTGCATCTGTGTTCCTTAGGGATATTGGTCTGAAATTTTCTTTCCTCAGTGCATCTGGTTTGGGTATCAGGATGATATTAGCTTCATAGAATGAGTTTCAAAGAGTTCCCTCCTCTTCTATTTCATGGAATACTTTGAGGAGTATTGGAATGAGCTTTCCTTTGAAGGTCTTGTAGAACTCAGGTGAGAATCCATCTGGTCCTGGATTTTTCTTTGTTGGTAGGCTTTTGATGACTTCTTCTCTTTCATTGCTTGAAACTGATCTATTTAAATTCTATATGTCCTCCTGGTTCAGTTTTGTTGGATCCTAAGTCTTCAGAAACCTGCTGATGTCATCCAGATTTTCTATTTTGTTGCAGTATAGATTTTCAAAATAGCTTCTAATTATGTTTTGTATTTCAATGGTGTCTGTCATGATATTTCCTTTTTCATCCTGAATTTTTGTAATTTGAATTTTCTCTCTCCTCTTTGTTAGTGTGGCTAAGGGTTTATCAATTTTGCTTATTTTTTCAAAGTACCAACTTTTTATTTTGTCAATATTTTCAATTGTTTCTTTTGTTTCAATTTCATTGATTTCAGCCCTTTTTTTTTTAACTATTTCCTGTCTTCTACTACTTTTGGTGTTGCTCTGTTCTTCTTTTTCTAGGGCTTGGAGCTGTAGTGTTAGGTTGTTTATTTATAAGTTGATTTTTTCTTCTTTTATTGAATGCACTCCATGAAATGAATTTTCCTCTTAGTACTGCTTTCATAGTTCCCAGAGATTTTGATATGATGTATCTTTGTTCTCGTTTACCTCTAAGAATTTTTTTACTTCCCCCCTGATGTCTTCTGCTATCCATATATCATTCCATAGCATATTATTTAATCTCCAGGTGTTGGAGTCGTTTCTGGTTTTTATTTTGTCATTGATTTCTCTTTCATTATGTTCTGATAGAGTACAAGGTAGTATCTAAATCTTTTTGTATTTGCTATGAGTAGTTTTGTGGCATAACATATGGTCTATTTTAGAGAAGGATTCATGTGCTGCTGAGAAGAAAGGATATTCGCTCTTTGTTGGATGGTATATTCTATAAATGTCCATTAAGTCTAAATTATTGATTGTGTTATTAAGATCTATGGTTTCTTTGTTTAATTTTTGTTTGGAAAATCTGTCCAGTGGGGAGAGAGGTGTGTTAAAGTCACTTAGTATTATTGTGTTGTGGTCTATTTGGTTCCTGGAATTGAGAAGGATTTGACATACATGGATGAGCCATTGTTTGGGGCATAAATATTTATGATTGTTATGTCTTACTGATTTATGCTTCCCTTAAGCAGTATGAAATGTCCTTTTTTATCCCTTCTGACTACCTTTGGCTTGAAGGCCACTTTATCTGAGGATGGATACTCCAGCTTTTTTACTGGGTCCATGTGCATGGTATGTTTTTTCCCATCCTTTCACCTTTATTCTATTGGTATCTCTTTCTATGAGATGAGTCTCTTGAAGGCAGCATATTATTGGATCTTTCCTTTTAATCCAATCTGCCAGTCTGTGTCTTTTTTTTTTGTTTTTGATGATTTCAGGCCATTAATATTCAGGGGTATTATTGAGATGTGATTTGTATTCCCAGTCATTTTGGCTTATTTTTGTTTTTTAACTTGACTTGGTTTCTCCTTTATTTGGCTATTCCTTTAGGGATAATTCCTCCCTATGCTGACTTACATTGTTGCTTTTCATTTCTTCCTCATGGAATATTTTGCTGAGAATGTTCTGTAGTGCCGGCTTTCTATTTATAAAAAATATTTGTATTTTTTATTATTTATATTTTTATTATTTATATTTTTGTTTATCATGGAAGGATTTTATTTCATCATCAAATCTGAATGTGTTTTGTTGGGTATAAGATTCTTGGTTGGCATCCATTTTCTTTCAGAGCTTGAAAAATGTTGTTCCAGACATTTCTAGCTTTTAGGGTCTGGGTTGAGAAATCTGCTGATAATGTGTATTGGTGTCCCCTGGATGTAATTTGATTCTTTTCTCTCACAGCCTTTAAAATTCTATTTTTATTATGTATGTTAGGTATTTTCATTATAATGTGACTTGGTGTGTTTTGTTTCAATGTTGTAAATTTGGTGTCCATAAGCCTCTTGTATTTGATTTTCCATTTCATTCTTCAGATTTGGGAAATTTTCTGATATTATTTCATTAAATAGATTGTTCATTCCTTTGGTTTGTTTCTCTGTACCTTCCTCAATTCCAGTAATTCTTAAATTTGGTCTTTTAATGATATCCCATAATTCTTAGAGATTCTATTCATGATTTCTTACCATCTTCCTCATTTGGTCAACTTTGTTTTCAAGATTAAATATTTTATCTTCAATGTCTGAGTTTCTGTCTTCCAGGTATTGTATCCTATTGGTTATGCTTTCTCTGGAGTTTTTAATTTGGTTTATTGTTTCTTTCATTTCAAGAATTTCTGTTTTTTTTTTTTTTTTTTTCAGAATCTCTCTTATTGTAGTGATCCTTTGCTTCCTGCATTTGCTCTTTTAACTGTTGATTGGTGCAATCATTCAATGCCTGCATTTTCTCTCTTATCTCATCCTTTGCTTCTCTGATCATTTTAACTATGTACATTCTAAATTCCCTTTCAGACATTTCTTCTGCCGTGCTGTCATTGGATTTTATTGATGTAGCATCTAGGTTTGTTTGGGACACATTCTTCCCTTGTTTTCTCATATTGCTCATGTATCTCTCCCTCTCCTAGTCTTCAGCAGCCTGAAGTCTTGGAGGAACTTGATAATGCAGTGATCCAAAAAGTAAACTGCCCCTCTAGTGATGCTGGACTCCAGGTGGATATATTCCCTTCTGGTGGGCAGAGGCATGTCCACGTAACAGATGGTCAGCCACAGGGGCACTAGATTGTGGGCTGGGGCCTGACTGGTCTGATCCCAGCTCTCCAGGCCTACTTCCCCAGCAGGGAAGTCTCCTCCAGTGGCTGTGGACTGGTTTGGCCTACCTCTGCTTGTTTGTTTTTGTCTTTAATTCTCTGTTAATTCTTTGAGATTTTCTACATATTCCAACATCTCTGAATAAAGGAGATTTCTTTTTTCCCAACCCTTCAAAGAATTTATGCTTTTGTTTTTTAAATCATATAGAAAAACAAAGAAGAGTCATAAACAAAAAATACCATAATAGTGCCATTTATGTTTATCTATGTAATTTTCTTCACCAGTGTTATTTTTTCATGAGGCTTTTAATTCAATCTAATGTCTTTTTATTTCAACCTAATAGGAAAGTTATAGTATTAATGATTTCCCTTAAGTTTTAGTTTCTGAAAATGTCTTAATTTTTTATCTTTTCTTTGAAAAACAGCTTTGCTGGATAAAAAATCCTTCATTTAAAATTTTGTTTTTCAGCAATTAAATTATCTTCCTACCACCTTCTTATCTCCATGGTTTCTGATAAGAAATCAACTGTTTACCTTATTGATGTGATAATCTGTATCTTTTTTTGCTGCTTTCACAATAATTTTTATCTTTGGTTTTCAATAATTTCTTTTTTAATTAAATCACGTGAGCTATCCTCCTGTTTTAGTCAGTTTTTCACTACAATGACTAAAAGATCTGACCAGAACAAATTTAAAGGAGGAAGTTTATTTGAGGGTTCATAGTTTCAGAGGTCTTAGTCCATAGAAGGCTGGCTCCATGCCTCAGGGCTCCAGATGAGGCAGAACATCATGGTGGAAGATTGTGGCAGAGGGAAGCAGCTCACATGAGATCAAGAAAGAGAAAGGGAGAGAGAGAGAGTGACTCTGCTTGCCAGATACAAATATACACCCCAAAGTCACACCCCAATGCCCACCTCCTCCAGCCACAACCAACCACTTCAGTTACCACTCAGTTAACACCTATCAGGGGATTAAATCACTTATTGGGTTAAGACTTTTAATGCAATCATTTCTCCTCTGAACCTTCCTACATAGCTATCTCTGGGAAACAAAGTTTTTATCTCAAACAAGTAAATGTCAAATTTTTTAAAAAGCCCTCTTCAAAAGAGTAATAAAGTTTTATGGCATTTTTTACTTGTCTTACCCCCCACTCTTGATCTTGGGGTTTGTTGGCTAGGGACTCATCAGGGAAGTGGGCCAAGGGCCTTTGCTCCTGTCCATTTGTGCATCTCCACAGGCTGCTTTGATTTTCACATAGTACAGTTACAGCAAGGGCAAATATTTTAAGACATATAATATATATGCTGTTGCACTATTGTTACATCTTATTTCAGTATATTGCTCTTTCACCACTAAAGAACCAAACTTTTTGCTTTTGTTTATGTGTTTTATTTGTTCTTTTGTTTTTTGGTACTAGGGATTGAGCCCAGAGGCACTTACTCACTGAGTCATATCCCCAGTCCTTTTTATTTTCTTTTAAAATTTTGAGACAGGGTCTTGCTAAACTGTTTAGGGCCTGGTTAAATTGCTGAGGCTGACTTTGAACTTGTGCTCCTCTGCCTCAGCTTCCCAAGTCACTGGGTTTACAGGCATGTGACACCATACCAGCTAAAGAACCAATCTTGATACATTGTTGTAAAGTGTATTCTTTACTCATATTTTATTAGTTTTAGTCAAATTTCCTATTTCTGGTTCAAAAATAAGCTGAATGGCCTCAAAAGTCACAAAACATCACTTGTACTCAGTTGGATAGGGCAGTCCAATAGCCCTCACAGCATGGAAACAGAATCCTACAAGCAAGAATTCTGAGAAAAATAGGCAGAAGCTGGATGATATTTTCATGACCTAGATATTAAATCACACATCATTATGCCCACTGCATTACATTGGTTAAGATAGGTCTTTGGGTTTCCACATAGTACAAATACTAGATTCCAAGAACTTATCTTTCAAGAAATATAACATATGTGCTGCTGCACTATTATTATATCTTAGTTCAGTATGTTGCACTTGTTGCAACTAAAGAACCAATATTGGTATATCGTTATTGACTAAAAGCCTCTCCAAGTTTAAACAGTATGAAGAGACTTCACCTCTTAATTGAGCCGTAGGACAAACATGAGATGCAAACTATTGTTGCATCCATTTTTGTGAATACAATCCACCACTTAAATTAGGGACTAGATAAAGTTTCCTACCTTGTAATAAAGAGATAAAGTGGGCCCAGGATAGAGTTACATATTTAGAGAGAGAAAAGTAATCCATCAAAGATTGAGAAAAGGCAGCATGGGAGTGACCTAAACAAAAGTGACAGGCTAGGAAATGTGAGGCTCTTCTTCCCCCAATGAAAACATCAAAAACAACTAGAACCTGTCTGAAACTGCTCTGTAGGATCTCTGGGAAACAATAAAGTTTTTATCTCAAACAAGTAAATGTCAAATTTTTTAAAAAGCCCTCTTCAAAAGAGTAATAAAGTTTTATGGCATTTTTTACTTGTCTTACCCCCCACTCTTGATCTTGGGGTTTAATAGACAGTAGCTTGGTTCCCAGTCTCCATACCTCAAACCTCCTGTCCCTACAAGAGCAGACTCTATTATTGAATAATTGTGTGTCTATTTTCCATTGTCTGAGAAATACCTGAAACAATGAAATGAGAATCCAGTTTCTGTTTGGCATAATTTGAATGCAAATGATAAAAGTTGGGGATGTAGCTCAGTGATCTGATCAAGCACTTACCTACCGTGCCCTAGGTTTGATTTCCAGTACCATAAACACACAACAATAAGTAGCAAAAATTAAAGGTGACTACAAATCCACAGACTTAGGGCAAAGATTCTTAGTGGAGTCTTACAATGGGTCATCTAAGACCTGGAGGAAAATCTGGGTGAAACTCTTTGGGAAATGAAGACATTCAAAATCAGTCAAATATGTAACATCTATTAATCCACTTGAGCTGTCATAACAATATACCATTGACTAGGTAGCTTAAACAAGGAATTCATTTTCTCATAGTTCTGGAGGTTGACAGTCTAAGGTTAGGGTGTGTGTGTGTGTGTGAGAGAGAGAGAGAGAGAGAGAGAGAGAAAGAGAGAGAGAGAGAGAGAGAGAAAGAGAGAGAGAGAGAGAAAGAGAGAGAGAGAGAGAGAGACTATTCCTCTTCTCATATGACCATAGTCCTACCACATTTAACCTTAATTACCACCTAAAGACCCTATGTGCACTGTTACACTGAGGGTTAAGGCTTCAATATATGAGTTTTTATGGGACATGATTCAGTCCATAGTATTATTCCCTGTTCTCTCCCAAATTCATTTCCTCCTTGTACATAAATACATTAATTCTACCCGAACAGTCCCTAAAGTCTTAATTGCAGCATCAGCTCTAATATCTGAACTCTTAAGTTTTATTTAAATATTATCTAAATAAGATATGGGTGAAAATTGAGGAAGAATTCACCCTAAGGAAAATTTCCTCTGCAATTATGAATCTATGAAACCAGCCACACTATGTGTTTATAAAATACAGTAGAAGAACAGGGATAAGATAGACATTCCCCTTCAAAAAACAAAAAATAGGGAAGAAAGAAAGGGTGATAGGTCTCAAACATGTCCAAAACCTAGTAAGGCAAATTCCACAGTTATCAAGGCCCAAGAATAATCCTGTTTAGTTTGACACTTTGCTGTTCAGGTGCATGGAGTGGTGTCATCATCCCAAAGTCCTTCTGGGAGACCTCACCTCTTCAGCTCTGTGGAATGGCCTGCCTCTTTGGCTCAGTAGGGTGCTACCCTCATGGTTCTGCCACAGGTCCAGCTCTTTGAAACCAAAGTAAAAGCAGCCTTATATCTGAGCCTGTGCACTCTGGGACCACAGAGGGAGGGAGGGAGGGAGGGAGGGAACGATGGAGGGAGGGAGAGAGGAGGAAAGAGAGAAGGGGGTACTGAGATTGAAAGAATTCTCTTCTTATAAGGTAAAAGTCATGTAAGATTAGAGGTCCACCCTTATAACTTCATTTAACCTTATTTATCTCCTAAGGACCATATCTCCAAATAAGTTAGCATTATGGGTTAGGGCATCAGCATATAATTTGGGAGGCAGGTCAGAATTCAGTCCATAGCCTGAAGGAATTCTGAAAGTCACACACATGCCCAGGTAAGATGCAAACTCAGAAAAGTCCTGTGAAAACCTAAAGCTTTTACCTTAGGCTGAGAGCAAGTCTAAATGAGTGGTAAAGGAGTACGTAAGTACAGAGCCAATCTGCAAAGACTAGAAGTCATGTTCATTCTCTTTTTTATTTATGATTTTTGTTGGTGTTTTTGTTGGCGGTGGTTGGTTAGTTTCAGCTACTAACATTCAAGAAAATCTCTGTCAAGATATAAGTTGAATATGTGTTAAAGAAACAGAATTTTCAGAAAGCACACACAAGAAACTTTGAAATCATTGTTTGGAAAGTCTCAAAACACATAAACTGTGTTTTAACATTCAATAATAATAATAAAAAAGAAACATTGGAAAATCGGAGATAAGTCTATTTTCCAGTGTTACCAAACTACAATAATCAAATGGGCGATTTTCCATAAAAAAAAAAAAAAAAACAAGAAATTTAAAAAACAGGAAAGTATGGTCCAAAGGAAAAAAGTATACTGACAGAAACCATCACATATAGAAGACAATACTTTAAAAGAACTATCAAGAGCTATGGGAAAGCATACACAAATAACTAATGGAATACAATGTATAAATAAAGTCAGAATATCAACAAAAAGAAATTTTTTGTGGTTCAAAATGGAATCCCTTTAATCTTTCATCACACTTTTAAAAACACATACTGAAAATATGAAGAATTCCTAAAATATTAAGAATTAACTTATTTCTCTGGTGAAATAAACAAGTTATAAAGCAGAAAAGCAGTTTTTAAGCCAGTGAAGAGAATAAGGATAAAATTTAATGCATAAAAAACAACACATTTTTTTAAAACATGATGTAACTTTTTATAAACTGCAAATATTACAATGAAAAGTTGGGGACACAGATTCAGTTATTTAGATTAAAATCACTTATTACAAGCAGGTTCTTTTTTCTCATATAAAGAAAAAACATGATTGGAAACATTCAGAGAATAGAAACCAAGTTAAACCTATTTCCAATCCATTATCAAATGAGGTCTCAATAATGGAAAAGATACTTTGGAACTTAAAATTAGGTAAGTCTATTATATACCATTTAGATGGCAGGAAAGGAAAAAAACATCAAAATGATCCTTAACATTCTACAATCTTTAATTAAGCACATAAAACTGTACTACTTAATATATTTTTCCATGAACTTTTTGTGAAATTCAGATCACAGGGTATCATTTACAAATCTTTTGTTTTTCTTTTGATCATCTATACCTTTTGTGCAGTTCTTGAACACAACATTGTCATCCCACCTTCTTTTAACTTTGAAGTTGGCCTGAGGCTAGGATGGACCAATAAGAATAAGAAGAGGGTTTCCATTCACAATGTGCTCCATATGAATTCAAAAAGAGATAAATTATTAAAAGTAGCCAAAAAAGATATTCTGGGACTAAAAAGTATAATAACTAAAATGAAAATTTCACTACAAGGATTCAGCAGCAGATCTGAATAGACAAAATATAGAATCTGTGGACTTGCATAAAGGAAAATGGAAATTAATTAATCAGAGGAAAAGGAAGACAGAATGAAGAGTGAACAGAAGCCTAAGGGATTTGTGAAATACTGCTAAACAGATTAAATTACAAATTATGAGTCTGGGTATGCAGTTCAGTAGAGAGTACTTGCCTAGAATGCAAAAGGCCTTGGGTACAATCCCCAGCAGTGAAAAAAAAAAAAAAAAACACACATATATATTTGCATGCCAGAAGAAGAAAGTGTTAAAAGTTGCAAAGATTCAATACATG
This sequence comes from Sciurus vulgaris, assembly GCF_902686455.1. Classification (NCBI taxonomy): domain Eukaryota; kingdom Metazoa; phylum Chordata; class Mammalia; order Rodentia; family Sciuridae; genus Sciurus; species Sciurus vulgaris. The sequence goes on along the minus strand of NC_136471.1, from coordinate 76,784,120 downwards.
AGGAAATAATCATCCACAACTTCACAAATTTGAGAAAAAAACATGAACCTCTAAACCAGAAAAGCTCAAATGAGCTCCAAGGAGACTCACATGAGAATATTAAAATGAAACTGTTATAAACCAATGGCAAAGAGAATTTTTAAACACCACAGATGATTCATCATATACACAGAATCCTCACTGAGATTATGAACCGATTTGTAATCAGAAAACTTGGAGAGCAGAAGGCAGTTGGATGACATATTGAAAATACTACAAGGGAAAAATAACTAATGACCCAGAATTCTGCCCTTCAAAATGAGGTAAATATTAAAACATCACCAGAAAAACAAATGCTAAGGGAAATAAATAACACTAGACAAGCAATACACAAACCTAATGGAAGTGCTTTAGGGTTGAAAGGAAAGGATCCAGAAAGTAACTCAAAGTCATATGAAGTTATAAAGATTTCTGATAAAAGTATATACATATATAAATATAAATGGAAGTATTGTAATCCTTTGTTCTTTCATTTTTAATGTATGTGATTATATCTGTAGATATTCCTCTTAGTACTTCTAAAATGTATAAAAATGATCTACCTTTATGCTATCTATGAGAGTCTCACTTTATATATAAAGACACAGGCAGTTTGAAAAGAATGGGAAATATATTCCAAAAGAGATCTGGGTGGCTATAATAATATCACATAAAGTAGACATTAAGTCAAAATTTTTCATGACACAAAGAACATTATACATACATAAAAGAGTCAAATATCAGAAACCCAAAATACATGAAACAAATATTTATAAACTCAAGAGGAGAGTATTCTGCAAAAAATATTGGAGAATTAATGACACTGCTTTCAATAATAGATTGAAAATCCTGACAGATCAATAAGGAAATAGAGTACTTTAAAAATGAAAAATTAATTGGACCTAACATTCATATAAGGACACATCACCCTAAACAGCACAATACATACTTTTCTCAAGTGCACATGGGACATTCTCTAGGTTGTGTCATACATTGGGCCATAAAGTAAGGGTTTTTTTGTTTTGCTTTGTTTTGCAGTGCTGGGGATTGAACTCAGAACCTTGCACACACTAGGCAAGCACTCTAGTTACAGCCCTAGCCCAAAATAGCTTTAATAAATTTAAGATTGAAATATAAAATATTTTTATAAGCACAATGGATTGGAACTAGAAATCAATAATAGAAGGAAAACTGGAAAGCCACAAATATGTGGAAATTTAGCAATGCACTCTTAAACAACAAATGGGATGAAGAAGTAATCACAAGGGAAACTGGAAAATACCTCAACACAAATGAAAATGAAAACACAACATACCAAAACAGGTGATGCAACAAAAGAAGTACTAAGAGGAATATCTACAGATATAATCACATACATTAAAAAAGAAAAAGATCTCACAAGAGCCTAACTTTACACCTTAAAGAACTAGGAAAAAAGCAATTTAATTCAAATGTTGTAGAAGAAAGGAAAAAATAAAGATTTGAATGGAATATAAGCAAAATAGACGATAGAAATACAACAGGGAAAATCAACAAAATAAAACCTTTTCTTTGAAATATTGGATAAAATTGACAAACTTTTAGCCACAATGACTAAGAAAAGGAGAGATAAATTACTAAAAGCATAAATGAAAGTAGCAGTGTTACTACCAATTTTACAGAAATAAAAAGTGTTATAAGAATAATCTCCAAGCACTTGTATGCCAAAAAATTAGATCATGTAAATGAAATGGACAGGTTCCTAGAAACACAGAATGTATCAAAACTGATTCATACTAAATGTAGTGGTATGCAGCTGCAGTTCCAGCATTCCTGGAGGCTGAAGTGGAGGATTGCTTGAGTCCACAAGTTCAAGACCAGCTTAGGCAACATACTGAGATTCTGTTTCAGGAAAAAAAAAATTAACCCACCACCACTACAACGAAAACTGAACCAGGAAGAATAGAAATATATAAACAGACCTAGAACTGAAAAATTATAGACCCAGTAATAAAAACCCAACAATTTTAGTTATAAATTTAACAAACAGGTATAGGATTTATACACTGAAAACTACACAAAATGCACAAAAATTAACACAAAATAGGTCATAGATGTAAAAGTTAAAGCAAAAAGTATAAAATCATTAGGATAAAACATAGGTAAATCATTGTGAATTGGGTTAACTAATGGTTTCTTAGATATGACACCAAAATCAAAAGTGACTGAAGAAAAAAATAAATCAATTTGACATCATCATCATAAAAATTATTTGTGTTGCAAATAATACTATCAAAAGGTGAAGAGACAATACACAGAGTCGGAGATAATTTTGCAGGTTTAAAGAGTTGTTTCAAGAATACATTAAGAAGTCCAATAATTTAATACTAAAATAAATTGAAAGTAGGCAAAGGATATAAATAAACAATCAGTGATAGTGTGATTAAATATGAATCTTCATACATACATATTCCTGGTAAAGTAAAACTGTACACCTGTTTTGGAAAAGAGTGGGCAATTTTTTTTTGAAATGTTCTAGGTTATATGGTAACCCTTAACATAGGAAGGGGCTTGGGGGAAGAAAATATGGAGTCCTGTTGAATTAAATGGAGCAAATTAGGTGCCTATATGAGTATGCCACAATGAACTCCAATACTGTTTAATTATAATGCACAAATAAAAACATTAAAATTTTTAAAAACAAAGGCAGACAGAAAATACATTTAACATGATTATACTGGTATAAATGTGCAGAACAGGCAAATGTGTAAATGAGATTAGTGTTCACATAGGCATAGGAGGTAGGTTAAGTGGAAATAGGTATTGAATTCTAATAGATATGAGGTTTCTCTTTGAGGGAAATAAAATGTTCTAAAATGGTATTGAAGAGGAGACAGGAAGATGGTGTAAGAAAGCTAAGTAGGGAATCCCTATCCCCTCACAATACAGAAAGGAAGCAGTGAAGGAAAAGCAGAATTGAGAGGTGGGTGACAAAATAAATGTCCTAAGACTAAATATTACAAAGTCTGAGACCTGGCGATACTAGAAGATAGGGTATCAGAGTAGAAAACAAACATAGGATCCACTAACCCTGAACCCAAACCTGAGGATGAGAAGGGGGAGGGGCAGCAGAGATGTGGGGGGCAAAAAATCTCTTATGCTCACGCATTGTAAAACATTTGGAAAGCTGGATGTGATGGATCATGCCTATAATCCCAGCAGCTCAGGAGGCTTAGGCAGGAGGATCATGAGTTCAAAGCCAGCCTCAGCAACTCAGCAAGGCACTGACCAATTCAGTGAGACCCTGTCTCTAAATAAAGTATTTTTAAAAGGACTGGGGATGTGGCTCAGTGGTTAAGTGCCCATGGGTTCAACCCCCAGTACCAAAAAATAATTTTTTAAGACCGACAAAATTTAAAGTGCAATGGTAACAAAGGAGTCGTTAAAGTAGAGCAAACAGCCTAAAACCAAATCATGAAAAGAAAGCTGAGACAGGGCTGGGGTTGTGGCTCAGTGGTAGAGCGCTTGCCTAGAATGCGTGAGGCACTGGGTTAGATTCTCAGCGCTGAATATAAATAAATAAAATAAAGATCCATTCACAACTAACAAAATTTTTTTTAAATGAAAAGAAAACAGAGACAGGCATTTGCAGCCATCTTCTGGAGCTCTCAGTCAACCAGTCACCCCCTTAAATCCACACAGTGTCTTCTCAGGTCCAGACAGCTGCATATTAAACCAGAGGGAAGTCCTCTGAGGGGAACTTCTTAAGAATTTGACCAGAAAGAACTTCTAGAATGACCACTAATAGCTGAAACTTGCTGAAACCCCCTTTGTCTCCCCCTCACCACAAACAAGGGGAATGGGATGGTGGGGATCTGTGCTGGAAAGTGTGCCTAACCTTGCTCAATGTAACCCAGAAAAGGGCAGAAAGCTCTGTGCAGTGTCCATTTGCTCATCTCAGAAAGAGACAGCAAGGAAGCAGCATTGGCCCCAAACAGAGTAAAGTGGATACACCAGGCCTCGGTAACTGACACTGGAGGGAGGCATAATGGAATACCTAAGGACAGTCCCCAGGATCATGAGGCCATACCAGAGGGAAGCTGCCTGAATATTCAGTGACACAGGGACCCTGCAGAAAATTACCAGAGTCTACTCAACAGGAAGGGGCTGACAAGAGCCTTAACTGGCACACAGCCTGCCCTGTGATCACAACTAATGAGTGACAGGATATTGTTTGGATACTTGCAGGACCTCACATCAGACTTAGTAAACATAGGCAATCAAAGTCTGCCATTCACAACCTGGGCAGTAGAAAATAGAGTCCATGTAAACCACTTGAGACCCTTTACTACAGTACCTCAGAAAGCAGCATCAGCTGGGGGAATACTTCTGCACCATAGAACACAAGCAGAAAACCCACAACCAGAGTTCCTCTGCTCACAGACAGCCACCAGGATCTTCACTACTGCAAAAAAGATCTTGCACAGTGGAGTAGGTACACTGTGACCCACAGCAATCACAAGGTCAATCCAGAGCCTGCATCCTGAAGAACTGCACACAGTAGTAACAGCCAACCCATAACACTGCACCCTCCCAGCAGTCAGCTGCAAGCCCCTGAGCTGACAAAACAGAAGTTGCTGATAGAAGGTTCATAGCAACTGGGGAATTGACTGCTGTGCCTCTGCAACTCATGAGAAATTCATAGCCAAGAAATGATGGACATCTGCTACATGTCCTAACCCCAATGAAATCTAAACCAACCAAGATTCAACAAGAATTTCCTTCACCTTGACGTGGTTTACTATAAACAATTCTAATGTCAACTTTGATCATATAAATAACTCTTCAATTTGAATGATAATTGTTAACCCAATAACCAATATTGTACCTTCAACCCATTTGAATGTATTTCATCTAATGGTTTAAAGTATTAATTGGAATTAATCTTCCTATCTTTGTTTTCCTAGCTCTAGTTTATACTTGCTTCTCTTACCTCTACTTATTGTCTTGCAGTATCTTCTACTACTTTTAATACCAACCATTCATCTATTTTTCCTTTCTACCTTGGTATAAATTATTTTATATCTCTTCTTCCTTCCTTCCTTCCTTCCTTCCTTCCTTCCTTCCTTCCTTCCTATCTTCCTTCTTTCCTTTCTCTTTTTCCCCTGCCCCTTATTGCTAATTTTTCTTCCTCCCCTCTTTTAGATCCCACTTAAGGTTATAGTAAGTCTACTAAACTGTCTTTTTTTTACTTATTCCAAAACTTTTTTATAGATTTATGGCTGAATTGAGGAACTATGGAGAACAATTGCAACAAGTTTTTGTTTCTTACAAGGTTGAATAGAACAAGGCTTAGCACTAAAGTGATTATAGTAAATAGGGCTCAGTGGCATCTCTTAATGTGATACCGATAATGATATTAGCAAGGTCACACACTGACTTAAAATATTATTATCTGGACATTCACCCAATCCAGGGTTCTTAACAGAAAGAAGTTCACAAAGCAGTCCCTTACTTAAAAGAAGTGAAAACTCTATGAATAGATGGGTAGACATAAAAACAATATGAAAAAACAAGGGAAAAAACAATCCCAAACAATCCATAATGCTTCAACAAAAGACATCACTGACACCACAGTGGAGGAAATGTCAGAAGGAATATGGAAAGTTTATAGTTAAACTGTTCTATGAGCTAAAAGAAAATGTAAGGGATGAAATGAGAGAAAATACAGGAAGTGAAAGATGACTTCAATAAAGACAGAGATTCTGAAAAAGAACCAAATGGAAATCCTGGAAGTGAAAGACTCAATAAACCAAATTTAAAATTCAATGGAAGCCAGATGTAATGGAACATGCCTGTAATCCCAGTGGCTCAAGAGGCAGAAGCAGGAGGACTGTGAGTTCAAAGCCAGTCTCAGCAACTTAGCAAGTCCATAAGCAACATAGTGAGACCCTGTCTCTAAATAAAATATTTAAAAGGGTGTTGAGGATGTTGCTCAGTAGTTGAGCACCCCTGGGTTCAATCCCCCAGGCCCCCCCAAAAAGCCAATGAAAAATATTACCAACAGATTAGACCACTTTGAAAATAGATTATCAGACCTTGAACACAATTTATATAATCTTGAAAATAAAGTTGACAATAAAGAAAAGATGCTAAGAGACTGTGAACAGAATATTCAAGAAATCTGGGATAATATTTGAAGGCCAAATTTCAGAACCATTGGGATAGATGAAGGCTGTGAAACACAAGCTAAAGAAATGCAAAATATGTTCAATTAAATAATATCAAACACTTTCTAAGCCTTAAGAATGAGATGGAAATACATATAGGCATATAGGACTCCAAATATACAAAATCACAATAGAAATACTCCAAGACACATTATACTGAAAATGCCTAACATACATGTTTTACTCACCTATTTCACTGCTGTGATTAAATGATCTGACCAATTATAGAGAAGGAAAAGTTTACTTGAAGGATCATGGTTTCAGAGGTCTTAGTCTACAGAAGGTTGGCTTCATTCCTTGGGGCTCAAGGTGAGGCAGAACATCATGATGGAAGATCGTGGCAGAGGGAAGCAGCTCATATCATCAGGAAGGAGAGAGGGAGGAGGGAGGGAGGGAGGTTGGGAGGGATAGAGAGAGGGAGGGAGAGAGAGAGAAGGATTGAGAGAGAGAGGGAGGAGAGGGAGGAGAAGGAGGAGGAAGGAGAGAGAGAGACTCCACTCTCCAGATACAAAATATATACCCCATAGCCACACCCCAATGAACCACTCCCTTGAGCCACACCCCACCTGCCTCCAGTTACCACTCATTTAATCCCATAAGGGATTAACTAATTAGGTCAAGACATCCACAATTCAACCATTTCTTCTCTGAACCTTCTAGCATTGTCTCACATGTGAGCTTCTGGGGGACACCTCACATCCAAACCATAAAAATACAGAATAAGAATAGATTTATAAAAGCTGCAAGAGAAAAATGGCTGGTCATATTTAGAGGCAAACTAATCCACATTTCAACTGATTTCTTAATCCAAACCCTAAAAGCCAGGAGGGCTTGGAATAACATATACCCAACTCTGAAAAAAATGGATACCAACCAAGAATACTATACCCAGCAAAACTAAGTTTCAGAATTGAAGATCTCCCATGTTCTTGGATAGGCAGAATTAATATTGTCAAAATGGCCATATTAAAAAGCACTATAACACAATTCTCATCAAAATTCCAATGATGTTCTTCACAGAACTAGAAAAAGCAATTATGAAATTCATTTGGAAAATTAAGAGACCCAGAATAGCCAAAGCAATTCTTAGCAAAAAAAAGTAAAGACCAGACCTCAAATTTTACTACAGAACTATAGTAACAAAAACAACATAGTGTTGGCACCAAAACAGGTACAAAGACAAATGGAATTGAATAAAAGAGAGACAAACTCACATGAATTCAGTTATCTGATACTAGACAAAGATGCCAAAAACATATGTTGGAGAAAGGTGCTGGGAAAACTGAAAATCTGTGTATAGAATGAAATTTAAACCCTTTCATCCTGCACAAATGTCCAAAGTGGATCAAAGATCTAGGAATTACATGAGCAATGCTGCAACTGCTAGAAGAAAATGTAGGCCCAACATGCAGACACAGGAACTAATTTCCCTAACAAGATTCCTAAAGCATGGGAAGTAAAATAAAAAATGAATAAATGTGATGGCATCAAATTAAATAGCTTCTTCATAGCAAAGGAAACAAGAGTGTGAAGAGAGATCTTACAGAATGAGAGAAAATCTTTGCCACCTGCTTCTCAGATAGGATATTAATATCCAGGATATACAAAGAACTCATAAAACTTAACACCAAAAAACAAATAATCCTATTTATAAATGGGCAAAGGAACTAAACAGTCTCTTCTCAAAAGAAGAAATAAAAATGGCCAACAAATATAAGAAGAAATGTTAAACATCCCTAGCAATTAGAAAAATGCATATTAAAACTACACTGAGGGCTGAGGTTGTGGCTCAGTGGTAGAGCACTTGCCTCACATGTGTGAGGCACTGGGTTCAATTCTCAGTACCACATATAATAAATGAATAAAATAAAGGTCCATCAACAACAAAAAATATTTTTTAAAAATCCCCAAAGTTAAAAAAACTACACTGAGATTTCATCTCACTCCAGTCAGAATGGCAATTATCAAGAATACAAGTAGCAATAAATGTTGATGAAGATGTGGGGAAGAAGGTACGGTCATATATTGTTGGTGGGACTGCAAATTAGTGCAACCACTCTGGAAAGCAGTATGGAGATTCCTCAAAAAAGTAGGAATGGGATCATCATAAGATCCAGCTATCCTACTCCTCAATGTACATCCAGAAGATTTAAAATCAACATACTAGTGATGCTGCCACATCAATATTTATAACAGCACAAGTCACAATAGCCAACTTATAGAGCCAACCTAGGTGCCCTTCAACAAAAGAATGGATGAGGAAAATGTGTTATGCAGACACAATGGAGTATTACTCAGCCATAAAGAGGAATGAGTTCATAACATTTGTTCTGGAGATTATTATGTTAAATGAAACAAGCCAGTCCCAAAAAATCAAAGGCCAAATATTTTCTCTGATATGCAGAAGCTAATGCAAAATAAGGGGGTGGGGTGGATAAAAAGGAACAGAAGAAAGATCAGTGTAGTAGACAATGGTGAATGAAGGGAAGTGAGAAGGGATGGGATAGGGAAAGACAGTGGAATAAATCTGACCTAACTTTCCTATGTACATATATGAATATACCACAGTGAATCTAACCATCATGTATATTCACCAGACCCTTATTTAAAAAAAAAAAACTATAAGTAAATAGCAGAAAGATTAGTAGAGTAGAGGGAAGGGAACAGGGGAAGGGAAGAAGGGAGGAAGGGAGGGAAAGGGAATTTCTGGTGACTGAATCAATACAAATTATATTCCATACTTTTTTATTATGTCATAATGAATCCTATCATTATATATAACTGAAAGAAGCCAATAAAAAGTTTTCAGATAAATTATGACTAAGTAGTATAAATAATAAAATAAAATTACATTCAAGTGGTAGTTGTACAACCTTTTGAATTTACCAAAATTCACTTTGAGTGAATTTCATGGTGTATGAATTATAACTCAATAAAGCCACTAAAAAGGAAAAAACACTGAATCATGAATATAAACATGTGAACAGACCTAGAACTGGTAAAGATATCAAATTAGTAATCAAAAAATTCCCAACCAAGAAAAAAAGCCCATGACCAAATGACTTAACTGCTGAATTTCACCAAATATTTAATGAATTCTCAAAATCTTCCAAAATAAGAAAGGAAAACACTTCCTGACTCATTCTATGAGGTCAGCATCTATACTAATTATAAAACCAGATACAAAAAGGAATGAAAACTAGAGACCAATAGCCCTTATGAATATTGATGCACACATCTTCAAAATGATGGCAATCTGACTTCAGCAGCATTATGAAAGAACTATACATCGCCACCACGTGGAATTCATTTCCAGAATGTGGAATAATTAATTACATCAAAATCAAAGTAATAAGCCACATAAAGAGAACTCTAAAAGAAAAAAATTATGATGTTATCCATTGATGCAAAAAAAAAGCATTTGACAAATTCTCTTTGTTGAAGATAAAACACCCATACAGTAAGAACGTAAAGAGACTTTCTCAGCATGATAAAGGCCATAGATTAAAAATCCACAGCTAACACAATACTTAATGGTGAAAGAATAAATAAAGCTTTTCCAATAAGATCAGAGGGCTTGGGGATTTAGCTCAGTGGTAAAGCACTCGCCTAGGATGTGTGAGGCCCTGGGTTTGAAAGCATCACACTAAATCCAAAACAAGACAAGGATACACATTTTCAACACTTCTATTCAACCTAACATTAGATGTTCTGGTCACAGTTATTGTACAAGAAAGAGAAATAAAAATCATCCAAATTAGAAAGGAAGAACCAAAATCATACTCTTGATGGACTATAGGATCCTAAATTTTGAAAATTCTAGACACTTCACAAAAATTATAGCTTATAAGTGAATTCAGCATCAGTTTTGCAAGATATGAAAACAACACACAAAAGTCAGTTGCATTTATGCTAAAAATAAGTAATCCCCAAAAGAAATTAACAAAATAATTCTATTTATAATAGCTTTGAATAAATAAAATACTTTGGAATCAATTAATCATGAAGGCAAATATTAAAACAAAACAAAATTCATATATACTGGAGGTTACAAAACACTGCTGAAGTTTTAAAAGACATTTTCATAAGCCAGAAGCAGCTGCACATACTTGTAATCCTAGCAACTTGGGAGGCTGAGGCAGTAGGATCACAAGTTTGAGGCCAACCTACACAACTCAGTGAGACCCTGCCTCAAAATAAAAAATAACAAAGGGCTGTGGCTATAGTTCAGTGTTAGAGTGTTCCAGGTTCCATCCATAATGCTGCTAAATAAATAATACAGTAAATACAATATAATATATAAAAAAATTGAAAGACATTCCATACTCATTGACTGGAAGACATAAAATGCATATGTATGATAATACTACTCAAAGCAATATACTAATTCAATTCAATTCTTATCAAGATCCTTATAACTTTTTTTGCAAAAATAGAAAAACTCATCCTGAAATTCCTAAGGAATGTTTTAAAATCCTAAACAGCTAAAATAATCCTGAAAAATAAGAAAAAAAAGGAGATCACATACTTCTGATTTCAAAAATTAATATAGAACTGTAATAATCAAAACTGTGATATTATGATAAAGCAGAATATACACCAATAAAATAGAATAGAAAACCCAGACATAAATACTTGCGTATTTGGTGAATCAATTTTCAACAAGGTTACAAAGACCATTAAATGGAGTAAAAGGCAGTTTTTTCAACAAATGATGCTGAGAAACTGGATATATACATGCAAACAAATTAAATTGAATCCTTACTTCATATTCTATGCAAAAATAAACTTAAAATATACATACAAGTGCAGAAGCCATAAAACACTTAAAGGAAAACATAGGAGAAACACTTTACAGCATTAGATTGCATGATGATATTTTTAGAGTTGACACAAAAAGAATAGATGACAAAAGAAAAATATTAGATAAATTGGACCTCATCAAAATTAAAAATTTGTGCATCAAAGGATGCTATTATGAGGATGGAACAAGTGGAAAATGGGAAAAAACATTTGTAAATTGTACATCAGATAGATATTAATATCCTTAATGTATAAAGAATTCTTACAACTCAAAACAAAACATCAAACAACCCTATTAAAGAATGCACAAAGGACTTTAGTGAATATTTCTACAAAAAAGTATACAATGACCAATAAGCACATGAAAACATGCTCAACATCATTAGTCAATAGAGAAATGAAAAAAATCAAAGGCACTCTAAAATATCACTTCAAACCCTTTAGGATTACTGTTATCAAAAATAATAATAATTTTTTAAAAATAACAAGATTCAGTGAAGATGTGGAGAAACTAACTCTGGTGTATTGTTGGTGGGAAGGTAATGTAGTTCAGTCACTGTGGAAAACCTCATGCCAGTTCCTCAGAAAGTTAAACATAGTATTCCACTTCTAAGTATATACCTCGAAGAACTGAAAGCATGAACTCAAACAGATTATTTGCATACCAATGTCTATTGCAGCATTATTCAGAGTAGCCAAAAGGTGGAACCAACCCAAGCATCCAACAACACATGATTGAATAAACAATATGTGGCATATATAAAATAATAAACAATATGTGGCATATATAAAATGAAATATCATTCAGCCTTAAAATGGAATAAAATTTTAATATATGTTATAATGCTAAGTGAAATAAGTCAGACACAAAAGACTAATTATTATATGTTTTAACCTATATGAGGTAGCTAGAATAGGCAAATCATATAGAGACAGAAGGTATAATAGGGAGTTATTGTTTAATGTATACAGGGTTTCAGTTTGAGATGATGAAAAAGGTCTAGAAATGAATAGTGGTGATCATACAATATTGTGAATGTACTTAATGCCACTGAATTCTACACTTAAAATCCATAAATGATACATCTTAAGTAATGTGATAAAATATCACCAGCAAAAGCAAAAAAAAAATTTTCTAAATGTGTCAAAGACATGGAAAATACTTTATATAGAGGAAATGCAGATGGAAAATATGCATATGAAAATATTTTTACCATTATTAGTCATTAGGTAAATACAAATCAAAACCACAATGAGTTACTACTTCACATTTATCAAAGTTCCTAAATTTAAAAATACTGATAATATCAAAGATTGCAAAGATGTAAATAAATTCAATCATTCACATATCGTTAATGGGGATATAAATGGTACAGTCACTCTCAAGAATATTTTGACGATTTTTTAATTGAAAAATATATTTACAAGGCTGAGGATATAGCTCAGTGATAGAGCATTTGCCTAGCATGCATGGGGGCCAGGGTTCAATCCTTGGCACTGCAAAAAAATGCTAAAAATGTATTTGCCATGTGGTCCAGCAATTGCATTTTTGGGAAATTATTCCCAAAGAAACAAAATTTTATATTAACATAAAACCTGTACATAGATGTTCATGCTACTGTGTTTTCAATAGCTTACAACTAGAAATAATGGAACTGATTTCATTGGGTGAATTAAATAAAATGTGGTAAATCCATACAATGGACTATAACTAGACAATAGGAAGCACTGAGATAATGCTAAACATGGCAACTTGGAAACACATCACGGGAATTATGCTGAGTGGAAAAAAAACAATCTCAAAATGTCCAATGCTGTGTGAGTTCATTTACATAAGATTCCTAAAATAACAGATATGAAGAATAATAAAATAATAGATATGAGGAAAAGACTAATGTCTGTCAGGGATTAAAAATTAGGGTGGGTGAAATGGTATATAGCTATAAAGTAGTAATAAGATGGGGTTTTGTAGTAATTGAATACTTTTGTGTCTTGATAGTGAATATGAAGCTCACATATGACAAAGTTACATAGCTCTAGAGAGAGAGGGAGAATGCATGCAGTGCTATTGAAATTTGAAAGAACTCTGTGGGTTGTACCAATGGTAATTTCCTGTCATTGTCATTGTACTATATTTATGCAACATGTCAACATTGGAAGAAGCTGGTAAAGGGTGCATGAGACCTCCCTCTACATTTCTTTGCAACTTTCATTTAAATCTATAATTATTTCAAAAGTTAAAAAAATTTATAAAAGATTAATTCTCCAAAAGAGGTCTTGCCTTTTGAAATTAGCCTTGACATGTCTCCCTAAAACTATTCCATATGTCATAGAGTCCCTTGAATTCTTATTTACCCATATCCAGCCTGAGTTCTACAATAATCTTAGTACAACTTTGGATTCCCATGTTCTTTTTTAGAGAACCATTTTTTCTGTTAATGAATACGAAAAATTCTGGTGAACTGTTACAAATATAATGTGTCACTTAACGTCCTGGTTTGTTTTTGCTCAACCGTATTTTGATTGACATATCCTTGTATATAGTTATGAGGACAAATGAGGATCGGGGCTGTAGCTGTAGCTCAGTGGTACTTGCCTGGCATGTGTGAGGCCCTGGATTCAATATTCAGCACCACATATAAATAAATAAAATTAAACAGAAGATCCATTGACAACTAAAAAATATATTTAAAAAAATTTTAAATGAAGATCTTCACAAAATAATGCTTTCTTAAGCTAAGATGTATTTCAATGATGTCCTATAATGGTTGATAATCAATTTGTGTTGTATAGTATCATACACAAAAAAACTCTAAAGTCCCCCATGATGTCCCAAGTGATGATAGTATATTTTTATTTTTTTCTTAATAATGGGGTCAAAATGCCTCTGGCAGTGAGGTTTGGGTTTGTCAATCAGCTTAATATATATCTATCATTAAATGACATCATAACCAAGTTTTGCTCTAAGTTTCTTAACTTTACCATTACTTTTGTTCACAATTTGAACTAGATCATTGAGTATATTATGCATGCAGTACTATTGAAATTTGAAAGAGTTCTGTGGATAGTACCAATGTTAATTTCCTGTCATTGTCATTGTACTATAGTTATGCAACCCTATTCTTGAACAAAACCCTGTTCTGTATAACTGGTCTTGCATCAGTAATATTTTTTGTAAATTTTGGTTGAAAGAATAACCTGAGTTTCAAATCATCACAATCATTTATAAACTGATTCCTTCCCATAAACACTTGTTATTTTTAATGTGTAATTTGGAGATATTAATTCATAATTATTTTTAAGTTCCCTTTTAGAGATTACCACACACTCAACTAATACATAAATGTGATTTTTGTTCTGTTTTCTCACCATATAAAGCTTCTGAGTCACTAAAATTTAGATTACTTGATTATGTGAATGGTTTTAACTAATAATAAGCAGGGTTTGAATATCCTTAAAAGTATATTCATGTTTTATACCAAATTTTTATTTAATTATGTGACAAACCAGCCTTACCTAAATCATTGGTACAATCTTTGGTAGATACTTATGATAGTTGTTATGAAACTAATCTTTGAAAACTGCTTTTGTACACTATAATATGTAATGGATCAAATTAGATATGTTCAGGTTGCAGGTATGTCATTCACTAGCTCTGAAACCTTTGGAAAGTTACTTAAGTTTGTTTAATTTTTTGCCCTGTAGAGTAAAAATGGTAATAGGGCCCACTTTTTGTTTGGATTAAAAGAGTTGTTACATCCAAGATGCTTAGCAAAGTGACAGGTATAAAGTGCTTAAAACATACTTCCTACTATTACCCTCAATGGACATTATGGTGCCCCTCTGGGAATCCCAGGGCTAATAGAAAGATTACTTTAAGCTGAGAACCTTTGAGATTCAATGTGTGCAGTAAGAAACCTTCCTTTATTTGCTCAAAAGCAGCAACTTCTGGGAAGTGAGTCTACCATAAATTTCCTCTCAGTGGAGTTTCATGACCATGAAAAAGACCACTCATACATGCATAAACCAATATTATCACAAACTTTATCTCACATTTCCCCTAAAAGCCCACTTGTCTTTCTTAAAGAAACCTGTTTATTCTTCTCATAAGAGCCTTTCAACTTTCTCCCTTTCCCTACTAAATTATGTATATAAGTCTCTAACTTTAACCATGGTAGTACATTAGGATTAGCATTTTACCATATTATCTCATTTAATAGCATTTGACACACTGTGAGCACAGATGTAATTTAGTTAGATAAAATTTACTTACATATGACAGAAAATTAACTTCAAGTAGGAACTCCCACATAGAGTTGGAAAGACACTTGCCAAATCAAAGTATTTTGGAAAGATATTTACCAAACCAAAGAAAGAACTGGTGAATATCAAAGAACTGGAAAAGCAGACACCAGGGAAGGAGTCTGGACAACTTCAAGGTACACCTTTTTGATAAGACTATGGTTAGCTGCACAGATTGCACAAGTTTCATCTAAGCCTTACCACCTGAGACATTAAAATTGCCTTTCTTAGAACAGCTAAAAAAATTCTAGGGAAGGACTCAAATTGTACTAGCTTGAGCCATATGTGCATGTTTATGCCTAGAGACACAAACTTCACTAGAACCAATATTCCAGGAATGGAAAGAGGAGCAGTTTTTCAAAAGGGAATGACATTTGACAGGAGGGTGGTGTCCTAGGAATATAAAACATGTGTCCATTAAGATGGATATTGTTATACCTACTTTACACATAGTGAAATCAGGACTCAGTGAGTTTTTTAACAAAGAAATCACACACTTACTAAGCGATGGAGTGAGAAAAGAATCAAGCAGAGTTTTTTGTTTTGTTTTTTCCTCACTACAAAACTCACTGAGTTCTGCTGGGGAAGGAGAAGTTAAATCAATTACATACCAGTACTGCATTTTAAAGGAATATACACATAGGCACTCTTTTGAGAATCACAGATTAAACTAGACCAACCAATATTTAAAGGTAGTCAATTGTAAAGGATAATAGCTTTTGATATTCCATTCTTCTGGCTCCTAGCTATAGATTTACTGAATACATTAGGTTGATAACACACTCTTGCTATCCCATTACCTCTACATGCTTAGATATGGACATTATCTCTTTAACTTGATGGCCCCCAAAATATATAAAAGATATTTGTATATAAAACATATTTTGCCAAAGATGAAATGAGAGATGAACGTACTCTGCAATAATAAAAACATAATTGAATATTAAACATTCCTGTTTTTAAAATTCCCGTAAACATTTCTGCCCCCTCAGGCTCCAGTCTCTTTTCATGTTAATGTGCCCTAATTTTCATTTGTCTCTTGGAAGCAAGCAAACAATAATCAAAAGCAAAAAGTATTAATAGAGCAACCAGAGAAGAAACAAATTCCTCCTAATATTTCAGGTAGAATAATCTAATTCTAATTAAGCTATTTGTCCAAAACCTTCACAGGAACCTGGGTTTTTGTTCCTGTGAGATCTACATACATGTGTTAACAAATTCAAAAGGAAGAAAAGCACAAAGAAGAAGTCTCCCTCCCACCCTTATATTTCCATTCCCTTCCACAGAGGCAATCATCATTACTAGTGTCTCATGATTACTATTGTCCAAAAGAATACAGGATAAATACATGATCAAAAATGACCAGATTCACTTATATTCTTTTCTGATTAAAAAAAAAAAAACGATAGCATAATATAGGGTATAGTTGTCACTATTTTCATTTCAGATGAATTATCTCATTTGCATTTGCTAAGATATTGATTAATTTATTTAATAAATTTATTACCACTCTGTACCAGACACTGGGCTACATCAATGAACACATATTAAAGATCAATGGACATCAATAAACAAAGATCTTTGTTCTCAAAGGACTTACATTTAATGTGAGAGGACAAGCAACATGATGAACAATAAATAAGCAAATTACACAATGAGTTAAAAGATGATACTTTTTCTATAAAGGAAATCCAAGTTGAGTAAGGGGAAATTATACATGTGTGAGACACATGTCATTTAAAATAGAGTGGTGGAGTAAGTATCACTGAGACAGTGACATTTGAGCAAATATTTGAAAGAGGTGAGATATCCATGAGAATATCTAAGGAAGTGTTTCATGAACACAGGGAAAAGTCAAATGTCATATCTTATTTCATTTATTCCTCACTACAAAACTCACTGAATTCTGCTAGAGGAGGAGTTAAATAAGTTACCTGTTAGGCTTTCTATTTCTCTTTTTTCACTTTATTTACTATAAAGTCTTTATTTTCTTAGTTTAGTTTTGAATCTTTTTAAACTGTAGATTGAATACCGGGGCACTTAACCACTAAGCCACATCCCCAGGCCTTTTTTTATTTTTATTTTTTTGAGACAGGGTTTCAATAAGTTTCCAAGGCTGGTTTTGAACTTGCAATCCTGCTACCTCAGCCTCTAGAGTTGCTGGGATTACAGGTATGCATCACCACACCTCGCTTTCTTAAAACTATATTTTATTTTTATTTATTTTATTTTATTGGATTAGTGGGGGTTGAACCCCAGGGGAACATTGCTACTGAATTATACCCAGTCCTTTTTATTTTTTACTTTAGGACAGGGTCTCACTGATTTTCTTAGGGCCTCGCTAAATTGCTAAGTCTGGCCCAGAACTTGGGTTCCTCCTGCCTCAGTTTTCCAAGTTGCTGGGATTACAGGCATGTGCTAATGTGCCTGGGTTGAATCGTTCTTCTGATAATTTGGAAAGCTTGTCTGTTTTTCTAGTTGTTGTGTTCCTAACTACAATTTTATTTAATGTTTAGTGATTTCTTTATAAAATATCTACCGTATTGCTACCATAAATTATAACAGAAAAAAAACACTAATTTTCATTTATTATATTGTTTTTCTTAGGACATAAATTTAATTATATATTTATATGCCTATCACTTGTCAGATTTTTTGATCCCCAGATAGAAAATGAGTCCTTTCCAGGCCAAACTATCCCTAGTTGCATCTATATTGATAGTGTTAGCATAAAAAGTTATTTTCTATGTATGTTTTAGTTTTGTTAGATTATTTTAGTCTTAGTCTCATAGTTAAATTGATTTAATGCTTACAATTGACACTTCTGCACTGGATCCTCCATTCATTTCTTAATAGTCTAAAATTTGTTTCTCCTGCAAAGGCTCAAGAGAACTCTGCTTCTCAAGTTCTTGCATATTCGAAAATGTGTGGAAAATGTGTGAAAAACATGATATGTCATATTTTTCAAAATCATATTATTCACACATTTTTGGTGCTGTGAGAAGGCAAAGGATTACGTGTTGAGTAGTCAAATAGTATTGCCAAGGTTTGTACCTGCATATGGGAATGATCAAGTTATATTGTAGTAACCGTTTTTCTTACTGAATCAGTGATATGAATCCTGTTTCTCACTTGCCATTTAGCCCTTTGTAGAGCTTACAAATGCCTTGGAATTTAAAGCCTAAAAAAGGGAACTGAAATTAAAAGTCTTAATATTAAAAAGCAGAACATTTGCTAAACTTCATCATGTAAATCAGAAAGCAATGACCAATATTCAAAAAATGGTTAGAATGTGTTCCCATGCATTAGAATACATGATTGTTAATAATCATACCTTTAAAATGTATTAATACAGGAAAATACTAGTGCTGTGATGATAAATTTGTTTATAAGCAGAATACAAAATCATATGCTCATTAGTTAAAGTGAGGTTAGGAGTGCCATATGTACTGGCACTAATTCTGTCCAGCTATAGCCTCCACTCTTGTATTTATTACTTTTAAAAAATTGAGACAACTACCACTTTTTCATTTATAAAACAGATATTACAGATGTTAATAAATGTAAAGTGCTCTGAACAATGTCTGGCACATACAGACAATACAATACAAAGTGTTGAATAAAATAATAATTAATGCATATAGGTACTTTGGCAATGAGAAAACATGATGAAATTTTGGATATAACTACTCCTGCAGTTTCCCTTTGGCTTGGGTTTCTTTTCTGAAACAAAGTACTGATGTTTTTGCAAAGGTATCAAAATCACAAAGCCAGAATTTCTATAACCTCGAACCAAGGAATGCTCTATTTCTGATAAGGTTCACCCTTTTGTCCCCTAATTCTCTGTTGTCCAGACTTCTTCTGCCTCCTCTATTTACATCATTCCCTTTCTTTCCCTTTGCAAAAGTCCCTCCAATTTACCACAGGCCAGGGCCCAGTGCAGATCTGGCTCCACCCATCACTTCGGCCCATCCTATTAACCCTCCTCCCTCTGGCCAGTCAGGCCTTTCACAACCTCTCCACCACCCACATATTACTTTTTCCCAAGGACCCCTACTCTGCTGGTTTCTTATTTCCTCCCTCCCCTCTCTCTTCTCCTTTGTCACATCATTTCTGACAACCACTCCATGTTCTTCATCTTTCCCCTCTTTTTAAAGTTGGTACCGAAGATTTTCATGGATTTCAGCCAGTTATGCTTGTCTGAACCCTTTCCGTGATGACATTCATATATAAACACATAAATAATATTTACATCTGTGTTGGTATAAGACATATATAATCCAAGCTGAACTCATTGTTATGTACTTATTATATTCATTTCTCTTGTGATTTAAAAGAAAATATTTTCATAGGCTGTGAAAACTAAATTAGGATGTAGACACTGCTTGTTATGTTCAACAGATAAATCTGACTTATAGAAACCTCCCAACTAAAGCCTCCCATTGAAGGAGAATTTGTCACTCCAAAATACTCAGAACACAATGCTTAACATTTTTAATAATTTTATTTTGGAATGAACAAACATGAGGTAATAAAGTTTAACTGATGATATAAGGTAATTCATTTACAAGAAAGATGAGAATATTACAGAAGTGAAAATACACACTTTAACCCCACCTGGCAGAAGTACATAGTACAATTTATGGCAGGCCTTAGGAGAAATGGTTTTAAGCATAATGCGCTTAATTATTACTAAGCAATAATAACTAGTTTTTGAGATCACTATAGCACATAAAACACAGGAGCCTATAAACAAGGCAACAGTTATTAAGTGTGGATTTGCTGCAAATGTTTATTCTTATATTAGCAATTTCTCAAATTGTAAATCAAGTGTAATTTAATTAGTATTATTTGCTACATAGCTATTACAAAGAGATGAAGGCACAGTTAGCACAACAGAATAAAGCCTACTTATCTTGAGAGGGCTGGAGAAATGAGGCTATCAGTTTTTATTTATTCAAAGGAGAGGAAAAACCAAACATATAAATATCAGTTATAAGTTCTGGTAATTTTCCAAAGCTGGGGACTAATAGTATCCTGACAAAAGTCCACACTATTAGGTTATTCACATGCTTAGAGAGCTCACTTCCTTCTACGTTTCTTGACAAAGTTTAAACCACTGGAGTGCTAGGTGAAATGCATTGCTAAGTATATCTGAACATTGTTTTATATGCAACTACCAAGAAGAGACACACAAAGACTGCAGGTAACTTATGATTAAGTTTTGGTTATTGTAACTGCCAGTTATTAAACGGGAGACCCACAGACTCCAACCATTCTACTTCAGCGATCGATGTCTTCTGCCTGGGAGATCTGGTCTTGGACTTTAGCACCATCAACTGGAGCCACCCGGATCTCCTGTGTGATTCTATCAGAAGTCAGGGTATTACATTCCCTGACCATCCCCTCTTGCTCAGCCTCAAGGGCTTCTCCTGTGAAGTATAACACAGCTCTTGGGATGACAAAGGTGCGCAAAGTATGAGCAATGAAAACATCTTCCTCATCCTTATCGGCATCTAGACCCCATCGAAGAGCATTGAAGAAATTGAAGAAGGACTCTCGGGGAAATTCTTGGGTCGTGGTTCGCATCAATCCCCAAAACCTGTGCCTCTGCTTCTTCAGGACCGTTTGCACAGTGACATTCTTTCCCTCCTTCCAGTCTATTTTGCAACCAATGCAATGCTCCACTGCAGAGCCCCTAAAGGGGTGAGGATCTGAGTAATCAAGCTTAGACTTGAGCGTGTAAGTTTTGGTCAGCACCTCATTCGTAAAGTAGTCGTTGGGTTCGAAGTGAAATTCCAGCGTGAAGGTGAGAGGCTCATCAGGTTTTGAAAACTTGACTTTCACGTCTTCCAAGAGCCTCAGAATGGGCTCATCGTATTTCTTAATCAGGGGAGTGATCTCCTGCACATTCTTTAAAACCGTGAGCCAGAAATCTGGGATCCCTTTAGGATCCTCTTTCTCCCCGTCTATATTATGCCCCTCCACTCCTCCATACTCCCCAAACACCTCCTCGATGTCCTCAAAACCCTCCTCACAATACTCCTCCAAGTCCTCATACTCCGAATTCTCTTCTGGACCGTATATCTGAGCCTCAGAGTCATCTGCCACCTCATTAAGGTTACAGTCTGCGACCTTGGACTTCACCTCACATTCCTCTTTCGTGGGCTCGTATAATGCATTGATGATCTGACGTCTCTTTTCCAGTAAGGGCCCATAGATCTCGGCAAATTTCCTCTCGATGGAATGAAATTCCTTGAGGTACTTGGCCTCTAAGCCGGCAGATTTGGCCTGAAGCTTTTTGAGAGCGTACACTCGGTACTTAACCGCCAGAGGCAGGCTCTCAATAAAGTCCGCGTCTAAGGAGTATCCCATCAAAGGCTGCGGGGAGGCTGCAGCTGCCACAGCGCCCAATAATGGGCTCACTTCACCGGCTGCGCCTTGTTCTCCGAGCCCTTCCATCTTCAGTTATTTGACAGGAAAAGACTCACCGAAGTGAAGAAGACAGCTTGGTCTTGTCCGCAGGCACCGGCGGGGGTCAACACGGAGGCGGAAGCGGCAACGGCTGCTGGAGAAGCTGGCGTGAAGTGGCGGATGCCGCGGAGGACCCGGCGGGCAATATAAGATAGCAGGCCTAAGGCGAAGACAGAAACAGCCCACTAAAGACCTTTCCCACTAGCTGCCGTGGCAAAAAGAGGAGGTGCCGCAAGCCGACTGCGCAGAGAACCCTCTGAACTCTTTTTTTTTTTTTCCACAGTTCACCCTATTTGCTGAGTGGCTGTGATTGACAAGCTCTCGTCCTATGCGTGATTAGATCCATCACATCTCTAGCGCCACCCACCTCCCCGGAGGTAGCAGCTCCAAGACGGGAGGGGGGTTCACTAAGGAAAATTCGAGAGGGAAGGAGCGGATTCAAACTACTCTAACAGCAAGACCTAGAAAACTAACGAACAAGAAAGGAAGCGGGAAAGGTGACTCAAAAACCTTATGTTCAAATACACAAACAAAAGAGAAGGGAAAGAAACACCAAAATATTAAGAGTGGAAATCTTTAGGTGATATGATTCCCCAGGAATTTTTAATTTTCTAATTTTGACTTTTCAGAATTTCTTTGAAAGTGTGCGTTCTTTTTAGATTGAATCCTATTTCCTGGGGAGAAGTGGGATGAGGTGGAATGGAGATGGAAGAAAGAGGAGATCTAGGTGCCCACAACCATATGTATGTGTGACTAGTTAATACTTTACATCTGGGTTATCAATATCCCAGAGTATTAGTGCTGAATTGCCAATTATGTTTGTCCATGATGGCTATTTTGGAGTCAAAATAAAAGGATGTTCCAATGTGATATTAATGAAAATCAAAACATTTGCCTTGAAATTCTGAATAGATTGTAAATATTTAATGACCCAGCACTAGGGAAAAGGTTAAAGACACGATGATGTGTTCAGAAGATGACATTCCATGGGACATTACAAATTCCCTAAGGTAGAGGTTTTTTTTTTTTTGGGGGGGGGGAGATACCCAATACAGATCAGGTATAACAAAGATTTTAATTTTTAAAAAGGGTTTATTCCTGACTTAACAGCTCACTCATTAGTGTTGTAATCACAGGAATACCCATAGTTCCGATGTTAGTGTATTTATTTCCAAATTTTTAGATATGTGTGAATGTGTTTTTGTTTTAGAAAATTATAAGTACAGTATTGTTTCAGTGTTTCTCCTCACTTTACCTCACAGCTTCCCTTTCAGATGATGGGTTTCTAAGTTGATTGGTGGTTTTATATTTGAGGTAGTGCCTAGTGCCACTTTCTGCACATCCAGATTTTCACTAAACAATCTTGATTAGAAAGAGGAAGAGGAGAAGAAATAAGAGTAGAAGAACAGAAAGAGAACAAGAATGAGATTCCTCCCACTAGGGTAAATGATCCATGTTAGGGAGTCAAAAAATTGGTAAGTATTGCTTAAATAGAATGTGAAGAAAGGTGTTATTTTCCTCAATGAATACTGTTTCAATAGTTACTCTGTGTGCATGCTTGCACATGCTTAATTAAAACACATTGCACTTAAAATAGAACAAAGGCAAATAATATGTGAAGTTTCAGTCAAGGATCAGGTTCAAGTATCAGTGCCATATTTTCATAGTTGAGTCCTACAATGCTCTCTTCAAATTTTTTAATTTCTGAAGTTACAAAATCTCTTTTCCTTTTCTGATAAAAATATAATACAAGCTTATTTTAGAAAATTTGGTAAATGATGGATTTATAGTGGATGAAGGAAACCACTAGCAATTGAGCCATTTTGAAAGAATTAATGCAAAGACATCAGTGTCTTCTTCTTTGTGCACAGATGACATTTTTAAAAACTGGAATAGTATATTATTGACTCTTCCATACCTGCTCATTTCCCCTCAGATTACTATTATAAGCATCTTCCCATTTCAAAATTATGATTTCAAAGATTATCTATTGGTATTTAAGTAATTAAAATTGTTTAGTACATAACAAATACAAATAAAGAATGCACTCACTTACATGACTTCAGATTTGTAAATTTCTCCTTATAGTAACAAACAATCTTAAAGTCAAAAGGAGAACATCTTTAACAGTACATGAAATTAAACATTGCTATGGAGAAGTAATCGATATATCCTAGGATTCACCCTGACCAACCAGCTATTTTGGCTATAAATCTTGTTCTTATTGTTCATGAAGTTGAACAATAATTTCTCTCTCCACTGCAATAATCTTGACACTTGATGCAATATTGCTGAATAAAAACTTCTGTGCTGTTTTAACAAGTATCAGAATGATTCTTCTTTCACAAAGATTAAACACTGCAAAGCCAATAATAGTTGCTGTATCTGGAGATGCAGAATTTGGGATTTCAAGCTATTTTCTTCTGTATGCTTGTCAATATTTCCGACCTATTATTTTTGCCAGTCATATTCATGAAATGCATAATTAGAAACTATAAATGCATAAATGAATGAATGAAAGAATGAATGAAAGGAAAAGAAAGAAGTCCCAGCCTTTTCAATAGAAAATAACCTACCTCTCTTCAGAAGGAGCCCAACTCAAATATTGGTTTGGTCATGGGAAACACTAATTCACTACCTTTAGTGTCTTCTGCCCCATTTATCTTATGTTTTCTTTAAATATATGCCTGGCATGCTACAGATATTTCAAAACATTTTACTTCCATCATTTAATTTCTAAAGAACAGGCAGGCTAAAATTTTCGAACCTCTATCAACCTAGAAATATGTTACTGTATTAGGGTTCTTCAGAGTAATAGGACCAATAAGATAGATTAGACAAATGGATAG
Organism: Sciurus vulgaris; assembly: GCF_902686455.1. Classification (NCBI taxonomy): domain Eukaryota; kingdom Metazoa; phylum Chordata; class Mammalia; order Rodentia; family Sciuridae; genus Sciurus; species Sciurus vulgaris. The sequence goes on along the minus strand of NC_136471.1, from coordinate 76,759,465 downwards.
ATAGATAAAAGATTGATTAACCATCATGAGAGAAAAATATTCATTTATATTGTCTTTTATAATCATATAATTTTCTTTAAAATTACTCTTTGTTTTTTCATGTACTTTGGGAAAAAAAAGTAGTTTTCAGAGGATTAAGAAGTTTAAGACTAATACAAATCCTTATAACATCCAAATACAATAGCAGAACACAAGTAACGCTACCAAACTACTTCTGTTTAAACTTTGGGTTGCTTTTCATGTATTATCCTTAAAGTAAATGTGATTTACACACATTACAATTACACAAAATAGTTAGGTAAGCTTTGATTCGCATGCAGTAAACAATTCAGTAACATAAACAACTAACTCACTCCTATCTTGCAATAGATTTGTTCTGCAAATTTTTAAATATACAAATATAAATTAGTTATCAATTTTCAAAGAGTGCAGATTGTTCTAGTTCATCTTTCATTTAACTATGAAAATCATTTACCTTTGCTCTATTACTGAGCTTTAATTAGCTGAAAATGAAAGTCCTATGTAACACTCTAATAATTCTAATTCTAAAATGATGGAATAAAATCAGAAAACTAGATCGACCCTCTAACTCACATTAAGTAAGAACAGTGACAGTAATATCAAATATACACTTGCTGGTTAATCTTACTAACTAACTGATTTCAGATACACCCTTCAGTTGGTGGTACATGGAAATAGACTTTACAAAAAGGGCAACTTAAACACTATGGTCTAGTTTAAGATATTATGTTTAGAGAATAATCTGTGGGTTTCAAGAAAAACAAAATCTCTAATGAATTGAGTGGGTTATCTTCTGATGACAGCATAGCTAATACAAAAAAAAGAGAAAAAAAAGCGTCCCCCTTGGAATAGACAGATAGACAGACAGATAGATTAGAATGAAGAATATAACAAATTAATGTGAGTCTGGATTTGACTTCTTTATGCATAGTTGTCAAGGGGTTTTGCTGGGCTTTTAACTCCCCAATGTACTCATACTACTTTGCCACCAAAAACACCACCCCTATGAGCCTCTCAAAAATAAATGCACAGACATTTTCTTCCATAGATGAAATCACACCATTCCTACATCTTACATAGTTTATGTTTAGTGGTTGTAGTTACTGTTAACCACATAGGACTAAATGACAAACTAAAATCCTATCTACAACTTTAGTTAGTTTTCACATTATAAATTCCCTGTCCTTTATGGCTTTACTATATTTGAACCAAAATAAACTTTTGGAAAATGAATGACTATATATGAGTTTATAGGTAGAGAAATACCTTATTTTCAAAATTTAAGTGTTCTCACCACAAAAAAGATAAGTGAGGTATCACATACATTAACTAGATCTATTTAGTCATTCTACACTATATATATATGTATATATATATATATAAACCATGATGTATGTGATAAATATCTACAACTTTAATTTGTTTAATAAAGATAAATAAAATATAAAATTACTTGTAAATAAAACTTTGTATTCCTGCTTAAAAAAGAAATTGCTTATTTCCAACAAGTATTCCCAATCTTTTTCAAAGTGTGTTTTATAAATGACTTTTTATTTGGAACATGAGAGATTTATTATGAGTCCACAATTGATTATGAAATCTTCACAACATATTTTACCCATTCAGCTTCTTCATCTGGACAATGATACCCTTAGTCATAGTAATGTTGGAAGTAAATCACAAATCTCCCAAGTCCCTTCTCATGCTGTACAGATACTAGTTAAATTTACAAAACTCATTCAGGAAAATTTCTCAAAATTTGGCAAATGACAGAAAAAACTGCTACAATATAATAGTCGTGAGAAAGAAAAAAAGCAGCCACTGATGTGGGGAGATAACCTAGTACTCACTGTACTCTCCTTCTTAACATAAACAATCTAAAAACACCAACCTAAGAAAAAGCACTGACAATGATGGATCAAGATTTTTAAAAAATTCTCTGTACCAATGTCTGAACCTAGAAAAATATATAAACAGTGTTCAAAGCACAAAAAGGAGCAAACACTCCCTTATCCTGGCCAGTATGAGTAACTGCTGATTATAGTTTTAGCTATGCTCTAGTCTCCCCTATTTCTAGATAACATATTCTAAAAGATATGCAGTCATAGTTTACTTCCATCTCCTGACATCACTTATTCCAGTGTAAAGCCTGGCTTGCTTAAAACTCACCTGAATTGCCTAATACAAATAAAAATCCCATAATAAATCTTTTTAAGCAGTCATTCTTATGTGGGTGCCTGAGACCATTCCTAAATTCAGAGATTCACTACTAATCACCAGACTTGGCATATAGACAGACTGCTAAGTTTTATTTTAGTTAAAGGATACAAAGCAAAATCAGCAGAGGAAAAAGGCTCTTTGGGCAAAGGTCAGAGGAAACCAAATACAGGATTCCTCTCTGAGTGGTATCACAATTTACACGTTTCACCCAGCAATGATTTGTGACAATACCTGTGAAGTGTTGTCTAGTGGAAGCTCATCACATACTGATTAACCAAGGCTTTTACTAGGGGTTAATCACATATGCACCCTCTTCCCAGCACATATAAAATTTCACAGTCCCAGAAGAAAAACAGGTATTCAGCACAAACCATATCATTTCTACCAAATGTTTAGACATACTAAGCCTGTGTATCAATCAGGAAAGTTTACAATTAGGGAAGAAAATTGGTTACCCAACAAATCCCCAAACCAAGAGTACAACTTGCATGCAGGTTTTTCTGTGTGTATCAGTCTTGGACCTGCTATGTTAACTCTTTTCCACAATCCACCCCCACCTCGCTTTGCTTGTTGGACAAGATGTCTTCATTAGTTAGATCCTAGTCAGTAGGACAAGAATAATCAGTAGTATTGCTCTCAGTTTATGCCCTTTAGGGGTCTTGCATTTAGCCAGTCAAAAAGAAATTCATTTACCATTGAGGTCTACTTTAGGCAGCTAACTGTCTTCCTACATAAGTTTTTGTATTAATTTTTAGAGCTTGAGTCATCCAATAAGGTATAGCACAACTCTGACCAGTAAGTCAAAGCTGACTTGAATGCCTTCCAAGACTATGGCAACATAAAGACAGAGCACACATAAAAGTAGACCAATGCCAGAGGGTACAATTGTTACCCCTGTGCCCTCTGCTATTATGCAATTGTTAGTTCATCCCAAGAAAGGCACACATGACTCAGGATATACAGGTTAACAGAACCTTCGAAGTGGCCTCCCCAAAGGAGATCACCTTCCCTGGGATTTTCAGTCTAGTCTAATTCAGTTTAGTCCTTGGTTTTAGACTGAGTGCCTGAAGTCAGGCAGTTCCCAAAAGTTTTGTTTGTCCATGATGTCAATACATCTGTCTTGGGTAGATACACAATTCAGAGGTGATCTTCACAGAAATGCAGGAACTGGGACCACCCTGGCTGTCTCATAATCAGCATTATCAGGTATGATCTTAGGCCTAGCAGTCAGTTTGAATTCAAAGCACTCTTGGTAGCTTGAAGATAATACTTATGCTTTCACTGGGGAGGAGGAGAAAGCTTGAGGAGCAGTTCTGACAAACCAAGGTCTCTAGTACCTTATCCCTCCTCCCCTGCTTCTATGGGAGCCTGTTTTTTGTTTGTTTGTTTGTTTGTTTCAGTTGTTACAAAAATCAGTGTGTCTCATTTAGTAATAATAATTTACATTTTTCCCAATCATTTTTTGGTCTCATCCAGAACATTCATCCGGATAAATTTTATTCAAGAGGGACCAAAGTATCTTCATGTAAAAAAATTTTTTTCTGATCAAAGCATAGATTTTCAAAAATGTTCAAAATGTGTTTATATAGTCCTCACCTCTTTCATCCTGGTCATTTATCCAATGACAGTCAAAAAAAGAATCATTTCTTTCTGAGAATATCCTTATTGAATATTTAAACTATGTTACTAAGGTGTGTGTAACAGAAGAAAGGCAAGAAAAGTAGATTTAGGTAATCAGTCCACAGTCACAAACTCCAACTAATCCAGAGTCAAATAGAACTAGACAATAATATTCAGCCATCCTTGAGGAGTCAAGTGTCTAACCTGTCATAAGTAGGTAGACATGTCACATCTCTGTGCTATGCTTCTCTTACTTGTAGCTTTCAGCTAGAATTACAAGTTCAGAATACAATGAGAAATGAGCAGACACTTTACAGATCTACAAGTAATCAACAGATATATGAAAAATGTTCAACATCTCTAGTAATAAGAGAAATGCAAATCAAAACTACCCTAAGATTCCATCTCACCCCAATTAGAATGGTAATTATCAAGAATACTAGTAACAATAGGTGTTGGCGAGGATGTGGGGAAAAAGGTATACTCATATGTTGCTGGTGGGGTTGCAAATTAGTGAAGCCACTCTGGAAAGCAGTGTAGAGATTCGTTAGAAAATTTGGCATGGAACCACCATTTGACTCAGCTAACCCACTCCTTGGCCTATACCCAAAGGACTTAAAATCAGCATACTACAGTGATACAGCCACATCAATGTTCATAGCTGCTCAATTCACAATAGCTAGATTGTGGAACCAACCTAGATGGCCTTCAATAGATGAATGGATAAAGAAACTGTGGTATATAAACACAATGGAATATTACTCGGTCATAAAGAAGAATGAAATTATGGCATTTGCAGGCAAATGGATGAAGTTAGAGAATATCATGCTAAGTGAGATAAGCCAATCCCCAAAATCCAAAGGCCAAATGATCTCTCTGATAAATGGATGATGATACATAATGGGGGGTGCGAGGGTGGCAAGAATGGAGGAAGGATGGATTGTATAGAGGAAAAAGAGGGGTGAGAGAGGTGGGGGAAGGAAAAATAACAGAATGAGACAAACATCATTACCCTATGTACATGTATGATTACACATATGGTATGACTCTAGTTCATATACAACCAGAGAAACAAGTTGTACACCATTTGTTTACAATAAATCAAAATAAATAAATCTTAAAAAAAGAAATGAGCTATTAAAAAGTTCTTCAAAAATTCTATGTTAAAAGGTCACAAGAGAGACTAAGTTCTTTTCCTTGAGCAGCTGTATGTGACCCAGATAGTTCAGCCAGCATCCAGGATGCTTTCACAGTATATATGGTCACATAGAGGAATGTTTTAAATCTGCAACAGTCTCAGTCTGTGTTCAGCTTATCAAGTGGAGGAACAATTTCATCCAGTTTCAATTCAGAACAGTTAGTGCTGAGGCTCAAACAACACACAGAAAAAAGTATAAGGTTTCAGGTTAGAGTCAGGCATAGGAAATTAGCATTTGCAAATACAGAATCTCAACTAAGCCAAGGGCTTTTCTTAGTCATCAGCAAAGAGGATAACTTGAAGGACCATACAGCTGTGTTTCAAGTTCAAGTGACAAGCAAGGTTTTCCTAAGCTCTTTTTATCTTATCATTAGAATCCAAATTGACTTCAACCGTACACACATCAGGAGAAATCAATAGGCTACAATGGACAAACATTTGATTTCAGCATGGGCTTATTAGCAAGCTAAAAACTATTTTTAATATTCAATGGTGCATCTCCATCTGGATTTGCCTATATTGTCACAGCGTCTATCTCCCTTTCTCCAGAGACTTTACTAGGGAATAGTCATACCAAAGATCTTCAGTTACATGTATTTGTTCTTTTCCTTAGGCTAAGTGTTTAAATATTAATCTGCATTGTGTTGCATTAACCTTGCCTTTGTAGATTTCCCTGATCATGATCATCCTGCCACAATTTATGAAATTACAAGCATATAAATTTTATGTCAACTTTTATCATGCTTTCACATACAATAAACTACCAATGGAAAGGTGAATTTTTCCTCATTTTTTAAATTTTTAAATTAATATACAAAAATACAGAAGTGGTTATATATTTGTGGGGTACCATGTAATGTTTGATACGTGTATGCATTACATAATGTTGAAGTCAGGTTAAATATATTTATGTCCTCAAATATTTATCATTTCTTTATGCTGAAAGCTTTCAAAATCCTTTCTTCTAGCTTTTTAAAATGTACAGTACATAATTGTTATGTATAGTCCTCATACTGTGAAGTAGTATCTCAGAGCTTCTTGCTGCTATCTAACTATAACCATAACCCCTGATCAGCCTTTCCCCATCCCTTTCTCCTCAACCACTGTCCTGGCATTTGGTAACCACCAGTGTACTCTGTAAGATCAACATTTTTAGATTCCATATATGAAATCATGTGGTATATGTCTTTCTTTGACAACTTATTTCGCTTAACATAGTAATCTCCAGTTTCATTCATGTTATCTCAATTTACTGGATTTCATTCTTTTTATGGCTGCATACTATTTCTTTGTACATATGTACCATATTTTCTTCATCAATTCATCAGATGATAGACACTTAGGTTATTTCCATTTTAGTACTGCAATAACCATGGTAATGCAGATGTCCCTTCAACATACTGACATCATTTCCTTTGGGTATATATCCAGTAGTGGGATTGGTGGATCATAAGGTAGTTTCTATTTTTAACTTTTAAAGGAACTCCATACAATTTCCCATAATGGCTGCACTAATTTACATTCCCATCAACAATATGCAAGGGTTCCCTTTTCTCCACATCCTCGCCAGCAAGTGTTATCTGTAGTCTTTTTGATAGCCTCCCTTCTTACTGGGATAAAGTGACACTTGTCTGTAATATTGATTTGCAATTTTCTGATGACTGGTGATATTGAACATTTTTTCATGTACCTGTTTTGTATGTCTTCTTTGAAGAAATGTTTACTTATGTCTATTGCCCACTTTTTAATCAAGTTATTATTGATTATTGTGCTCTTGAATCTTTGGAGTTCCTTATATAGTCTGGATATCTGGATTTCAACTTTTGTCAGATGGGTACATTGCAAATATTTTCTCCACCCTGTAGGCTTTCTATTCACTCTGTTCAGTGTCCTTTGCAATGCAGAATCTTTTTTGTTTTGGTACCGGGGATTGAACTGAACCCAGAGATGCTTAACCACTGAGCAACATCTCCAGAACTTTTTATTTTTAATTTGGAGAGAGGTTTTGCTAAGTTGCACAGGGCCTTGCTAAATTGCTGAGGCTAGCCTTAATCTTGGGATCCTCCTACCTCAGTTGCTAAGTTTCTGAGGCTGGCTTTGAACTCCCTATCCTCCTGCCTCAGCCTCCCAAGCTGCTAGTATTACAGGTATTGTGCCACTTTGCATGGCAACAGTACAGAATCTTTTTATTTGATGCAGTTCCTTTTATCTATGATTGCTTTTCTTTCTTGTGCTTTTAGGGGCTTGTCAAAAAAATTCTGGACCATCAATACTCCATCATATATGTGCAGGCACCAACTTCCTCAACAAGACCCCTAAAGCTCAAGAAATAAAATCAAGAATTAATAAGTGGAATGCCATCTAATTAAAAAGCAACTGCACAGCAAAGAAAATAAGAGAGTGAAGAGAGAGCCAACAGGATGGGATAAAATCTTTGCCAGCTGCTCCTCTGACAAGGATTAATTTCCAGAATACACACAGAACTCAAAATCTCAATGTCAAAATAACAAATGACCTAATCAATAAATTGCAAAAGAACTAAATAGAAATTTCTCAAAAGAAGAAACACATGCCCAACAAATATATGAAAAACCATTCAACATCTCTAGCAATCAGGGAAATGCAAATCAAAACTACACTAAGATTTCATCTCTCTCCAGTCAGAATGGCAATTACCATTAATATGAATAATAATAAATGCTGGTGAGGATGTGGGGGAAAAGGTACACTCATGCATTGTTGGTGGGACTGAAAATTAGTACAACAAATTTTGAAAGCAGTAGGGAGCCTCCTCAAAAGAGTAGGAATGGAACCACCATATGACTCAGCTATCCCACCCTCAGTATTTATCCAAACGAACTAAAATCAGCATGCTATAGTGATACAGACACTAAAATGTTTATAGCAGTACAATTCACAATAGCCAAATTATAGAATCAACCCAGGTGCCCATCAATAGATAAATTAATCAAGAAAATGTGGCATATATATACAATGGAATTTTACTCAGCCATAATGATGAATGAAATTATAGTGTTTGCTGATAAATGGATGGAAAGGAAGAAAATTATGCTAAGTGAAATGAGCCAGACTCTGAAAATCAAGCATAGAATGTTTTCTCTTATGTGTGGAAGCTAAAGTAAAATAAGGGGAAGAAAGTGGTGAGGCAGAGGATCAGATAAAATACAGATATAAGGAAGATCAGTAGAGTAGAAGTAGGAGGACGAGAGGAAAGGAAGAAAGAAGGGAAAGGGAAAATATGAAATGAATTGAACAAAATTGTGTTTCATGTACATGTACATTTTTCATGTATATGAAACACAATACCAAAGGGGATTTTGCCTTTATGTTTATGTAGAAAGTACCAATCAAAAATAAATAAAGAAGTTAAAGGAAGATCAGTAGGGGAAGGAGAAAAGGGGAAGAAGGAAAGGAGAAAATGAAGGTGGGGGGATGGGGATGAAATAAAATTCTTTGTATGTATAATTTTGTCAAAATGAACCCCAATACTATTCATGATTATAACACTCTAATGAAAAAAAGGGAAACACTTCAGATCATTCCCATGTCTGGAAGTATTTCCCCCATGGTTTCTTCTGGTGGTTTCATAGTTTAAGGTCTTATATTTAAGCCTTTAATCATTTCGATTCCATCTTTGAAACTGGTGAAAGATAGAGGTCTAGTTTCATTATTCTGCATGTGGATGTCTAATTTTCCCAGCACCATTTATTGAAAAGACTGTGCTTTCTCTAATGTGTGATGTTTTTGAAACCTTTGTCTAAAATCAGTTGGGAATGGATGCATAGGTTTACTTTTAGGCTCTTTATTCTTTTCTATTGGTCTACATGTCAGTTTCTATGCCACTACCATGCTGTTTTGATTACTATGGCTTTGTAGTATGTTTTGAAGTTATGTGGTATAAGGCCTTCTGCTTTGTTCATCTCGAAATGGATTTGGCTATTTGGGGTTTTTTGTGGTTCCATATAGATATTAGAATTGTTTATTTTAATTCTGTGGAGAATGTGTTTGGTGTTTTGTTAGGGATTGCTTTGAATCTGTAAATTTCTTCAGATAATATGGACTTTTAACAATATTAATTCTTCCAATTCATAAACACTGGGATGTCTTTCACCTTTTTGCATCTTCAATTTTTTTCATCAGTGTTTTATACATTCAATTATAAAGGGCTTACACCTCTTTTCTTAAATTTATTCTTATTTTGTAGCAGTAGTAAATGGGATTGCTTTCTTGATTTCCATTTCAAACAATTTATTATTGACATGTATCAAATATATTGATGTTTTTATGTTGATTTTGTATCTTGAAACTTTGCTGAATTCATATATTAGTAATAATAGTTTTTTGTGGGATTTTGGGAGTTTTCTATGTATAATATGTCCTATGCAAACATTGACAATTTGATGTTTTTTTCAATTTGCATTCCCTTCTTTTTCTTTCTGTTGCCTAATTATTCTGGAGAGGACTCCAGCACTATGTTGAATAAAAGTGGCAGAATTGGGAATTAGTGCCTTGTTCCATACCTTAGAGAGAAAGCTTTCAGATTTTCCTCATTCAACATAATGTTAACTGTTGGCTTATTATAAATGACCTTTATTATGTTGTGGTACATTCTTTATATGCCTAATTTTGTTCAGCATTTTTATCATGAATGAATGTTCAATTTTATCAAATGCCTTTTTTGCATCAATTGAGATGACCATATGGTTCTGTCCTTCATTATAGTGATATGGTATATCTGGGATGGATCCCACATGGTCATGGTGACTGATCATTTTTACAAGCTGTGAGATCTGATTTGCTAGCATTTTTTCTTTGCCTAGTTTAGGATTTGTCTATTTTGTTTATATTTTTGAAGAACCAGCTCTTTGTTTCTTTGATATTTTGTATTCTTTAGTCTCCATTTCACTTATTTCAGTTCTGATCTTTATTATGTCTTTCCTTCCACTAATTTGGGTTTTGGTTTGTTCTTGTTTTTCTAGTTTCTTGAGGGTCTGTAATAGATTGATTATATGAGTTTTTTTTATGTGGACCTTGATTGCTATGAACTTCCTCTTGGTGTTGCTTTTGCTGTATTCCACAGGTTTTGGGTATTTTTGGCCTCCATTTTCATTTCTTCATGAAATTGAAAATTTCCTTTTTGATCCAGTGGTTGTGCAAAAGTAAGTTGTTTAATTTCCATGGATTTGAATAGTTTCCAAAGTTTTTCTTATTGATTTCTACCTTTATTTCATTGTGGTCAGAAAAGATAATTATAATTGCAAGTTTTGAAATTTATTAACACTTGTTTTGTAGCCTATCTATAATATGATATATCCTGCATAATGGTCAAGAATGTTAGCAGTTGTTGGATGGAATGCTCTGTAGATGTCTATTAGGTCCATTTGGTTTTGGATGCAATTTAATTCTGATGTTTCTTTGTTGATTTTCTATATGGATGATCTGTCTATTACTGAAAGTGTAGTGTTAAACTCACCAACTATTATTATTTTAGAGTTTATTTTTCTCTTTAGGTACATTAATACTTGACTTATGTATTTGGGTACTCCAATATTGGGTGCATATCTATTTAGAATTGTTATTTCCTTCTCCTGAATTGACCCCTACATCATTATATAGTGATCTTCTTTGTCTCTTCACTGCTCTTGCTTTAAGGTCTATTTTATCATAGAAACATGGATGCTCCTGATTTCTTTGGGCTTTTATTTTCACAAACTATCTTATTGCATCCCTTCAGTTTCAGTCTATGTGAGTTTCTTGCAAGCAACAGTATTGGGTCTTATTTGTTTCTCCATTCTGTCACTCTTTTTTAATTGGGAAATTTAATCCATTTATGTTCAAGGTAATTATTGATATATAAGGTCTTACTACAAGTACTATGTAGCTTGTTTTCTACTTTTACTGTAGTTCCTTTATTTTTTTCTTCCATTCTTATAGTCTTCCTTGGTGGTTAAGTGTATTTCTCTAGTAGTGTATTTTGAGTCTTTGCTTATTAGTTGTGGTTTCAATTATAGATTTTCGCTTTGTGGTTACCATGAGGCTCACAAAAAACATATTTTGATTATAACAAGCTATTTTGAAATGATGGCAATTTAACATAAGAACAGAAAAGTGAACAAAAGAACAAGAGAAAAATACTTGTATGAAAATCCTTCAGTTGTGTTCCACTCCTCACATTTTCAAATTTTCGTATCTCCTTTTACATCTTTCCATATGGTCTATCCTTAACATATTAATGTAGCTATTCTTATATTTAATTGCTTCTCATCTTAATACTAAAGATATGAATGGTTTGTGCACCATGCTTGCAATATTAGAATATTCTAAATTTGTTCATATAATTATTCTTATCAATTAATTATATACCTTCCTATGGTTTCTTCTTGCCCAGTAACTTCTCTTTCTTGTGCTTACAGAACTTCTTTTAGTATTTTTTGTAGAACATGTTTATTGGGTATATATTCTGTCCTTTGCTAATCTGGGAATTTTCTTCTTTTATTTCTAAAGGATAGCTTTGCTAGGTACTGTATTCTCAGCTGGCAGATTTTCCATCAGAACTGTGAAAACTTCTTGCCACTCCTGACCTGAAAGCCTTCTGCTGAGATGTTGTCTCTCAGGCAAATTGGAGCACACCTATCTTTTATTTATTTATTTTCTCTTGCAGCCTGAGAATTTTCTCTTTATCTTTCACCTGTGAGAGCTTGATTATAAGATGTCTTGTGGTAGACTTGATTGAATTAAACTTGACTGTTGATGTTTGATCTTTCTCTTCCAGGATATTTGTATCCTCAAGATTTGGGAAGATTTATGTTATTATTTATTTAAATAAGGTCCATATCCTTTTGGCATTTTCAAGTCCTTCTTAAAGCTTAGTAACCCAAATATTTGCTCTTTTCCTATTGTCCCAACATTCCCACAAACTTTCTTCTTTCCTCTTTGTTCTTTCTTCTTTGTTTTCCTCCACCTATGTATTTGCAAATAGCCTGTCTTTAAGCTCACTAATTCACTTGTCTGTCTGATCGATTCTGCTATTGATGCTTTGTATCATGTTTTAAATTTCATTGAGTATATTTTTAGCTCCAAAATTTGGTTTAGTTTTTTAAAATTGCTTCTAGCTCATTGTTAAGTTTCTCTGTTCTAATATTGAAACATTTCTGTGTTTTCTCCATGTTCATGCAGTTTCCTTAAAACAGCTGTTTTGAATTCTCTAGCTAAGGGTTCTCTCATAGCAATTACTTAATCTGATCAGTTACTGGCAACTTATTTTGAGTACTATAGAAGGGCATTGTTTCCTGAAACTTCTTTTATTTTTGTGGTGCTGGGGATTGAACCCAGGGTCTTGTGCTTGTGAGGCAAGTACTCTACCAACTGAGCCATCTCTCCAACCCTCCTGAAACTTCTTAATGCTTGTTAGTATGCAATGTCATCTGGGCACTGAAGGACTAGGTATTTCCAATCTTCCTAATTAGGCTTGCTTTGTGCCTATCTTTCTAGCCATTCTAAACTGGTTGCTTATTTTCTCTGAGCCTATAGTCATATTCATTATTTCAGTACTAGATGGTACCTACTATGTCTGGATTTGCCAGGAGTCTGCTGTTGGTGTGTTTTCACTGTTTTCATAGTAGAAGGCAATCCAAATCCCAAGCTTGTGCCAAATACTGTGTAGCTATATTGTTTAGAACAAAACAGAAATGTACCTAGAGAGAGTAGTCTATCCCCATATCCTTTCCCTGGGACCAGGATAGGCCAAGATACTATGTTCACGGTGACAGGATTCTGCCTGGCTCTGAGCAGAGTCACTGCAGATGGACCAGGCAACTATTTCATACCTGTGGACACCAAAGCTGCCAAGCTGTGTCACATCCTGAGCACACAGGCCACCAAGACCTGAAAAACACTGGTTTAGGACAAAGGCCTATTACTGAGGTGGACTTGTGGCCCATGACTGATGCATCCAGCCATAGGTCATACTAGTTGGAATAGAAGTCCAATAAACTGTGGTCATAGATCTTTCCCTGGCACTGGAGCTATTCTAGAGGCCATGTCCATAGGTAGGTCTGTGGGTGGGGGCTGTTAGAATCTGCTCAGTGTTCAGTTTCAACAGCCCAAAAAAAAGTTCCAGAGCAAAGTCATGAGCTTACTACTTTGTTCTAGCCCTACTGAATGGGATCTTACTCCACAGTATGGTATCTGAGTTTGGGGTAGTGTTGATGAAAGCAGACTTGTCCACCTGGATGATGCTAAACTGAGTCATGCTGAGTCTCACAGTCACAAGGACCTGTACAGTCTCAAAGGTCCACCAAGGCCCATATCATAGCTGGCTATGATGCAGGCTGAAACAGGAGTCTGTTCCACTGGAGCACAAGTCTCTGCCATGTGCTGGAGCATTCTAGAGCCCCATCTATGAGCACCAGCCTGGTGATACCTAATGTTGAGTGATGGGTGATTATATAGTCCCTTGGCCACTAAAGCTGATGCTAAGCTACATCACACCTGAGTCTCAAAGTCATAGGGGGACTATAGAGTCTTTAGAGAAGTGCAAGTGTTCTTTAGGCCCACTCCAAAGCTGAAACTGATGCAGCTGTAAGTTAGGTCTGTCCTGCAGGTGTGTAGGTCTTTCCCTGTTGTCAAAGCTATCCTAAAAGTTCTTTCTGTGAGTTTGGACCTGTGTATGGAGCCTTCAGTTTCTAGTAGGTACTTGCTCTGACTCTGAGACAAAGCCCTGGGCTAACTTTCATGCCCTGCTCCCTAGCTGATAGAGTCCTGCTGCCTGCTCTGCTGCTCAACTTTAAAGGAGGGATGCTGGAGGCAGTCTCTTTGACACCTGGCCTACTGCAGTTTCAACAGTTCAGTCTACAGGCTGGTGGTCAGGTTGTGGGAGTTTGCCCAGCACTGGGTTTCACTGTGGTGTACCTGGTACTGGGTTTCAAATTGAAAGCATCTCCCTCTACACTGGGCTACTTGAGGTTCGGGGAAGGGTGACATAGTAACTCCTTTCTGCCATCTTCAATGTGTCTTTTTGTTTTGTTATACTAAAAGCAGGCACTATAGTCTCATCTGATTTCTTTGCTTTGTATGCTGGTAGTTTGATACATTAATAGCTGTTCAACTAGGTATGCCTGTGAGAAAAGAACAAACACTAAAGTTATTTTATCAATATTTTTAACTTGGTAAATAACATCAATCAAGGCACAAAAAAACTCTGGCCAGTAAGTCAAAATTGATTTGAATATCATCAGAGCTAACTCAGAGTCATGATATTGCAGGCATGTACACATTAATCACAATGCCAGAAGACACATGTTGTGTCCTGGAATCAAAAAGTTTACAATTATTCAAATGGCCTTCAAGTGGTACAGGTTAATAAGGCCCCCTACTTTAGTCTAAAGAATTTCATTCAATCCTTAGTTTTAGAAGGACTGAATAAAGGCAGCCACTTTCAAATAGCTCTATTTTGTCCATGGCATGCATTCATTGTGCCACAAGTGTGAACTATACCCGGAGGTATTCTACTTGGAAAAACAAAGATCTGTGACCACATTCTGCAGTGTCATGGTCATGGCTATTGGGAGGAGAAACTCATGAGTCAGTTTAAATTCAAAGTGTTCCCAGCAAAGGTGGGAAAACAATAAGGTATTTTTCTCTGAAAGGAAGGGAAGGTTTCCAGTAATGGTTTTGAAAAACAAAGATCATAAATGTACCTCCTTCCTGGAATCTAAAGGATTTTTCTTTTTTTATTGTTGTTCATTTATCTGTTTTATGCTTCATGCATTAACCATGTATCCAGTTTCTTTAAACTTGCTTTAACATCTACCCTACATTCAGCTACTAAACACTTGGTACTGGACAACCCAATAATTCCTCTGAGCCACTTTCCCTTTGCCTTGGCTTCCTGCCTCCCTCATCACTTCTCCTAGCCCTCCTTGGAAGAAAGCCTTCCCCCAGAGCTTTGGATTACAAGTATAAACCAACCAAATCCAGAGTCCATATCCTCAACCATCTTTTTTATGTGGGACACTGCATACCTGCCCTAATCACCTCAGGACCAGGTACCACACAATTTGGGGAAGCCCCTATGCCTCAGAGTCTGTTGTATCATTTGAACTGCCGATCTTAAGTATGACTACTTTGTCTTTCCCATTCCTTTCAGAGGAAACCATAATAAAGCCTTTTGCCAATCCTCTTCCCTTTTCCCTTGCCATGTGACCAACTTCACATAGGGACCTTCCTGCTCCCTATGGTGTGGCATGCCCCTTCCTCTCAGAAACTATGAATAATAAACTACATATCAAAAGACAATCATCTGTTTGTCTATTGGTATTATTATATCTCAAATTTTCAGTTACTGCACTATATTGAAAATGATCAGTGCAGTAGGTAAGGTAGTTTGGCTTCAGACTGCAATGACATGCCACTAGACTGCTCTTGGCTTATCAATTGGTTTTTATGAGATGGTAGCAACAGCTTGAATGGATCACTGCTTGCTTGTGTGCTTGCACTCTGGCTACAAGTGCTTACTTTTGGCATTGGCTTGATATTACCATAGATTACCAGCTTAAATTGTACAACTTCAACCCAAGTCTCCCCTGGGTTCTGGTCTGTGTTAATTGCCTGGATTCTGGGATGACACTCACTGATGCACCTTTTTATACTGACTAGGGTACAAAAGACTCCTCTGAAGGGAGCCAAGTATGACTTATCTCCAAGTGTCATGGGGATATAGCTGATAAATGAATGAGCAAAACGGACAGTGATGGATCAAAATGAATTGTTATTTTCCATACATCTTAACCTGTTCCTTTGAGTACAGAGAGTGTGCTTGTTAGAGGTGCTTATGTGGTGAGTCATACATGAACTCCAGATGAGGACATCCACCTCAGGGACCATGACACTCCACAAAAGTTACTATGGAGATAAGTTCTTATGTTGTTGCTTACCTTACAACTATTGAGATTTTTCTTCCCATGACTGAGACATAAGTGAGATCTGTAGTGCAATGTATAATGCAAAAAAGGATAAGACAAGAGATATTTTATTCCAGTCTCTCCCAAAATCTCAGAGAGAGTCATACAATTAATTCAGGAGTGCAAAACAATTATGCAGTATATATGAGCTCTATTGAGTATTATTGCTTATCAATACACCAAGAGCCTTATGCTCATGACCCAGAGTCTAAAGAATTCTGGCAAGGCCAAAGTGGCTCTCCTAGATGCTGAACCTGATCCCACCAAGGTCGATTAGGATGTGTCAAAGATAAAAGCATTCTACTTGTGTAGAGTAACTTGGGGTCACCAGTCAATTTTGGTAGATGCAAAAATGGTAAAAATGGTTTCTGTCAGAAAAGGCTAAAAAAGTTACCCACTTAGAGCTATAAGTCCTTCTAAAAGGTTTTGTTCAAAAGTATAATAAAATTTAAAGGTAAATAAATATTATATAAATCATAATAAAATATATACATATATATTAAAACAAAGATCCACAATTTAAACAAATTGAAAATGTAAAATTTACTAACAAGGTTTATATATCAAAAATTAAAATGAAGAGGCAACTGATTGGGTTTTGTGCCTGTACAACATAGGTTCTAAGTTAATTTTAGCATCAATTGACAAAAATTAATTGCTACTGGGGTTCAAATTATAGTAATACCTGGGAATCCCACTAAATTTAAACAATGTATCTCCTCTAACCTTAGGAGATTAATGAAATACAATATAGAAGAAAAATACATATGCCTCACTTTACCTGGAGTCTTGCCTAAATCCCTCATATTCATATAACCTATTCCCTAACAAAATCCCATAATGGGTTTAGATGCTGCAACACTATGTATAATAAATTAAGTATTTGAAATTTACAAATTGGTCTGATAAAATAGAATCGTACAGATTCCTAGTTTAAATAGTAAATATGGTCAAAGTAAATATGTGTAAGTAAAATATGACGTTTAATGGAAGAAGACACTAAAAAAGAAAATACATCCCACATTCATGGATTAGAGGAAATAATATGGTTTAAATATCCATACTACATAAAGTAATTAACAAATTCAATTCCCATCAATATACCAAGGGCATTCTTCACAGAAAAAAAAAAAAAAAAACACTAAAATGTATATGAAACCACAAAGGACCCTGAATGGACAAAGCAACCTTGAACTAAAGGAACAAAGCCAGAGGCACCACAATAACTGACCTCAAAACATACTGCAGAAGCAGCCCAGCCCCCTGGGCAGGAAGCGCCTCTCTAGGCTAGCTTCTCGGGGCAGACCGCCCAGTGAGAGCCTTTCGACACAGAGCCAGCCACAGGTCTCCAAGCCGGTGGAGACCTCCGACCTGCAAGAGGCTTCTGGGACCAGGCCTGGGCAGTCAGAGACCTCTCCAGGAAGCCTTGCCCCCCTCCAGCTGCAGGCTTTTTCCATGGGGCGATCCAAGATGGCAGACTAGAAGGTGACTGCATCTCCAGTCACTCCAGAACCCAGGATTCAAGAAGGGAAGGCATTGAGAGACTCGGATTAAAATAAAACCACGGGGTGAGTCTCCCCCCCCCAGTGAAGCTCAGCTGGGCAGCAGGCCCGGATTCGAGCAGCTTATTAGAGCAGGACAGGGCAGATAGAGTCTCCCCCAGGCAGCTATGAGCACTCTGGCAGTGGGCTCCTCCCACAGTGCCAGATTCTCCGGCCTCGCGGAGCATGCCCCACAGTGAGAGCCTTTCTGCAAGGAAGCAGCACGGCCAACCCTGGCCCTCCCTGCTGCCAGCTCCGGCCTGTCCGCAGTTTGCTTCAGAGACCAGCACAGGGCGCCAGGGACTTCCCCAAGCATCCCAGCCCCCTCCGACAGGAAGCGCCTTTCTAGGCTAGCTTCTCGGGGCAGACCGCCCAGTGAGAGCCTGTCTACACAGAGCCAGCCACAAGTCCCCAAGCCAGTGGAGACCTCTGACCTGCAATCAGCCTCTGGGACCAGGGCTAAGCAGCAAGAGACCTCTCCAGGTCTCTCTCCCTGGAACCAGTAGCGGGTAAAGGGCAGCGTTACTCGGAAGCACTACATTATCAGTTAATCCAAGACTTGAGGCTACTGAAGGCTGGGAGGTGATACACTGGAAATCTACAGGGACACTATAAGACCAAAGAGGAAATCTACAATATCACAGAGTCCCACTGACATCTGACCAATATGAGAAAACAAGGGAAGAAAATGTCCCAAACAAACCTAGATACTATATCAATAAAACCCAATGACAGCACAGCAGAAGAAATGTCAGAAAGGGAGTTCAGAATGTACATAATTAAAACAATCAGGGAAGCAAACGAGGAGATGAAAGAACAAATGCAGGCATTAAATGAACGCACCAATCAACAGTTAAAAGAGCAAATACGTGAAGCAAAAGAACATTTCAATAAAGAGTTAGAGATAATGAAAAAAAAACAAACAGAAATCCTTGATATGAAGGAAACAATAAACCAAGTTAAAAACTCCATAGAAAGCATAACCAATAGGATAGATCACCTGGAAGACAGAACCTCAGATATTGAAGACAAAATATTTAATCTTGAAAACAAGGTTGACCAAACAGAAAAGATGGTAAGAAATCATGAACGGAATCCACAAGAATTATGGAATATCATGAAGAGGCCAAATTTAAGAATTATTGGGATTGAGGAAGGCTTAGAGAAACAAACCAAAGGAATGAACAATCTATTCAATGAAATAATATCAGAAAATTTCCCAAATCTGAAGAATGAAAGGGAAATCCAAGTACAAGAGGCTTATAGGACTCCAAATATACAAAATTACAACAGACCTACAACAAGGCACATTATTATGAAAATACCTAACATACAAAATAAAGACAGAATTTTAAAGGCCGCAAGAGAAAAGAATCAGATTACATTCAGGGGGAAACCAATAAGAATTTCAGCAGATTTTTTCAATCCAGACCCTAAAACCTAGAAGGGACTGGAACAACATTTACCAAGCCCAGAAAGAAAATGGATGCCAACCAAGAATTTTATACCCAGCAAAACTTACTTTCAGATTTGACGATGAGATAAGATCTTTCCATGATAAACAAAAGCTAAAGGAATTTACTAAAAGAAAGCCAGCATTACAGAACATTCTCAGCAAAATATTCCATGAGGAAGAGATGAAAAACAACGATGTAAATCAGCAATGGGAGGAACTAGCCTAAAGGAATAGCCAAATAAAGGAGAAACCAAATCATGTCAAAAAACAAAAATGAGTCCAATGACTAGGAATACAAATCATATCACAATAATAACCCTGAATGTTAATGGCATGAACTCATCAATCAAAAGACAGACTGGTAGATCAGAATAAAAAGAAAAATCCAACAATATGCTGCCTGCAAGAGACTCATCTGATACACAGAGATACCCATAGACTAAAGGTGAAAGGATGGGAAAAAAACATACCATGCACACGGACACAGCAAAAAAGCTGGAGTATCCATCCTCATTTCAGATAATGTGGACTTCAAGCCAAAACTAGTCAGAAGGGATAAAGAAGGACATTACATACTGCTTAAGGGAAGCATAAATCAGCAAGACATAACAATCATAAATATTTATGCCCCGAACATTGGCTCATCCATGTACGTCAAACAAATACTTGTCAATTCTAGAAATCAAATAGACCATAACACAATAATACTAGGTGATTTTAACACACCTCTCTCACCGCTGGATAGATCGTCTAAACAAAAATTGAATAAAGAAACCATAGATCTCAATAACACAATCAACAATTTAGACTTAACTGACTTATATAGAATATACCATCCAAAAAAGAACAAATACACTTTCTTCTCAGCAGCACATGGATCCTTCTCTAAAATGGATCATGTTTTATGCCACAAAGCTACTCTTAGCAAATGCAAGAAGATAGAGATACTACATTGTACTGTATCAGATCATAATGGACTGAAATTAGAAATAAATGACAGAATAAAAAACAAAAACTTCTCCAATACTTGGAGATTAAATAATACACTATTATACGATGAATGGATAACAGAAGACATCAGGAGGGAAATTAAAAAATTCTTAGAGGTAAATGAGAACAAAGACACATCATATCAAAATCTCTGGGACACTAAGAAAGCAGTACTTAGAGGAAGATTTATTTCATGGGGCACATTCAACAAAAGAAGTAGAAATCAACAAATAAACGACTTAACATTACAGCTCAAAGCCCTGGAAAAAGAAGAGCAGACCAACACAAAAAGTAGTAGAAGACAGGAGATAGTTAAAATCAGAGCCGAAATCAACAAAATTGAAACAAAAGAAACAATCGGAAAAGTTAAAAAAATAAATAGTTGGTTCTTTGAAAAAATAAACAAAATTGATAAACCCTTAGCCACAAGAAAAAAGAGAAAGAGGGAGAAAACTCAAATTACTAAAATTCGGAATGAACAAGGAAATATCACAACAGACACGAGTGAAATACAAAACATAATTAGAAGCTATTTTGAAAATTTATACTCCAACAAAACAGAAAAATTCGAAGACATCAACAAGTTCGTAGAGACATATGAATTACCTAAACTGAAGGAGGAGGACATACACAACTTACATAAATCAATTTCAAGCAATGAAATAGAAGAGGTCATCAAAAGCCTACCAACAAAGAAAAGTCCGGGACCAGATGGGTTCTCAGCCGAATTCTACAAAACCTTTAAAGAAGAGCTCATTCCAATACTTCTCAAAGTAGTCCATAAAGTAGAAGAGGAGGGAACCCTCCCGAACTCATTCTATGAAGCCAATATCACCCTGATACCTAAACCAGACAGAGACACATCAAGGAAAGAAAATTTCAGAGCAATAACCTTAATGAACATCGATGCAAAAATTCTCAACAAAATTTTAGCAAATCGCATACAAAAATATATTAAAAAGATAGTGCACCACGATCAAGTATGTTTTATCCCAGGGATGCAAGGTTGGTTCAGCATCCAGAAATCAATAAATGTCATTCACCATATCAACAGACTAAAAGTTAAGAATCACATGATTATTTCAACAGATGCAGAAAAAGCATTCGATAAAATAAAGCATCCCTTCATGCTCAAAACACTAGAAAAAATTGGGGTAGTGGGATCATTCCTTAACATTGTGAAGGCCATCTACGCTAAGCCCATGCCAATATCATTGTAAATGGTGAAAAACTGAAAGCATTACCCCTAAAAACTGGAACAAGTCAGGGATGCCCTCTTTCACCACTTCTATTCAACATTGTTCTTGAGACTCTAGCCAGAGCAATTAGACAAACCAAAGAAATTAAAGGGATGCGAATTGGACAAGAGGAACTCAAAGTATCCCTGTTCGCTGATGACATGATTATATATTTAGAGGAACCTGGAAATTCCACCAGAAAACTCTTAGAACTCATAAGTGAATTCAGTAAAGTAGCAGGTTACAAGATCAATGCTCATAAGTCCAGTGCATTTTTTTACATAAGTGATGAATCTTCAGAAAGAGAAATTAGGAAAACTACCCCATTCACAATAGGATCAAAAAAAATAAAATACTTGGGAATCAATCTCACAAAAGAGGTGAAAGAACTCTACAATGAGAACTACAGAACACTAAAGAAAGAAATTAAAGAAAACCTTAGAAGATGGAAAGTTCTCCTATGTTCATGAATAGGAAGTATTAATATTGTCAAGATGGCCATACTACCAAAAGTGCTATACAGATTCAATGCAATTCCAATTAAAATCCCAATGATGTACCTTACAGAAATAGAGCAAGCAATTATGAAATTCATCTGGAAGAATAAGAAACCCAGAATAGCTAAAACAATCCTCAGTAGAAAGAACGAAACAGGGGGTATCGCAATACCAGATCTTCAACTCTATGACAAAGCAATAGTAACAAAAACGGCATGGTATTGGTACCAAAATAGAAAGGTAGATCAATGGTACAGAATAGAGGACACGGACACAAACCCAAATAAATACAATTTTCTCATACTAGACAAAGGGGCCAAAAATATGCAATGGAGAAAAGATAGCCTCTTCAACAAATGGTGCTGGGAAAACTGGAAAACCATATGCAAAAGAATGAAATTAAACCCCTATCTCTCACCCTGCACAAAACTCAACTCACAATGGATCAAGGACTTCACAATCAGACCAGAGACCCTGCATCTTATAGAAGAAAAAGCAGGTCCAAACCTTCAACTTGTTGGCTTAGGATCAGATTTCCTTAACAGGACTCCCATAGCACAAGAAATAAAAGGAAGAATTAACAACCGGGATAGATTCAAACTAAAAAGCTTTCTCTCAGCAAAGGAAAGTATCGGTAATGTGAAGTGAGAGCCTACACAGTGGGAGAATATCTTTGCCACTCATACTTCAGATTGTGCGCTAATATCTCGAATGTATAAAGAACTCAAAAAACTCTACACCAAGAATACAAATAATCCAATCAACAAATGGGCTAAGGAAATGAACAAACACTTCACAGAAGAAGATGTACAAGCAATCAACAGATATATGAAAAAATGTTCAACATCTCTAGTAATAAGAGAAATGCAAATCAAAACTACCCTAAGATTCCATCTCACCCCAATTAGAATGGAGATTATCAAGAACATAAGCAACAATAGTTGTTGGCGAGGATGTGTGGAAAAAGGTACACTCATACATTTCCGGTTGGGTTGCAAATTAGTGCAGCCACTCTGTAAAGCAGTATGGAGATTCCTCAGAAAGCTTGGAATGGAACCACCATTTGACCCAGCTATCCCACTCCTTGGCCTATACCCAAAGGACGTAAAATCAGCATACTACAGAGATACAGCCACATCAATGTTCATAGCTGCTCAATTCACCATAGTCAGAGTGTGGAACCAACCTAGATTCCCTTCAGTTTATGAATGGATACAGAAACTGTGGCATATATATTCAATGGAATATTACTCCGCCATGAAGAATGATAAAATTATGACATTTGCGGGCAATTGGATGAAATTGGAGGATATCATGCTAAGTGAGATAAGCCAATCTCAAAAAACTGAAAGATGAATGATCTCGCTGATAAGCGGATGAGGACATATAATGGGGGGTAGGAGGGGTTAACTTTAGGGCTAGGGGTAGGTTTAGGGTTAGGGATGAGGGTGGTAAGAATGGAGGAAGGAAGGACTGTATAGAGGGAAAAGAGGGGTGGGAGGGGTGGGGGGAAGGGAAAAAAATAACAGAATGAATCAAACAACATTACCCTATGTAAATTTATGATTTTTAATAAAAAAATGGAAAATAAACATACTGCAAAGGTATAGTAATCAAAAACAAAACAAAACAAAACACAGTACTGGCATAAAAACCAACGTATACACTGGCAGAACAGAATTGAATTCCCAAAAATAAATCCAAGCATCTAGGGCCAAACAATCATTTTTTTCTCCTTATCTTTTTTTTACTAGAGCTTTTATAGTTATACACAGTAGTTGGGCTCATCCTGACAAACATATATGCATGGAATGCAATTTCAGTTCACAATTCCCCCTTTATCTTCCCCCTCTTCCCTCTGATCCTCCCCTCCTCCATTATCCTTCCTCTATTCTACAAGACTTCCTTTTGCTCAACTATTTTATATTTGATTGGTTCTTTTAACTTATTCATAAAGGTGAATTTTCCTGCCGTATATTTATATATGTATATAATATGATTCTTTAAAAATTCATTCCTCATTGCCTTCCCTTTCCCATCCCTCCACTCTGCCTCTCAACCTCCTTCTACACTACTGATCTTCCCTCTATTTTTATGATGAATATTTTATCCATCCCTCCTTGCCTTTATTTTACCCTAACTTTCATACATGAGAGAAAATATTCAACCTTTGAGTTTCAGTGTTTGGCTTATTTCACTTAGCCTGCTATTCTCCATTTCCATCCATTTACTGGCAAGTACCATAATTTCATTCTTCTTTATAATTGAGAACACCTTTGTGTGTTTGTGTGTGCGTGTGTGTGTGTACAGATGATAGATAGATATATAGATAGAGATATACCTCACAATTTCTTGATCCATTTATCTATTGATGGGCACCTGGGTTGATTTCATAATTTAGCTATTGTGAATTGGGCCTCTATAAACTTTGAGGTGGCTGTATTGCTATAGTATGCTGATTTTAGGTATTTTGGGAAATACCAAGAAATGGAATAGCTGGGTCATATGATGGTTCATCCCTAGTTTTTTGAGGAATCTCCATACTGCTTTTCAAAGTAGTTGTATTAGTCTGAAGTCCCACCAACAATGTAAAAGTGTACATTTTTCCCCACAACCAGCATTTATTGTTGTTATATTCTTGATCATTGCCATTCTGAACAGAGTGAGATGAAATAGTGTAGTTTTGATTCGCCTTTCCCTGATTACTAGATATGTCAAACTTGGGGTTTTTTTTCATATATTTGTTGGTCATTTGTATTTCTTCTTTCGAGAAGTTTTGGTTTAGCTCTTTTACTCATTTATTGATTGGGTTATTTGTTCTTTTGGAGTTAAGATTTTTGAGATCTTTATATATTCTGTATATTAATCTCCTATGAGAGGAGGAGTTGGTCAAAATTTTCTCCCATTCTGTAGGTAGAGCCAACCAATCTTTGACAAAGATGCCAGAAACACACAGTGGAGAAAAGATAGTATTTTTAATATGCAGTGCTGGGAAAATGGGATATCCATATGTTTAAAAATGAAACTGCATCCCTACTTTCACCACATACCAAAATTAACTCAAAATGGATGAAAGATCTTAATTTCATACTTGAAACTGAAGTTGCTATAAGAAAATTTAGGGTAAACACTTTAAGACATCCGTATAGGTAATTTTTTTTTTAATAAGACCCAGAGAGCACAAGAGCACAGCCACTAAAGCAAAAATACAAATGGGGTGAAGGCAAACTAAGAAACTTCTCCACAGCAAATAACGGAATAAATAATCCATAATGTAAGAAATATTTGCAAACTATTCATCTGCCAAAAGATTAATAAGTACAACATATAAGGAACTCAAAAACTTAATGGTAAAATAATAGTAATAATCTTATTTAAAATGGGCAAATGATTTGAATAAACATTTCTCAAGATACACAAATGGCCAACAAGTATATGAAAAAATGCTCGACTTTACTGATAAGCAGGAAAATGCAGATCAAAACCAAACTAAGATATCATCTCATCCCAGTGAAAGAGAATGACTATAATTAAAAAGACAATAACAAATACCTGTGAGGATGCAGGGGAAAAATTCATATACTATTGGTAGGAATATAAATTATTATAGCCATTATGGAAAACAGTTTGGAGTTGTCTCAGAAAACTAAAAATGTCACTACCATATGATCTACTGGGTATACATCAAAAGGAAATGAAATCAAAGAAGTACCAGCATTTTCATGTTTATTGCAGCACTATTCACAATAGACATATATGGCATCATCTGAGGTGTCCATCAGCAGATTCATCTATAAAGAAAATGTGATATGCACATGTGCACACACACGAATGTATACAATGGAATATTATGTAGCCATAAAAAGAATGAAATCATGCCATTTGAGGCAACATGGATGGGTCTGGAGAACATTCTGTTAAGTAAAGTAAGTCATACATAGAAAGATACATATTATACGTTCTTTCTTATATATAAAAGCCAAAAAAGTTGATTTCATAGAAGTAGACAGTATAATAGTGGTAATTAGAGGTTAGGAAGGGGAGGGGTATAGGGGATAAAAGGAGGTCGAATAATGTGTGCCAAAATACAGTTAGTTATATGTAAGGAGTAAATTCTAATGTTCTATAGCACAGTAAGGTAATGATGATTCACAACAATTTATTCTACATTATATAAAGAACTAGAAGAGAGAAGTTTGTAGGTTCCCAATGCAAAAACATGGTAAATGTTTTAAAAGATGAAAATGTTAATTTTCCTGATTTGATCATTGAACATTTTTGCATGGATGTATCAAATTACCCCACTGTATCCCATTAATATGAACAAATATTATGTCAATAAAATTTAAAACAAAAATTAAAACAAAAAATGAAGACTTTGGGGATTAAAAAATGATACATAAAATCTAAAGGAGTAATGATTCCCCCTACTTCTTTATTCAGTTGCCCATTTTTTCATGTTCTTAAACCTAGAAAAAATAAATGATGAATGGTAGATTACCACAACCTTACTGTTGTGGTCACGTCATTAAATTCACCAAATCCAAATATTATTAAAAACCTACCCAAGTAATAACTGGTAAATTTTTTGCTATTATAGATTTGGATATGCCCTATTGGTGCCTGTTTTAATAGCCCATTGGTTGCAGTTTGCCTCCAACTCCAAAGGACACAACCTGCTTTTTCTTAGTTATCCACTGGATACCTCCACAGCTTTGCCTTAGTACAAAATCTTTGCAAGCAAGAATTTAACTGTTTCTGCCTTTCTCCAGAACAGGTATGTCATTTATATTAATGACATTCTTTTCCAAGGAGATTCATTTGATACACTCATTAAGAACTTACAAATTTATTTTTGCTTGTGGTGCTGGGGATTGAACCCAGGGCCTTGTGCATGCAAGGCACTCTACCAACTGAGTTATATTCCCAGCCCAAGAACGTACAAAGTTTATTTAACTTCACTGATGCCACTGTTTTCAAATCAGTCTACCAAAAATTTAACCACCTCTAATAAAAGGTTCTATCATCTTTCCAAATTAAAATCAATAGACATTCCCATAGTGCCTTTGAAGATTCCTTCATGGTACAGGTTTTGAAAACTTCTTCCCATGCCTCTTAGAGTCTTTGGCCACTTATGTTAATTATAATTTATTCAAGGGCTTTAAATGGAAAAACTGCCACCCTTATCCCCATGGTATACACCTTTAAAACAGAAATTGTTCCTTAAAACAGAAATGGGTTCTTCTGAAAATAGACTTTCACAGACCCTGAGCCTGTGAATCTCCATACTCAGCTGCCCATTATTCTCTGGGTCACAGAAATAGCACCCACAAGCTCAGCATGGCTTCCAAGGCCTTAATATAAGATGGAGCCAAACCTGGGCCTTCTGACACACTCCATTTGCAGGATGGGATGGCCTCTCCTGTCTTCAGTCCCTTGTCATGTGCCATGATACTGGATGATGTCGCCCCTTCCCCATATCATTTGGCTGCCTGGACTATTCCTTGGAATTAACAAAATAAACAGTAATAGGAGTTTCTATATTGTAGGAATGACACTACCACTATCATAAACTATGGAGCTCAGTTGAAAGTTCCTGCTTTCCATCTCCTAGCAAGAATGTCTATGATAATAGACGAGACCCAAAGGATAGCACAATTGCTCATACATTAAGTGGTCACCTTAGGACTGGATGTTTTGACCAAAAAGTGGTTCCATGTTCACATTTGTTACAAATGGTTGGTCCATTGCATTATAGTTCTCTCATTCAGGGTAAAGAACTCTGGGAATATCTTGCCTCACAGATACCCACAATATAAGTCACAATCACATGTCTGTATATCAAATAAGACCCTCAGTACTCCTCATCTTCTTTGGAGTTATAAGCATTACTGATGGTAACCAAGGTATATATTTTCCCTCTTAAAATACACAGTGCTGCCTCCTCAGAAAAGGCATTTAATAAAACTGAGAGATCCCAGACAACCAGTTTAATTAAGAGATATAATGGTCTCCTCAATTCCTTTTCAAATTCCATGCAGTCTGACAAATTGACCCACAAATGGGTTTCTCTCTCACTCTAGCACTTAATCTCCTTTAAATCAAGATCACTTGGGTGACACATATCTCACATCAACTTTAAAAACCTTTCCTAAGGACCTTTCCTATATTTAAAGGGGGATATATCTTACCCACATGTATGTAAAAACATTATTATATATAAGGTCCTTTAATAATATAGCCCTCTATATCTACATATTTTCAATCATGCCATAGTCCTACAAAGGTTGGATGCTAGATGGAGGACATGTACCCTCCTGGAATCCATTAACCACAGATTGCCCTACAAACCACACAGCTGTCTATGTGATATGAAGTCCATTGAAGCCTAAACTTTCACTTCCTATAAAAGCTTTCCAAATGTTCATGGTTATAAGGGATGGATAATAAAACTAGGTTTTTTCTTACCCCTTCCGGGAAATTAAAATTAGTACCTCAGAGCCATTCCCACAGGCAGTGTGGACTACCTAGAAAGAAATAGATAACTCTACTTAGTAAATAAAAAACACTTCAGAGATAATAATAAAATCAATACCATATCCCATTGTGAGGAACACATATAATAAAACACACCAGAGGATAATAAAAATTAGACAACAAAAGTCTGTCAAGTACAGCTCTATAGCCTGAGTATACAGCTGAACATACAGTCAACATTCTGATAGCTATAGGTCTCATTATAGGTCTGGGTGTTTTTCATTAGTTTATGATCTAAAGGCCCAATCCCTCTAAGTGAGGCATTGTTTCAACCAAACATGGTAAATACTGAAGCCCACATGCCATCAAGTTTGACTAATACAAGCCCTACAACTCAAAGAATTCACTGGTTTGCCTGTCATTGACCAGACCAAGAATGGAGGCAAAGGGTCCATTGTAATTGGCCAAATTAGAGAACCTGCCTGGAGGCTAAGGCTGAAGCCCCAACATTAACCACAGATACAATAATTGGAAAATGATATGATATCCTATCAACAACATATACCCAAATCAGGGAGCCATATGATTTAAAACCATTTACAACAAATTCCTGTCATTATGCAACTGGGAAAAAATCTTGGACTATTAAAAACTTTTAGATTCAGCTACACTTAATGGAGTATTTTGTGCCAGACACGTCCTGGTGTTTGTTGTTTTTTTTTTTTTTTTTTTTTTTTTCAGTTATAGAACCATCACCAATTCCAGCATCACTTTTACTAGCTGTGTACACACAAATTTCTTGACTTAACAGATATTTACCGGTCAAATTTTCAGGCCCAATATTGTCTTCAAGTTACATAAGCAACTCAGACTTGTTATAATATCACAGAGTCACACTATGTGTAGTTACAATTGTTCGCATAGCTATGATTGTTGTTGTAATCACTAATTATATAATATATATAATAACTAATTCACATAGTTATAATTGTTGTTATAATCACCCACATTAATCCAAGTGGGTATTGACTTGGAAAAGATACCTGAGGCATATCCCAGGTATTCACCCTGGTCCAGGGTTTCACTGATGGAGATGATATTCTATCAGAGGACTTCACCTCAATTCAAGATCTTACTACTTGAGGTGGTTCTTACCTTGTCATGGAGATAGCTACACTCTGGACACTAAAAGCTCTGACACAGCAGCACCAATGGACTCCTGTTCTTCACTGACAAATTGAACACAAGACATTTATTTCTTTTCTTTCCTTCAATATTAGAAATTTTATGTTTCCTGAGCTCACTGTCTGCTTAGCCCATGATCCTGCTAAGTTCATTGCTCTCTATACTTCCATGCCTGAAGGGAAATCTGGTAGCAGTTTTTGTTTTCTGTGCCATTATAAAAATTAACAGATATTACTGCTTTCCCTAGGAGGCAACTGTCTCATCTCAGTCAACTCTTTAATCCCCTGGGGAAGGACTACTTATACCTCAGTACCTTCGGCTATTCTCTGTTTCCTACCATGATCCTTGTTTCTGATCATAACTACCACAATCACCTCTTTCCCTTGATAACACACAAATAACAAAAATCTTTACATACACTTCACTTAAACTATCAGTTTATACCCTGTACCAACATTGTCTGATATGTTTTGGAGGAACATGTCCCCCAGATTTCATGTGTACAAAAGTTTATCTACAATGTGATGGTGTAGGAGGTGGGGTATCTTGTAGGAGTCTGGATCAAGGGTCAACACCATCATGAATGAATTAATGGTATTATTGTGGAAGTGAGTTCATTATTGTAGGAGTAATTTCCTTATAAAAGGCAAGTTTGAAGTTCTGGCAGAGCTTAGCCAGGGCTGGTAAACTGTAGGGCCTCAAGGAACAGGCTTTGCTCTTTTCCCTGCACACAACCGGAGGGCCTGTTGCAGCTGCACACTGGCCGGTCGCAGGCTGTGAAGGACTTGCAAGCCTCTCCTGTTGCCTAGATGACTTGATGGTAGCTGTGTCCTGCGGGATCCCTGGGAGCACCTAGTTTACTCAGTTGACAGAAATATTATTTAAAGTAACAGTATTTTGGAAGCAATGTTAATGTCTCATTTCAAAGGAAATCATAACTTATAATACCTCCATATGGTAGATTATTCCAGACATTGCAAAGGAAATCATAACTTAGAATGCATCCATACAGAATCATATTTTAGAATACATCCAAAGGCATTACAATGATCTATTAAAATATTTTAAATCTATTATAAAGCCTTTTGAAAAGATTTTAAAGAATATGTAAAGGTGCTTACGACATATATGTCATTAAAAAGGACAGTATACAGTACATTATATGTATCATATAATCTCAATGATATAGAAATGTGTACAAAGAAAACACTGGAGAGACTTGCTTGGAACAGTCAACAGTAGGAACGTGGTGAGAAATGGGGTGCGGCCTACTCCCCCGGGGCCCTCTGGGTTTCTCCGGCCCCAGGCCGACTGGTGAGCTGGAGAGACCACAGGGACCGGTCTTGGCCTATACCTTGCAAACAGCTGGGGCCCCCACTGCGGCTGCGCACTGCAGGGCCCAGGGGCGAAGGACTGATGGGCCAGTTTCTCTCCTCGCCCCATCTCGATGGCCTGACTGAGCCTGGATACCGTGGGCTGCTGGGTCTCTTGGTCCAGCACTGTCCTGCCCAGGAGAAGGCCCCATGTAGAATGTGGCAACTTTAGTGTAGCATAGCGTGGCACGGCGTGATGTGGCATGACATGGCGAGGCAGGGTGTGGCGTGGTGTGCCGTGGCGAGGCGTGGCGTGGCGTGGCGTGGCGTAGCGTGGTGTGCGTGGCGTGGGATAGCGTAGCGTGTTGTGCGTGGCGTGGCGTGGCGAGGCGTGGCGAAGCGAGGCAAAGCGAAGCGAGATGAATGGCAGCAGGCAGAAAGCCGGGAGGCTCCCAGGGGCTTTGAGGACCTGAAAAGGCAGGTGGATGCCCAAAAACACAGCGAGGCTTTAGACGCGGGACCGCACAGATCAGGGCGGTGGGTGACCGCTCTGGATGGTTCAAGGACACCGCATCTCATCGTGACAAGGCAAAGGCCTTAACTCTTCTGGAAGGTGAGTGGAGCCCCAGTCGACGACAGGGGGAGTTAGAGGCCGACGGGGGTCGGGGTGGCGGGGACTTAGCAGTCCTTGGGGAACCGTTAGTGACCAACAGGGAGAACAGTTAGCTGCCCCGCGGGGGGCAGTTAGCGGTCCATGGGGGAACCGTTAGAGGCCGAGGAGGGGTGCTTACCCGTCCACAGCGAATCGTTGGCATTCTTCGGGTGAAACGATTACCGGCGACGCCAGGGAACCGTTAGAGGGCGCGGCGGCAGGGCGGGGGAGGGGCAGTGAGCAGCCGTCAGGGCCCCTTAGTGGTCCACGTGGCTGGACGGTGGATGGCAGCCATGGGGTGGAAGGGTGAGCGGACACTGGGTCGTTGGTCTGAGTCCTGCCCAAGAGAAAAACGGCAGAGGAACACGCCACATTTGGCCAATTGGAAGGGCCCCCAGCCCATTGGGAACATGAACTGGCCGTTCGTAGAAGGCCGGTTAACAAAGGATGAAGACACCGCTCTCAGCTTTCCCCCAGCCTTAAAAAGGAAACTGCCACATCTGGACATTCTAGATGTAAAGATGTTGACAAAGTATGATAAAATAGAGTTAGAAAATAACGTGCCTTGTAAATGCCCATTTGTTTTAAAAAATCGGAAATGTATTCTGGAAGTGACTCTGAAATGGAGTTGTTAGATAGACCACCTCTAGGAGACACACCATGTTTGTTCAGTGGGTAGGAGGACTTGGAGCTTAAGACTGTGAAAAGAAACAGAGGGTCCTACACCAGGCTGGTCAGATGTAAAAGATGTTCTTCATATTATAACTATTGTATTGAGTGTGCATTTTATTCCTTATTACTGTATGTATACTTGACAATGTTAAGTATTTTTTTTTAAATATCTAGTCTTTCTAGATGTTCTAAAGTGCCTGATATATGCCAAAAGTAGTAAAATATAACACATTTTGTAAATTTGTTTTTGTTAAAATTCGTATGAAATTTTTTGGGGGGAATAGCCAAAACCCCTGTTGAGTAGTGCACATTGTGTGCCGGTTCTCCAGAGAACAAAAGGAAAAGGGCACCATACTGCTGTGCTTATAATGAGGCAAGAGTAACCATTGTTCCTTCTGTCTATGCGTTTTGTTTTACTTTCCAGTGTAAACGATGTATATAAAAGACAAATGAGTCTGAATCTACACCTAGTCTTTCTAGATATTAAAGAGGTTGTCAGCATATGACAAAAGGAGAATTAGTAAACAAATTTTGTATGTTCTATGTTAAATTCCTGAGAAAGATTTTCTTCTGAAAATTTGAGCATTATACCTCACTGGGTTGGTGAAGGTCCAGAATGCTTTCATTATGAAGACATTTTTAAAGTAGAACTATTATTGCATGTGTGCATTTTTAAGACTATTGTGTACACAGTGCACAAATTAAATCCTTACTTGAAACATCTAGTCTGTCTAGATGTTTAGAAGTGTCCAATGTAGGTTAAATGTAGAGTTGGTAAAATATCAGTGTGTAAATATCTTCTTGCTAAAATTCATCTGAAATATTGTCTTTTGGAAATGGAACTGTTAAACCACCTCTCTGAGCAGTATAGTGCCATCTACACTTGTTCAGAAATGTGGAGGAGGTGTGAGGAAAGCAATTGCAAAAGGGAATATGTTAATGTGTTCATACTTGGACATTTTCAGACATCATTTTTCTATGTCTTGTGCATTCTGTGTTGCTGTGTATATAGTGGACAAATGAGTCCCAGTTTTGCAACATCTAGTCTCTAGATGTTAAAGAGTTTGCCAGTGTATGACAAAGGAGTAAAATTAGCATATTTGATACTTTTTGTGTTTAAGTTCATAGGAAAGCTTGTCCTCTGTAAATTACTTTCAGATAGGAATTTGTTCAACCATTTTTAAGCATTACATATGCCTGTACTTGTTCAGTGGACTGAAAGCAGAGAGACGGAAGTGGGGAGGGAAAGGTTGAAAGCCAAAATGATCATAGTAAAAGATACTTCAATGATAACAATTGTTATATATTTTTTATTGTTATAACCTAAACAGTCTGGTGACAAGCAATGAGATTGAATCAGTAATAAAAGGGCTTACATTAAGAAAAGCCCAGGACCAGATAGATTCCCAGCTGAATTCTACCAGAACTTTAAATAACTAAATCCAATCTTCTCAGATTATTCCATGAAATAGAATGGGGAGAACATTCCTAAATACATTAAAAGAAGCCATATCACCCTGATATAAAAAACAGATAAGGAAATGTCAAGGAAGGAAAACTATGGATCAGTATCCCAAATGAATTTAGATGTTTAAAATCCTTAATAAAATTTTATAGTATTATGCATCATGATCAAGTTGGTTTCATCCCAGCGATGAAAGGTTGGCTCAAACACAAATCAATAAATACAACATATCACATAAGCAGAATTAAAGACAAAAATCACACAATCATCTCAACAGATGCAGAAAAAACCATTCAACAAAATTTGGTACATATTCATGTTAAAACACTGTAGACATTAGGGATAGAAAGAATTTACCTCAACATCATAAAGGCTGTACATTATAAACCCAAAACTAATGTCATACTTAATGGGGAAAACTGAAAGCATTTCCTCTAAAATCAGGAATAAGACAAGGATGTGCACTCATTCCTCACCTATTCAATACTCAAAATTTTATCCACAAAATTACACAAGAGAAGGACATAAAAGGGATACAAATAGAAAAGGAAAAAGTCAGATTTTCACTGCAGACGATATGATCCTATTAGAAGATAAAAAAAAACTCTACCAGAAGACTTCTAGAACTGATAAACAAATGCAACAAAGTAGTAGGTTTCAAAATCAACACACAAAAAAACAGAAGCCTTACTAAACACCAATAATGAATCTACTAGAAAACAAATCATAAAAACAACCCCATTCACAATAGCCACAAAAAATAAAATACCAAGGAATAAGCCTAATTAAGGAGATGAAATACCTCTATAATTAAAACCATAAAACACTAAAACCTGAAATTAAAGAAGACACTAGAATACAGAAAGACCTTCCATGTTCTTAGGCAAAATTAATATAGTCTAAATGGTATATTGCCAAAAGCAGTCTATATATTTAATGTAATCACCATCAGAATGCCAATGATATTCTTTACAAAACTAGAAAAAAAGTCTTAAAATTCTTATGGAAGAAGAAAAGACCCAAAATAGTCAAAGAAATTCTGAGCAAAAAGAGCAGTGCTAGAGGCATCACAACATCTGATTACTACAGAATTAAAGTAACAAAAACACCATGGTTTTGGCATAAAAACATATATATGCCAATTTGTTAGAATAGAAGATCCAGAGACAAACCCACACAGTTACAGTCACATGATCTTTCACAGAGGCACCAAAAACCTACGCTGGAGCGAAGGCAGCCTTTTTTCCCCTCCTCCCTCACCTGTCCCCTATTCTCTACTCTACTGGTATTCCTTCGACTTACTTATTATTTTTTAATTGGTGCTTCATACATATACATAAAGGTGGATCTCATTGTGGTATATGTATACATATACATAGTATAATTTTGTCAAATTCAATCAGCCTTTTCTTCCCTTTCCTGTTCCTTCTCCATCCCCCTCAATCTCCTTCCTCTACTCCACTGATGTTTTCTCTATCTTCATGAGATCTGACAACCCCCCCTTTTTTCCCCTTACTTTGCTCTAGCTTTCACAAATGAGAGAAAATATTTGATCCTTCATGTTCTGGGTCTGGCTTATTTCACTTAGCATTAAGTTCTCCAGTTCCATCTACTTACTGGCAAATGAAAAGGCAGCTTTTTATCAAATGATGCTGGGAAAACTGGATATCCATATGTAAAAGAATGAAATTAGATCCCTATCTTTTATCCTACACAGAAGTCAACTTAAAGTGTATCAAAGACCTAGGAATTAGACCAGAAACATTGCAACAGCTAGAAGAAAATGGGGTCAGTATCCCAACAAATAGACACAGGCCACAACTTTTTCAAGAGAAGACATAACAAGCTCAGGAAGTAAAACCAAGAATTAATAAATGGGATGGCATCAAATTAAAGAGCTTCTGTAGAGCAAAGAAAACAATTTAAAGCACAAAGATAGAGCCCACATAATGGGAGAAAATCTTTGCCACCCAGTCTACTAATAGTGGATTCATACACACACTATACGAAGAACTCAAAAAAACCTAACACACACACCACACAAATAAACAAAATCTCAATCAATATGTAGGCAAATGAACAAAATGAGCATTACTCAACAGAAGAAATACAAATGGCCACCAAATATATGAAAAAATGTTCAAATCCTTAGCAATGAGGGAAATGCAAATCAAAACTATACTGAGATTTACTCCAGGTAGAATGGCACTTATCACAAATACAGATATAATAAATGCTAATGAGGATGTGGAGGGGAAAGGAACACTTTTTTCCTTCAGTTCTGTGAAAATCTCATGCTAGTATCTCTTGCCCTATGAGATTTCCATTGAGAAGTGTGTGGTCAGATGAACAGGGACACCATTATGCGTTGTTTCTTTTCTTTTGCTGCCAAGAGAATCTTATCTTTATCTTTCACTTTTGAGAGCTTAATTATGTCTTGGGCGAGACTAGGTTGAGGTAACTCTAACTGGTAACCTTTTACCTTCCTATAGCTGGATAATTGTATCCTTCTCTAAGATATAAATTATTATTGTTTTGAATAAGCTTTCTAACATTTTGGCATTCTCAAGTTCCTCTTGAACCCCAATAACCAAAATATTTGTTCTTCTAATACTATTCCAAAGTTCCCATAAAATGTCTTTATTCCTCTTGTTTTTCCTCCTCCAGTATTGTATTTTCAAATAGCCTGTCTTTGATCTCATCAATTATTTCTTCTGTTTGATCCTGTATATGCCTTCTGTCATATTTTTATATTACTTAGTATACTTTTCAGCTGGAGGATTTCTGTTTTGTTTTGCTTTTTTACTTCCAGCTCTGTTACATTAGTCTTCTCTCTGCATTTTTTAAATCTTGTGTTTCTTAAAGCTGTTTTAAAAAATTTGCCCATATTCATTACTATCAGGTCAATTTCTGGTTCCTTTTTTGACCATGAGGTAATGACATAGTTCTCTAAAAATTCTTAATGCCTGTTGGTGTGTAATGTCATCTGCACATTGAAGAATTTGGTTTTTATTCCAGTCTTTGTGTAAGACGTCTTTACAAGCCTTTCTTTCCAGAATTTCTTCGTATTTTTGGTTTTGTTTTGTTTTGCGTACCAGGGATTAAACTCAGGGGCACTTGGCACTGAGCCACATCCCCAGCCAGATTTTGTATTTTTATTTAGAGACAGTCTCACTGTGTTGCTTAGTACCTCAGTTTTGCTGAGACTGTCTTTGAATTTGCAATCCTTCTGCCTCAGCCTCCCAAGCCACTGGGATTACAGGCATGTGCCATTGTGCCTGGTTTTTCCAGAAGTTCTAAGCCAGCTGCTTACTTTCTCTGAGCCTGTAGTCACTTTTAATATGTCAACATTAGATTGTTCCCTAAATCTGGATGTACCACTAGTCTACTCTTAGTGTATTGTTGCTGTTTCAACACCGGAAGGCATCCCAAGTCCAAGTTTGTATCAAATTCTCAGCTTGGTTGTTTATCATGAACTGGAGAAGTGCCTAAAATTGATATCTTGTCTCTACAAGTCTTTCTTTCAGGGCCAGGACAGGACCAGTCTCTATGCATAGTCCCAAGCTTGTGGTCAGGAACTGCAGCATTCTTTATGCTTCCAGGCAGAATCACCATGAACACACCAGCCTCAATATAGTATGCCATGTCTTGGCCACTAATACTGTAATGCTGTGTCACATCTTGATCCATAGCCCACCAAGATTAGCACAGAACTGGGTAGGATGAAGGCCTACACTGCTATGGGATGAGGTGAAATAATGATCCAGTCACAGGTGGTGCTGGCCAGAAGAGAAGTTGGATAGGCTGGAGACGAGTATCTCCACCTGACACTCAGGATGTTCCAGAGGCTCATTCCATGGATACTGGCCTGAAGATAGATACTTTTAGGATCTTCCAGTGTTAGGTTTCACCAGCCTGCCACTGAGTTCCAAGATAAAGGCCTGTCCTTACTATTCTGTCTTACTCCTAGAGAATGGAGTCATGATCTACACTCTGAGACTCCAGGTTGGAGTAGTGTTGCTGAACGCAGTCCCTTGGCCAACAAGGCTGACACTAAGATGGATCACATTTGAGTCTTATAGGTGCAAGAACCTATGTAGTACACTGAGGCCCACCACAGCCAGCACTGACACAGGCTGAAACATAAATCTTCCCACTGGGATTTTCCTGGGGGCGGGACAAATCTAGAGGCTATGTCAGTGAACACTGGCCTGAGTTGATCTGTGCTTCCCAAAGATGGGGGATGGGTAGTAGAGCTAGTCTTCTGGAGACAATCCTATAGCCAGCAAGACTGATGCTAAACTGAATTACATAGGAATCTCATGGCTAAATAGATCTATGGGATCTCAGGGGAAGGGGAGAAATTTTCTACTTGCCCACTCCAAGGATGAGGAGAATCATATGGCTATGCCCAATACTTTGTTTTACTGTGGTAGCCCTGGTACTCAGTTACAAGTCTAAAGCCTGGGCTTAATTCATTCTCCCTTCCCCAAGTGGGAGGCATCTCTATCCAAGCTGTTTGGAGTTGAGAAAGGAATAATGCAGGCAATTCTTCCTGCCTTCTTTAATGTTTCTTTAATTCTTATACTAAGACCAAGAACTATGATCTCATGTTTGGCCTTCTTAGTTCTTGTGGAGATAGTTTGGTGCAAAAATAACTGTTCAAATTAGTGATTCTGTGGGAAGGTGATTGCTGGAGAATCTTGACCATCTTGCTCTGCCTACTACAATAATATCATAAAAACTAAATAACTAGGAATAAATCTAAGCAAGGATATAAAATGTTTGTACACTTAAATGTATAAAACATGGTGAAAAAAGTTAAATAAGTTCCTAATAAACAGAAAGACATCCCTCGTTTATTGTAGAAAAACTCAATGTTAAGAGATTAACACTACCTAGGTGGATCTAAAAATTAAATGAAA
Source organism: Sciurus vulgaris (assembly GCF_902686455.1). Taxonomy (NCBI): domain Eukaryota; kingdom Metazoa; phylum Chordata; class Mammalia; order Rodentia; family Sciuridae; genus Sciurus; species Sciurus vulgaris. The sequence continues at coordinate 76,721,013 of NC_136471.1, read as the reverse complement.
TAGCCATCAAAACTCCAACTGCCTTTCTTTGCACAAATGAAAAAAGCCAATCCCCAAATTTGCATGAAATTATAAAAGGCCCTCAATAGCAAAAGCAGTATTGAAAAAGGAAGTCAAAGTTGAAAGACTCACACTTCTTCATTTCAAAACTTATGGCAAAGCTACAGGAATTCAAAATTATGACACCAATGTAATGACATACATATAGAGCAAAATAAGAAAACTGAAAATCCACAAATGAAACCATATATCTATATCCAATTAAGTTTTGATGAGTGTGTCCAGACCATTTAATATGGAAAAGACAGTCTCTTTTAAATATTATGTGGAGGACGATCCAAGATGGCAGACTAGAGAGTGACTGCATCTCCAGTCGCTCCAGAACCCAGGATCCAAGAAGGGGAGGCATTGAGAGACTCGGACTAAAATAGAACCACGGGGTGAGTCTCCCCCACTTGGTGAAGCTCGATCTGGGTGGCAGACGCGGATTCAGGTGGCTTACTAGAGTAGGGTAGGGCAGCTAGAGTCTCCCCCAGGCAGCCCTGAGCACTCCGACGGTGGGCTCCTCCCACAGGGCCAATACTCCAGCTTCTCAGAGCAAGCCCCCCAGTGAGAGCCTTTCTGCACACAACGAGCTCCAAGTCCCTGATCCAGTGCGCAGCGAGCTCCGGCCCACCAACACGCTGCTTCAGAGACCAGGACAGGGCAGCCAGGGACTTCCCCAAGCAGCCCGGCTTCGTTCGGCGGGAAGTGCCTTTTTAGGCTAGCTTCTCAGAGCAGTCCGCCCAGTGAGAGCCTCTCTACACAGAGCCAGCCACAAGTCCCCAAGCCAGCGGAGACCTCCAACCCGCAAGCAGCTTCTGGAACCAGGGCACGGCAGCCAGGGACCTCTCCAGGCGGCCCTGCCCCCTTCTGGCCAGCAGGCTTTTTCAACCGGGCGATCCAAGATGGCGGACTAGAGGGTGACTGCATCTCCAGTCGCTCCAGAAGCCAGGATTCAAGAAGGGGAGGCATTCAGAAACTCAGACTAAAATAGAACCACAGGGTGAGTCTCCCCGGCCCGGGCAGCAGGATTGGATTCGGGCGGGTTATTAGAGTAGAGTAAGGCAGCTACAGTCTTCCCCAGGCATCCCTGGGCACTCCAGCAGTGGGCTCCTCCCACACTGCCAGTTTCTCGGAGCAGGCCCCCCAGTGAGAGCCTTTCCACACAAAGCCAGCTCGAAGCGCTGGAACAAGTAGCGGGCTAGGGGCAGCTTTCTTCGGAAGCACTGCATTATCAAGTTACTCCAAGATTTCAGGCTACTGAAGGCTGAGAGGTTATACACTGGAAATCTACAAGGAAACTATAAGCAAATAGAGGACATCTGCAATATCATAGAGTCTCACTGACATCTGACCAATATGAGAAAACAAGGGAAGAAAATGTCCCAAACAAACCTAGATACTATATCAATAAAACCCAATGACAGCACAGCAGAAGAAATGTCAGAAAGGGAGTTCAGAATGTACATAATTAAAACAATCATGGAAGCAAATGAGGAGATGAAAGAGCAAATGCAGGCATTGAAGGAGGAGATGAAAGAGCAAATGCAGGCATTGAAGGAGGAGATGAAAGAGCAAATGCAGGCATTAAATGATCGCACCAGTCAACAGTTAAAAGAGCAAATATGGGAAGCAAGAGATCATTTCAATAAAGAGTTAGAGATACTGAAAAAAAAAAAAACCAAACACAAACACTTGAAATGAAGGAAACAATAAACCAAGTTAAAAACTCTATAGAAAGCATAACCAATAGGATAGAACACCTGGAAGACAGAACCTCAGATAGTGAAAACAAAGTTGACCAAACAGAAAAGATGGTAAGGAATCATGAACAGAATCTACAAGAATTATGGGACATCATGAAAAGGCCAAATTTAAGAATTATTGGGATTGAGGAAGACTTAGAGAAACAAACCGAAAGAATGAACAATCTATTCAATGAAATAATATCAGAAAATTTCCCAAATCTGAAGAATGAAATGGAAACCCAAGTACAAGAGGCTTATAGGACTCCAAATATACAAAATTACAACAGACCCACACCAAGGCACATTATTATGAAAATACCTAACATACAAAATAAAGAGAATTTTAAAGACCACGAGAGAAAATAATCAGATTACATTCAGGGGGAAACCAATAAGAATTGATATTCTGGATTTTTCAATCCAGACCCTAAAAGCTAGAAGGGCCCGGAACAACATTTACCAAGCCCTGAAAGAAAACGGATGCCAACCAAGAATCTTATACCCAGCAAAACTTACTTTTAGATTTGACAATGAAATAAGATCCTTCCATGACAAACGAAAGCTAAAGGAATTTACAAAAAGAAAGCCAGGAGGAGGAGGCATGCAGTGAGTTGCTTGGATTCCTAGTGACCGCACCAGCACACCGGGCAGCGGTCTGGAGGAAGAGGCGTGCGGCGGGTCTCTGGGACTCAGAGCGGTTGTACGGTGCTCCAGGTGGCTGCGCACGGGAGGGGCCGCATAGCCAGGTGATTAAGTGCAGAGCAGGCTCCCAGGACCTAGGAGGCTTCTTGGTGGAAGAGCCACACAGAGACACGCTTAGGAGCGAAGGTTCCAGGACTGCAGGCAGATTCTCTGAGGAGGGGCAGCCTAAGGAGACTCATCTGCAAAGGGTGAGGCTCTCAGGCCCAGGAGGTAGGGCCAGTCCTCTGGGAATTTTGCAGAGGAAGGCAGCCCAGCCCAGGCAGTAGCTGTAAATTGAGGGGAACCTCTAGGAGGAGAACTGACCAGCGAGACCTCCCCACCCCATGAGCCTTCCCTGCCGGGTGAGGTTTCCCCACAAGGACGGTAAAACCAGAGACACAGGCCCAAACAGGCCTTGCCTCAGCCTGCAGCCTAGTTCCCCTTTGGATGACCATTGGTCAACAAGTGGAGGCACCTCGGCCCACTAGCAAGGAATATACACCACCTGAAGACCACCACTCCTAGAGAGGCAGCTTCCTTGTGGAGCACCACATTATCAACTTCCTCTAAGACTTCAGCCTACTGAAGGCTAAGAGGGGATATATAGAAATCTTCAGGGACATTGTAAGTCAGTGGAGGAAATCGGCAATATCTCAGCGGTCCACTGATACCTGAACAATATGAGAAAACAAGGAAAGAAAATGCTGCAAACAAATCTAGATGTTACATCAAAAAAACCCAATGACAGCATGGCAGAAGAAATGACAGAAAAGGAGTTCAGAATGCACATAATTAAAATGATCAGGGAAGCAAACGATGAGATGAAAGAGCAAATGCACGCACTGAATGATGAGAGA